>NC_142010.1:231700033-232024408 GCF_049901735.1 Notechis scutatus
AGTAATTTTCTTACCTTCTTTTTCAATTAAGCAAGTATCTCCCCTAAAGGTAACTACGTATCCTAATCTAACCAACATTCTAACTGAAAGCAAATTAAATTTAAGTTGAGGTACATATAACATTTTTACGTTCTCTTTTATACAAGAACAATGTGCAATACCTTCACCTTTTGCTTTCATTTTCCAGCCGTTTGCCAATGAGATATGCTGTGAACTCATGGACATTTTTACAAATTTTTTGTTATCATTTGTTATACAGTGGGATGCTCCACTGTCAACCACCCATAAATTATTTTTTACAACTCCATTACTATACATGGCTAACTCAAAAATTTTATTTTTTCTTTGATGACTTCCAGTATTTTGACTTGCATTCTGGCGCTTTGCTTTCTTACTTAATCTTGCCAAATGTCCTCTTCCTCCACAATTAAAACACTTTTTAATTGCGTATGCAGTAGGTCCATTATCTTCCTTTTGAGGTTGCTCCCTCCTTAACTGATCTCTTTCAAGCCTTCTTCTGGCCTCTTCAATCAATCTGCCAGTGATATCAGTTAAAGTTAGGCTTTCTTTAGGTAAAATTTCAAGGGAAGTTACGTAGTCATCAAAACTTTCGTCTAATGAAGATAGAATTATGTAGACCTGGTGTAGTTCAGAGAAAATAAGCTCCTTCTTGTGCAGTTCTTGAAAAATGCTTTTCATAGTATTCAAATGACTCAGCATATCACCATTCTTTTGGAGATGCGTCCGGAAAAGCTTCCGTGTTAGATTTATGTGAGCACCAACGTTATCTCAGACATAAATCCTCTTCAGTTTTTGCCAACACCCAACAGCTGTTTGCTCTCCGCATATATGAACAAGTTGCTGATCAGATAGTGTTAGTCCTATGATGCAAAGAGCTTGTTCATTTTTCTGTTTAAAGTCTTCTATCTTTTGACTATCTTCCTCATTTTCAGTATCCCATTCCTCTACGTTTGGTGGGTTTTCAATTATGTTCCACAGACCTTCTCTTCGTAGAAGTAGACTACATTTCATAGACCATGAAACATAGTTTGTTCCATCCAGCTTGGATATAAGGGACAAACTTTGTAGACTGACTTGTGCCATGTTTCAATATATGGATATAAAACTATAATTAATAAAAACACAGCTGTCTGTTTACTGTAACGTGTAACAACACAAAATCTCACTTTTTACATAAACCTGTTTTTTATCCTAGTTAAACTGACTTTGCAGTCTCTGGGCCCATAACCAGTGTTAGGCCTGAATTCTCCTTTCTCTCCTCTGTTCCAGTAAGAAAAAATGCAGTCATCAATCAATCCAGTAATTAGGGATCATTAAGCCAGAGAGAGAGAGCTGCAATTGACTTGCTTCTTTTATGGTGCTTTTACAACCACACCCTTAATTACATTCTTGTAGTTAAAGTTACACACACTTTAACCAACAAACCATGATAACTTATTTATTATTTTTTACCCAAACCAGTTAGGGTAAACAATGTTATCCCTAACAGACATACTGAAAAAAATGGCAGGCAGGTTGCATGTTTTCTTTGCTTGTATTTTGAAAATAAAAGCTATGAATATTGTTCAAGACCAACAAACAGCTTTTAGAACTTAAATACCAAATGCAGAAAAGCATTTGATCACTTCTCCATAATCATCATCCATCTCAGAGGTGGTATTCAGCAGGTTCTGACCAGCTCTAAAGAACTGGTAGCAGAAATGTTGAGTAGTTCGGAAAACCAGCAAATACCACCTCTGACTGGAGATTTTACAGTATCCTTCCCCTGCCACACCCACAGAACCGGTAGTAAAAAAAAATTGAATCCCACCACTGATCCATCTATATTCCAGACTGCACCATGCTTAAATTCTGACATCTCATAACCTACACTTCTAGCATACAATACCTCTCTCTAGTTTACTCATCTCTGATATTCCTAATTTGCTCTAACCCTTGACTAAAATAAGAGATGAAGCACTCAATCAGAGAAATGCATTGGGGCAGAGATGGATTTTGGTTACTCTGATTTCCTTGGGAAAGTGGAGATAGCAATGGCCATGATATTAATACTTCTATCTGACAACTACTCAAAACCAAGTGCTGTCATGGGACTTTAATAGGTTGTCTTTTTCAAACAGGATAACTATTACAATCTATTGTAAAGTGTGAGAACACACATAGTAATGATATAGAATGATGCAGTTTAGATGTCTCTGCATTTCCTTATAGCCATGGTAAACTGAATGGCAGTAATAAAGTGAGAATTAATCCATGGTTAAAAATATAAATTATTCCAGGTGGAATGCCACTGAAACATTCTATATTTATCCATCAGAATTCCAATAGCTGCCAAATCTGCTTTTGTTTGATGACTGCATTCCTTAACATATTGCCCAAGTCCTCAATTATTTCCTTTTTGTATTGCCAGAATATGTTCTACATAGACATGCTGAAAAGACATACTGAACATAATTGTTCAGATTGTGCATAAGCGCACAATCGTGCCTACCGTCCCTATCCTATTGTCCCTAATTATTCATACCCATTTCTTGTATTTATACTTATGTTTATTATCTTGTAAGCTATTGACAAATAAATAAAATAAATAAATAAAACATGCCATCTGATGCCAAAATCTTGCGCAAGTTCCTTTTTGGTGAACATTTAATCATTTTGTCTTTAACCAGTCCAATATTTTGGTTTCCAGTTTTCTTTTTCTTTGCACAAATCTAAAACACTGTCCTTCATTCTATTTGACCACTACATAGGCAAGATTTAATGAACTGTGAATGGTGGTAGCAGTAGAGATGAGGTCTTCCTGCATTTGCTAAGAATGGAAAAGTTTTTTGGAAACAAATAAATGGATGAGAAGTTCAAATAGCTGCAAATATTGCTACCAAGGCTGTTTTTGAATATTTACCTCCCAATAACCTTGAGAAAATAGTACCCAATTTCCCTTGCACCTCAGTGAAGAAGCTAGTTGTTTCCTGGCTTCTGGCAGGGCATCCACACACAGTCATATAAGCATATATAAAAGTTCATATGCAAACACACATATTGGAACAGAGAAATCTCCAGGGCTGGTTTCAACTACAGTTAGCTAGTCGGGGAAACTGAGCATGGTAGATTTACCATTTACTATTTAGCAATTTATACCCTCATTTCAGTGCCCAGATGATCATTAGCACCATACAAATACTAGATTTTTTTTAAATCTCTCTTTTCAGTGTTTCTACAATATTAAGCAATTCTTCCAACCTTAAGTAAGAAAGGACTTCTTTTCTTAACCAAAAGAACTTGCTGGCAAAAGGGCCTATAAAGGGCCTATAAAAATCTTGGGACTTGTACTAGTAATGTACACTGGGGGCCCAAAGAAAGCATTAGATCACAGAATTCTCCATGCAAAGAAGGGCTATGGAAATATATTCGATCTCACATTTCTAAAAACCCCTCCGATATTAACTATCTAAAAGTTGATGGGCTGGTCATGGCTGTTATATAGATGCTACTAGTCACCCAATGGTGAGAGGAACCTGCGCCTCCAGGTGTGTGTTCTCTGGCACGTATTTTCCAATTTACCATGATATACTTACAGGAATGGAATATAAACATTTTTTAAATTTCTTCATAGCCCTTAGCCTTAAATTTGTGGGGTGATTTATACCAAATATGCAAAAAGAAAGATGGAGGAGAGATTGAAAGGGAGAGGGAAAACAAACAAGCTATCAAATTTGTGCTGCAAAAGTTCCCAAGTGCATTAGATGGCAGCAAAAAGGTACAGGGAGAAATGGTGTGGCTGCTCCCTAATAGTCATGGGATTTGTAGAGCCTGAAGCCGAAAGCTTTAGTAAAAAAAGATTGTTGTGTGAAAGAAAAGGAAGAAAAAAAGAAAATGAAAATAGACAGCATAGAAACATATATACCTTATCTATGTTACACAATGCAGAACAGAGAGGGGGTGGCCTCCTGAAATATTTTAACTTGAAGAAAAATGTGAGAAATAACAGTAAAATCAAAAGGTGCACATCCTAATGTTAAATTTATTGCACTGAAGATATTATCAAATAAGGTTTGTCTTTTTTGTGACTTATTCTCTGCAACTTATATATACTTATACTTATACCTATTATCTTGTAAGCAATTAACAAATCAAATCAAATAAATAAAAAACCTATTCTAGAAAATATGTGCAGGAAATGCCTTTATAACCCGAAACCCTGGATATTGCCAGAAGCAGGAGGCTAATGAGCTAAATGTGCCTAAAAGGGTCTGTTACAGAAAGACAATGGGAAGAGGTTTAGGCAAGTGAGAAAAATAATAGAAGTGAGAAACAATGACAGAAAAAAAGAGAGAAGGAAGAAAAGAGAGAGGAATAGAAAATTGAAAGAAAAAGTTGGGTAAAGAAAGAAAACAGGAGAATGTTCAGTTTGCTTGAAGAGAAGCAAAACCATTTACATCCTCTCAGCCCTCAAAATGACTGAAAAGCAGATGAAAACCTTCTAAACCAGGGTTGTCAAACTCCTGGTTGATGGGCCAGATGCATCACGTGCTGGCCACACCCACACCCATTTTAGCAAAGGGGAGCAACTTCTGAGACATCACGTGACACCGCTGTGATGACACAAGTTTGACACCTCTGTTCTAAACCAAGGATCCTTTTATCCCAGAATCCTTTATAAAAGATTAGCAATCAATAATCTATGAAACAATAGATCATAATTTGTTCTGGTAAAAGGAACTAGGTTATCTGATATACTGGGAGCATAGCATCACTGTGACTTTACAGTGATTCATTTATAACTTTCATGTTAAACCATTATACTCCTCTGTTCTGAAATCTTTTCTATTTGCTATGATGTATTTTCTCAAAAAAGAGGCTTAAATTACACACTTGAGAGAAAGCAGAACAGCATGATTTCATTTGGTGGGTTATTTTATTCTACAGGAGATCATCAAAGCGTTGAATGATACATTATGAACATATCAATCAAGACAGCCCCATTTCATGTAAACAGGAGGCAAAAATATATACATCATGTCACAAATTAAATTGAGTGTTTATTTGGAAAACTTTTTCTATTTAATAAGCCTGAGATTCACTAATGTGATTTCATAATATTTTACATTATTACTGTGATTACATTGTATCTTCATATTTACTTCTTAATTAGATTACATTAACATTGATTATAAATTATATTATTGCATGTCAATTTATTGCTTATGTGAGTTTACATATAAATATTCAAAGTAAGAAAACTGTGAAATACAGAATTTAGAACACTATTTGAGTCAATACTTTGTGACTTGAATGAGGGGTGGAACAGGAATAACAGCAGTGAAGTTTCTGGTGCTCTCTGAGCTTGTTTGTTCACTTGTAGACATTTCATTACCCACTAGGTAACATTTTCAATGCTTTCAACAACCAAGTTCAGAGAGCATCAAAAACTTCATAATTCAAAACTGAGCTACAGATATTCCTTTCTATTAGAAATAACAGCTTCAAAATGCTGCATTTCTTAAATCCAAGTAAGAATACATTCTAGTGTTGCTTTTGATTCTTCTAACTCATAAACTCTAAAGTCTCTTTGGACTCATTACATTTCTGATTACCTCCCCACAGATTTTCAATGATATTAAATGCTAAGGACTATGAAGGCCTTTCCAAAATGTTTATCTTCCATTCATATAAATACTTCATGGTAAATTTGAAGGAATGTTTTGGATTGTTCTCATGCTGAAACATCTAACCTATTTTCACCTGTTTTTTTAATAGCATAGGATGTTGGACATTAGCTTCTTTGGTATGTTGATGTTTGGTTGAATCCTTTCTTCCTTTTACTCACATATTATTTCCTGGGCCTCTGGCTGCCATACAACCACCCAGAAAAATAAAACCCTCTAGATTTAATGGCCAGCAAGAAATTCTCCTGCAGAAATATTTTACCTTTTTCTCCAAAAATATTTTGTGTTGTGGTAGCCAAACAATTCAATATTTGTTTCATCAGTTCAGGGTACTTTGTTCCAGAGCATTTACAGTTCATCAGGACAATAACTTTTCTGATGAAGATGAAAAAAGTACTTTCTTCTGATATTTGTCCCATGAAATCCCAAGAAGAAACACTATATTGTAGACCCATGAACAACTACTATTGTTAGCTCAGTTTTTCAGCAAGTCAGTTTCCATGCAGTTCTAGCTGACATATCATGGTCTATAAGCTAATATTGAACAACGTATTAACAAATTGATGCCGAAAAGGAGTTGTTGTTGTAGCAATAGCACACACAACATTCTGACTAGTTGGCATTAGGCTACAATTGTATCAATCAGCTCTTAATTGGTTTCTCTTTTTCAGTTGTAAGGTTTAATTTTATATTGGAAATATTCAAATATATGACTGCATAGTATGACTGATGCAGAATTAAATTAACAATGTTGTAATTAGTGCTAAATAAATGTAGAGGATGGTGTGGCATAATATGCAATTAAGATAGTTTAATTTGATCTTTGCATACCAAATAAATATGACTCCTAATACTAGTTTATTGGGATAATTGAATGGGAAGGTATGGCTGAATTTCAGTATCATCCCCATAGATATTGCACCATTACCAAAAGAGAACATTGTATTAGATAGGTCTTTGGAATCATACAGTCTGAATGCTTTCATCCTTCTTCCTGGAGTTATTATATAGACTTTTTTGTTTCTGTTATCTCATAGGAATGGCTATAGCTTATTGTTTCCATTCAGCCATCAGTATCAGTAAGGAGACTTTGAAGAAGCAGGTCAGGTAAAGGTTGATGCTTTTGAACTTTGACATTGGAAATATTCTTGGAAATAACATGGACAGCCAAAAACTAACACACAAAAACACAGAATACAGAATAACAGAGTTGGAAGGGACCTTATAGGTCAACTAGTACAACCCCCTGCTCAAGCAGGAGACTCTATAGCACTTCTGACAAGTGGCTGTCCAGCCTCTTCTCAGCTTCCAGTGATGAAGCACCCATCACCCATCACAGCAATGTGTGGCAGCAACAATCAACCAATGGAACAGCTTACCTGATTGTTGCTGCCACACATTGCTGGCTCATATTTAATTGATTATCCACTAGAACTCCAATAACCTTCTCACAGTTAACTGCTATTAAGCCAGGTTTCACTTAATCTATATGTGTACTTTTGGTTTTTCTTGCCTAGGTATAAGACTATTTTTTTCTACGTTGAATTCATTTTGTTAGATAGGATCCAGTGTCCACATACATCATCAAACACATCATCACATACATATACATACAACAAATCAACCCAGATTTTCCACTCTGGGCCAAATGATTAAATTCAAATCATCCTACTTTAGACACATTATGTGATGACCCAACTCTCTGGAAAAAACTCTAATGCTAGGAAAGATAGAAGGAAAAAGAAGAAGAATATAGCCAGCAACAAAGTGTATGGACTCAGTTATAATGGCAATGAATGCACCATTGGAAGACCTGAAATTAGGGGTGGGTTTCTACCAGTTCTGTCCACCTCTGTAGAACTGGTAGCTCTGAAGAGCAGCAGACATAGAACTGGTTCTATGTCTGCTGATGTTTTTGCTCACCCGCCCACCCAGGCTCTTACCTTGTCTTTATTTCCTGATTTTTCAACTTCAGCTGCCGAATGAGCCACAGCTGCAGTTAAAAAAGCAGGAAAAGAGAGCTGTTTCAAAGGCTGCTTCTCTGCACGCAGCCTGTTGATGATGATTTACAGGCGCACGGCTCCCAGCGTGCAGGGAAGCTCGTAAATCCCGAACCGGTAGTTAACCCTGTTATATCCCACCCCTGCCTGAAATACCAGAATAGGGACAATTGTCATGGAGAAAATCTGCCTATGATGTCCCTATATTATAATCATCAATCGTCAGACCAAGATGATGTTATATGTCAGTGATAATCACCAAATAAGCTAAACCACTAATCTGATTCCACATGTTCATATAATTATATGTTCATAATTTGTTTTTTCTGTACCAGTTTTATTCACAGCCAGAGAATAAACAAAAGAGCAGCTCACAGTATGGGAAGGGAATTGAATGAGTCAACTGTATTTACTGCACAATGTCAGAAGACTGGAAAGACTCTTTAGGTTGCTTAAGCAATGGGTGATAACTCCAACCTTCCAATACTATGAGAGGATGACTAGGAGTCAGTCTAGAAAATATGAAACCTTTTCCTTTCCTTCCTGCAGAGTAGATTACCCTATTTTTAATAACTTGTCTTTATAAGCTAAGATTAAAACTTCAATATAATAAAATTACTCAAGTTCAATCTATTTAAATATTAAACTTTAAGATTTTGTAAAATACAAACTTTTAAGCTATCATTAAACTAAATACAGATTTGGTGCCAGGCATACATCTCAAGGGAGGGATTTTCAAAATGACTTTTTTTCCTAGTTGATCAAATTACTTCTCTTAAAGAAAGAACAAAGAGATTGTCTCTTCAAATCAGCCTCATGCATGAACAGGCTTATTATGCAAGAAATGGTCCTGTAGATACTGTGATCCAAAACCACTTTAAAATTCCAGCAGTGAACTTGAAATGGATTTGGGTATGAACAGGCAATTAACTGAACTTCTTCAGAACTGATATAAGACATTAAATGCACCAATCAGAATTCTCACATCTAACTTCTGTTCTGACAATTCCAACCATTTTCAAGGGCAGCCACACCCCTGAGACATTATTTTAATATAATGTAAAAGTTACTGATCAGCAGCTATCAGGAAAGGGTAAACTGATAAAACTAGGGAAGACATTGAAACTACATGAGCCACAAAAAACAGTGTGGGTTTCAGTACTTCGAAATTGTATTCCTGAGCATAAGAAAGTTTTTGGATCACCCTTCTTGTTTGACCAAATACTTCTAGGAAAACACTAGGACAATAACTCTATTTCATAATGGTTTCCTGAATACTGGTTTTGAAATAAGCTTCCCGGCAGTCAGGAAATAGAAAAATAACTAGACAAATGTATTTGTCCAGTTATTTTTAAAATAATAGAAACTGGCAATTATTCTCACCATATTTGATGGCAATAAATTCCATGGTTAAACTATGTGCTAAAGGGATTTTTTTTTTATTTAGACTCAGTGAATGGTTCCGGCTTCTATGTAATACATGTAATATGTAAGAGAAATCAGCTGTCCATTCACATTTCCAAGCCATGCATGAGTTTTTATACCTCTTCACTTCCCTACCCACTAACCAAGCTAAAAAATAAAACTACAAACTCACATTTGCACAGGAGATACTTTCTTTATCTAATAATTCTGGCTCTTGTTTTCTTAAGCAGTATGTCCCTATCTTATTACTATAGAAGCAATTCTGTTTTTATCATCTTTTTAAAAAAATAATCCTAAACATGGAATTTATCATTTTTTTAAAGAACAGTTGCATACTAGGCTGACATTTGATTGATGCATCCCCTATAGCCTCATTTGCATATTTTGTTTTTGTCATTTAAATATATATAAATTAATGTTCTGCATTATCTTTCATTTGCTCTTTCATACCTCTCTTAGCAAGACATGATTTATTTTTTGGAACCCATGTTGATCCTTTCTTGACAAAATCTATTCACCCATATTATAATATCTGTACACTTGATTATGTTTTCCTTAATAATTATAACTTCCTCCAGAACAATCTATATACATCAGATTTCCTAAATCTAGGGACTACAGCCCTGCAGTGTTTCCATCTGGTTAGGATGCTATCAGAATTGAGTTTTGGTTTACTATATAGGAATCTAGCAGTTACAGCATCCACCACAGTAGTTCAGCATGTCCACCACTTTACTGTACCTGAACTGGATAACAAATACATATAGTAAATACATAGGGAACATATTTCTGATTTGGGTTTTTTAATTGGAAAGTTTCAGACTTTTTCTAGGGGTGAAGGTTCCATGTATTTGCTTCATCAGAGAGCTGAATGCAGGATCCAATCAGAGTCAGTCACTGGAGTTTGTTCTTCCAAGCACTCAGACTTGGGCTGGAGCCCATCCTTAAGGAACACATCCTGGAGATTGAAAAGTTTCCTGAGGATGGCCTCCAGCACAAATCTAAGGTGATAATCATATTTATTATATTCAGTTTATCAAAAACTTTTTTAAAAAAATCATCCTCATGCCCTAAACACTTATTACTACCAAATACAAAATACAAGGTATCTTCCTTCCTGAGATCCTAAGTTATTCTACATTTAGTTTTTCATTTTTATGACAGGTTCAGAGAAAAACATGACCCTTGTAATGCTTTACTTCATGCCACATTGGATTTTACATTTGCTACCCAAAGAACAACAGATAGTTTTCTGTATGATCCAGATGTCCTCCTACAAGGTTCTCAAGTTTACAATTAAGCATGAAGAAGTTACTGGGGACACCTAAAATCAGAGTTTTAAAATTATCTGAGGAATAAAACACATGTGTGAGCTTAACAATGTCAGCTCGGCATAAATTTAGACAGATAAAGCATAGGACTAATCAGGGGAATATAATTCAATGTCTTACACAATGCAAAAGGGAATGAAAAATAAAGGGATTGGGTTTTTCCCTATATGGATTTGTTTCATATTGCATTGCCTAAGAATATTGTAGGCTTCTTGTGGTATTTCCTGAATTTCATTTTTATATCCCAAGGTTATAATCATTTAGTTAAAACAATCTCTCAAAAAGTCTTAGGTTGAAGACCTATACATATCTTTGTTTACTAAGGGAACTCACTGAGAATATACTATTGATTTTCTAATTATTTTTTAAAGTCTAAATAAAATTAACTATTTGATGGTGATCAGAAAAAGAAACTTATTTGGACTGGGATGTATCCCAGTGAAGAAAACAAAAATATACCTCAGTTTCTGGATTTCTTTTTGCTATGCTTGATGCCTGAGACATACTTCGAAGTATTCAATGTAGACAATTTATTAAGATTTCTAATTCCAAAATGTACTATTAATTTTGACATTTTAAATATATTAATCTTAGACATTATTACCAGTTGAGTTTTTAAAACTATAGTACATTAAAAGACAGATTCTCATTAATTGATTGAAAAATCTTATGCCTTCTAAAAAGACAGTAATGATGCATGAATATTTCTACATCTGTAAAATCATGCTATGTCATTTCATTTTTTAAAGTAGTTAAAATTAACAATAAACATCAGCAATACATATGTTTGAAATAGATATGATTATATTATCCCTTTATATCATATCAGGAATAGAAGAGTTTAATATAGTATTCTGTCACAAGAGTTGTAAAGAGTTGTCTATGTTATTAATCTTAGAGTCATTCCTGATTCTGCTGAAATCAGGGAAAACTGAAACTCCTTAACCAACTTGCATTCTCCACTTCATACTGTTGGATATGGGGGGACTTTTTATTTTGTTTTACATCTTTTAACACTTCCCATCTGAGAAAGGGAGAAAATTATACTGCTGATTTTCATAAATCTTTCTATTGAAATTTGGCACTGAAGTGGAAGGGAGAAGTATTCTGAGGTATAAAAGAAGAAGAAAGAGATATAGAGCAACAGGACCATAGAATCTCAGATTGTCTTACTCTTCTTAAAATTAAAGAAGACCCACAGTAGAACTTTCTTTTTTTAATAGATGTTGCTTTCCATGGACTGAATTTCTAAAGACCTGAGTTTTTACTAACACAGTATCATCAGCATATCTGAGTGTACTTACACTCCAGCTTAGCTTCATGTAAAAAAACATTAAAATATGAGCACATGAAAATACATTCCTCCATTTATTATACAGATTCTACATGGAGTGCAGATTCTACATGGAGATCAAGAATTTCCTAAACTAAACTACAATTCACCTATTAACACATAAAATATTTATTCTGTTTCATATTGTATATTGAGGCAACTGCATGCCCAGCTGTCTCTAATACATTATCCCTGTCAGTACTGTAGAACAAATGGTATAACTCAAAGTTTTTTCCATGCTTCTTTGCCATTGTGCATGTTTATATAACTGGGTGGGGGACTTTATGCCTATTATCTTTTCAGAGCTATACATTATATCCTATATCAGATCTGATCTGTGAGTTCCCAGCCACATCAATCATATTTACTCCCAGCAGATTTTTCAGAAAATTCACATTTAACTTTAAACATAAGGGGATTTTTTTCTATAGTAGAAGAATACCATATGCTTTTCTCCTAAGTAAATTGCAATATTTAAATCAGAAGAAATGAAGATAGCTACAAATATATTTTCAGCATAGATGTCACTTTGGTTTCCTTTCTAGATTAGATAAAATAAAATTGAAGACTACGTTGTCTGAGAATTACCATATTGTAATACAAAGACCTCTTATTCGAATAAAGAAAAATGATCATTCTTATTTTCGTGAAGTCTCCCTCTTTCTAAATCAGAATTTCTTCCTTTCTGAATACAACTGCCAGAACAATTTTTTCATATTTTAAAAAGTTTAAAAAGTTTTAGTTTACATTATATTAATAGTTACAAAATTATTCGTTTGACAATCAACTATTTTTTTCCGAGAAATAAAACTACAAGTATGAAAGGTAAAGGGACACCACAATATTCCATTTGGACCTAATCTGAAATGTTGGAAGTAACCCAGTTGGTTTTGGATTGATTTGCTTGATTGTACTTGGAAGCTAATCTGAAGTGAAATTCGGAAATAAGTAGATCTATACCTCTTATTGACCAAGAAGGAATTTTCACATGAATTATTTTTTTAATGGAAGCAGAGCCTACAAAATTAAGGTCAAAATAATAGAAGCAATAAATAGATTCTAACTTCAGGAATATGTTCAATGGTAAAGAAATAGGAATGTAAAAAGACTAGGTAATTGAAATAGGAATTGGTAAGAAGAAGTTAAGGTGATTAAATAGAAAAACACCCATAACATCAATAATTGCCCCCTCATTCACTCTTCCAAAACTCTAAAAATCCCTACTTATATGCCTACTTATATTAAACAGGGAACACATAATAGGAAGGTTAAGTGCAGAATGTATAGGACATCCTAGCATTTTACAAAACCCCAGAGACCTATCTGGATTATAGCCATCATCAAATTTTCATCTTACTACATATTTGGCAAGTGATTTGACAACTGATAGCTTGAAATTATCCCCAAGCAGTACAATGGATGTAACCGAAAGTGAACGATGGCACCAAGGTCATAAAAGAATTATTTGAAACAGAAGTATCCAAAAGATCTAATAGTTCATCATCTGAACCACTTCCTAAGATGGGTGGCTATAGAAATCAAATAAACAAATAAATAAAATTACAAAAGCAGTGATACAACTCTACAGTTTTATACATCTATACTAGGGGTGTCAAACTCATGGCGTCACAGTAGTGTCACGACATATCGGGACTTTTTTCCCCTTCACTAAACTGGGCTTGTGTATGGCCAGTGCATGACGCATCCAGCCCGCAGGCTGCAAGTTTGAGAGCCCTGATCTATATGATGGCATGACACAAATACAAAAAGTAAAGAGAATGCAGAACACTGACACAATGCTGCTTTCATTACTTGCCTCCATTTACTTTCCTCTGAAGACATTTCTGCCATCAAGGAGGTGTGGTCAAAATGTAAGCAAGGCTGTATGGAACAGAATTTGTGACTGTTTTTAGTCTTATACATGCCTTTATTCTTAAATGGCTGATGTTTTATACTGTGGTGTTCTGGTCCATCCCACATGGTGAGATTTCCCTCACAATATGCTAGAAGAGTTTCATCTATTATCTAATGTGTTAGCAGGTTATTGAATGCACTTTTTTGTTTGCCTCATCAGATTTCTGCTTTGGGTTCTTTGATTAGGCTTTGTTTATCTTCATAGTCTAGTATAAGGCTCCTGTTCAGTAAAAGTTCATTTGAAAGTTCATGTCATTGGTTCTTTGTTCCAGCTGGTGCAGGATGGGTCCTGGAAGCTGTGCCTATTCCTTTTAAATGTCCCAAGACTTCAAATCTCTGCAGATGTCACAGGATGTAACAGCTGTGTTTCCCAGCTCCAGTTCTGATTAGAAACCTTTCTGTTTCTATTGTAGGATAAAACTTAACTCCTGATAAGCCACAATAGGCAGGGAAGAAGCAAACGCCAAAAAAAAGAGCAAAAACTCCTAAAAGACAAAGTTTAAAAATGTTGTTTGAAACAAAAATCATAGTATTGTACCAAAACAAAGACTTTGCAATTCTAAGTGTGTCTTTTGATTTACTTAGGATGTTTTGGAGGGCTTTAGTTGAGTTGTGTGTGATGCCATGTGGCTGTCCTTTATTCTTTTCACAGTTTGTGTTGGTTGTGCTATTTTGGATTGAGACCAAAAGACCTATAGGTTAGGGTTAGCTCTAGAAAAGAAAAAGAAAAGCTCTAGAAAAAACCAGAAGAAACAGCAGGGGTCATGTGCAATATTCAGTGTAAGGATTGTCCCAGTATTTATGTAGGACAAACAGGCAGAAGACTAGCAGAATGTATCTATAAGCAACATCTAACACTCAAAAGACATCTTTAATTTCCTAACATGTGGACAGAGTTAACCATAGTTTTATGCTATGTCAGCAATCTACACCAAGCCAAGTCCAAAAGCCCTACAGAATTCCTGGAAGCCTAATAATCAGCCATCAACAGGCAAGTAGAGATAAACAACAGTGACATACCATTCAAAAAGTCAATCAAAAAGCCAAAAAGGAAACAAAAGACCTAAACACCTCCTCACCCCAAATCAAAATCTAGATGAGGAGAGATTAACACCAATATTAACACTAGACTGACAATCAGGAAGTTTTATTTATTTGTTTATTTTGTTAAATGATTATTAGATAACAGGTATAAGTATAAACATGGTTATAAATACATGAAATGGATACAAATAAGAAAAAAAGAAACAACAGGACAGCGACGGTAGGCACGTTTGTGTGCTTATGCACGCCCCCTACAGACCTCTTAGGAAAGGGGTGAGGTCAATAGTAGGCAGTCTAAGGTTAAAGCTTTTGGGGTTTCAGGAAGAAACCACAAAGTTAGGTAGAGTATTCCAGACATTGACTACTCTATTGCTGAGGTAGTATTTCCTGCAATCAAGTTTGGTGCGGTTTATCTTGAGTTTGTATCTATTGTGCACTCTTGTATTGTTTTGGCTGAAGCTGAAGTATTCATTGACAGGTAGGACATTGCAATATATAATTTTATGTGCTATACTTAAATCAAACCGAAGGCGGCGTACTTCTAGGTTGTCTAGATCTAAAATTTCAAGTCTGGTGGCATAAGGTATTCTGCTATGAGTTGAGGAGTGGAGAACTCTTCTTGTAAAATATTTCTGGACTTTCTCAATTGTATTAATATCAGATATGTAATGCGAGTTCCAGACTGATGAGCTGTATTCAAGTATTGGTCTAGTAAATGTTTTATATGCTCTAGTTAGTAGAGTGATATTACCGGAGAAAAGGCTACGCAGGATTAGGTTAACAACTCTTAATGCCTTTTTTTTTTGCCTTTTTTTTTTTGTAGTTACAGTGGGCACAAGCACTTAGATCATTTGAGATGAGTAGTCCAAGGTTCTTGACAAAGTTTGTATCATCAACAAGGTCTTCACTATTCAGCTTGTATTTTATTTTCTGATTTGTTTGCCAATATGTAAGACAGAGCATTTATTTGTTGAGATTTGAAGATGCCATTTGTTTGACCATTCTGACACATTGAAGGGTAGCAGTATTGTCAGTGTTGAATAGCTTTATATCATCAGCGAAAAGAACACAGTTGCTCTTAATATGATCACAGAGGTCATTTATGTAGAGTATGAAGAGAGTTGGTCCTAGAACGCTGCCTTGGGGGGCACCACTGTTGATAGGTACAGAATTTGATAGGACGCTCCCAATTTTGACCATCTGTTGCCTGTTTGACAGGAATGCTTCTATCCAGTTGTGCAGGTATCCAGGGATACCATGAGATTTTAGTTTTAGGAATAGTTTGCTGTGTACCACTGAATCAAAGGCTTTACACAAGTCTATGTAGATTGCTTCAATTGCTTTGCCCTGATCAAGTTGTGTAGTCCATATGTTTTTACAGTGTAAGAGTTGCAGATTACAGGATAGTTTTTTTCTGAAGCCAAATTGTTTGTTAGAGAGTAAGTTGTTTGTCTCTAAGTGGAGGATAATGGATTGGTTAATAATTGATTCCATGACATATCCCAATCAAGGAACTATCAACTTAGATAAACATGCTAACAGTAAAAACAGTCTAATCAAGGAACCACCAAGACCATTCCCACCAATTCTGATAAAGCAAGGCACCAGTATATAATATGAATAAGCCTCCGTTCTAGCACTGATGACGTTAACTAGTTTGGTAATAAAATATCTATAAGAAAGCCACCAAACTCAGACTGCACCCAGGACCTCACTTATTATTTAGATCTGGACTAAAAAGAATGTTATCAAAGTGAAATCAGCTGTAGAAGTAGCTACATTCTCTCATAATAGGTTAGGAAAAAAATTATAGAGGTGTATAAAATCAAGCATGGCATAACTTTTTTGGAGACATAAAGAGAATTTTTTCTCCTATTCAATTTAAGATTACCTACTGAAATTAAATACTGAAATGACAGAAAAAAATACTTCTTTACACAATATATAGTTAAGATCAGTGGTGGGATTCAAAATTTTTTACTACCAGTTCTGTTGGTGTGGCTTGGTGGGCATGGGGTGGCTTGGTGGGCGTGGCAGGGAAAGGATACTGCAAAATCCCATTCCCTCCCCACCCCACTAACCTGCTGTCACGACTCCAATGACGAACGGACTGGAGCCGAGACAGCCGAGATGCGATACCTCCATAGTCATTTACTTGCCTTACATTGACTATGTTACTACGTTGGCGTTATGATGAGAATTCCTCAAATGACTGACATCAACTTCCTGGCAAGGAGTGGTGCAATAATGATGATTCATGGCTGAATATCAAGAGGGTGGTGGTGTAATAATGGTGCGGGGCAAATGAGGGATAGGGTGAATTGTGTAAAATATGGGGAATTGAGTATCAACAGCCATGACACCAAACATTCTTGGGGAAGCAACACGGAGAACACGTCTTTCCTTTGTTCTCTGGCCTGGAATGAAAGAGACTGTAACCATAGAAGAACAACACATGACTTTTCAGCCAGGTTTGATTCCTCACTTGCCGAGGTGGTGGGGGGTTCAGAGCCCAGAAGAAGAGGAGCCACACACATGATGTCTAGTGCCAAACATTCAGAGTCCTTACCTCGATGTGAACCACAGGAAGGATCTTGGGGATCCCCCGGAAGGACTGGCTGCTGGGAACAGTGTATGGTATGGGGTTCACCCCTACTGCAAACTTCTTTTGATGGAAATCCCGATCACTTAGCTTTATTTCTCAGCCAAGTAGTAAATCATTTGGAATTATATGCAACATATTACCCCTCCCAATGGTCAATGATAGTAGCAATTACTGGGGTGTTAACCGAAGACGCAGCAGATTGGGTGGCAGAGCTGCATAGTGCCTGTGCTAGAGAATTGATTGATGTAAGGTTATTCTTGGATTCATTTCATAATCAATTCAAGGATAAGTCTAGAGTACACCAGACTGAGGAAGCAATAATGGCCTTAAAATAGAATGGAAGACCAGCTGTTGAATATATCAGGGAGTTCAGACAATTGGCTGGGAAATTGTGGACTTGGCCAGAACATCTATTGATTAGGGAATTCAGGGCCGGTTTAGATCGAGGATTATGACAGGCTTGTCTCTACAGGGGTGTGCCCCAATGAATAACAGACTGGTATAAAACTGTTGTCGAATTAGACGTAGGGTTGAAGGAGTTTAGAGAGAAATCTGAAGTTCCACAAAAAACTGGTTCAATTGGAACTAATGTGGGAATAGGAAGGGATGTGCAAGGAATTGTGGCCAACAATACCAGGGGTCGTTTTAATCTTAGGTGTTTTCGTTGTAATATAGTGGGACATAAGGCGTTCGAATGTCCTGCGATAGATATAGGACATATGAAGCAAACAGCGAGGGGTCCTTCCAGAACTGTTTAACAAATTGGATATAGTGGCAGGGGAGTTGGTAGTCATGAAAAATCACAGGGTGTCACACAAAAAGAACCATCAATAGCTCCAGCCACACGAGAGACGAAGCAATACAGTGAGCAGCGTCAGCCAAGAGTTGTGTCGGGACTGTATGACAATGGTGATGACAGCCAAGAAGACACCATGGTAAGCTCTCCTGTTAGGGCCTTTTGATATAATAAAATAATCAACTCTGTGACAGTTAAACTCAAATTACCGTCATGGTTAGGGCAGATTCATCCCGTTTTTCATACAAATTTACTAAAAACAAGTGTCAATAGAAACAATGAGACACCTATGAAACCAGTACGTGGAGAACCAGAACAATTCAAAATAGATAAAATACTAGATTCTAGAATACGAAGACATACTTTTCAATACCTAGTGCGATGGAAAGGGTATCCCAAAACAGAGGCATCCTGAGTGAATGAGTCGGATATGTGTGCAGATAGACTGAGGCAAAGCCAGGGCCTGTTATGTAACCCCTATACACTGTTATCCCTTTGTCTAATGTGTTCTTGTATTCTAGGCAGAAATTTCTAAAATGAGTATATTAACTTCTGCGAAGGCTCTACCCTTGGTACTCTATATTATAATATTGAATCTTTTTCTTTTCTTCTTAAATTTATTATCAACAAAACGTTTTCGACTAAATAAATGCCATGATAAACAATTTTTCAGAAAGCATACAATATTAAGCTAAACTACAGTAATACATGGCTAGTAGCTACAGTACTGAAACAACAATCACACAAATGGCAACTTCAAATCTCAACAAATAAATGCTCTGTCTTACATATTGGCAAAAAAAATCAGAAAATAAAATACAAGCTGAATAGTCAAGATCTTGTTGATGACCCAAGCTCTGTAAAGGACCTTGGAATACTCACCTCTAATGATCTAAGTGCTAGAGCCCACTGCAACTACATAGCCAAAAAGGCATTAAGAGTTGTTAACCTAATCCTACGTAGCTTTTTCTCTGGCAATATCACACTACTAACCAGAGCATACAAAACATTTGCTAGACCAATACTCGAATACAGTTCATCAGTCTGGAACCCACATTACGTATCTGATATTAGCACAATTGAGAAAGTCCAGAAATATTTCACAAGAAGAGTTCTCCACTCTTCTACTCGTTGTAGAATACATTATGCCACCAGACTTGAAATTCTAAAACTAGAAAACCTTGAATTACGCCGTCTTCGGTCTGACTTAAGCATGGTATATAAAATCATACATTGCAATGTCCTACCTGTCAATGAATACTTCAGCTTCAACCATAACACAAGAGCACACAATAGATACAAACTCAAAGTAAACCGCACCAAACTTGATTGCAGGAAATACGACTTCAGCAATAGAGTGGTCAATGTCTGGAATACTCTACCCGACTCTATAGTCTCTTCCTCAAACCCCAAAAACTTTAACCTTAGACTGTCTACTATTGACCTCACCCCTTTCCTAAGAGGTCTGTAGGGGGCGTGCATAAGCGCACCATCGTGCCTACCGTCCCTGTCCTATTGTTTCTCTTATTCTTTTATTTTTCTTATATGTACCCATTTCATGTATTCACAACTATGTATACACTTATACTTATTATCTTGTAAACAATTGGCAAATCAAATAAATAAATAAATAAATAAATAAATAAAATATACTTTGTAGCACAAAGACTGGAGGTTTGCCTATAACACCAGATGGTGATTCCAGCTGTAAATTCTCTTCATCTACTTTGGTTAATACAGCTTAATTGACAGGATTAAAGTGACTTAATTGACAGGATCAAATTGTGTAAATTATCTCATTGAGTTAATACTGAGTAGTTTTGTTTTAAAACCCTTTGACTCCTAATTCTTCTAATTTGTAGCTCTGTTCAGATACATTTTAAAATCTTTTTCATCACTAAATAATCAAAGATATTAAAAACTAAC
This sequence comes from Notechis scutatus, assembly GCF_049901735.1. Classification (NCBI taxonomy): domain Eukaryota; kingdom Metazoa; phylum Chordata; class Lepidosauria; order Squamata; family Elapidae; genus Notechis; species Notechis scutatus. The sequence continues at coordinate 231,720,095 of NC_142010.1, forward strand.
ATGACATGGTAAATTCTGACATTTCCTTTTTACAATGAAAGCATAGCTAGTGAAATTCAAAAGATGGGTAGTTGCTGTAAATACTCTATGCTTCAAATATCTTTGGTAATTGGAAGTGGAGTTAGGCAGAGAAATTCTTCTGTATTTATTGCTTTCTCCCAGTTCACAAAGTTTGAGGAAATTTAATTTACTTTAGAAATTCTTTCAGAGAATTTAGGTAAATTCAACTCCTGGGCTCAAGGAATGAAAACCCCTTTGTTTCCTTTGCTTTCCCCTAAGACATTTTCCTCTCTTTGTTGAGAGGGTTCAATAATTTCTATGAATCAGGTTATTTCTCAAACATTCTAGAGTTTTGTGCACATCAAATATAATAATCCAATATAATAAATTATAATAAATGAGATAAATTATAATAAATTATCCAATAGAAACTAAAAGTAATAAAACTAAAGTTTTATACACATCCACTATAATAATCCCAGGTCCCTTTCAATTCTGCTATCTATGTTCTAATGCTAACTGTCTTTACTGCAAGGGAGTAAAATAATCTATTTGATTCCATCTTTTTTTCATATTGACTCATTTGCCTTGTCCTACGTCATGCTATGGGAAGCATTTCACAACCAAGCCACTGGCTAGAATTTCTGCAAAGTTATAATCCCAACACATCTGGAATGTTTTGCCACCAAGAGAGGTTTGTTTGGTTTTACCTTTGCTCCATTTCAGCAATCCAGCTGGTGACTACACTCGTTCATTGTTTCTGAAAACTGAGCTCATGTAGAAAATAGAATGATTGAAGCTAACAAACAACATATGTAACAAGGAGTCATTAACTCTGTATCTTTAAACTCCCTGGAAAGCAGTTATATTATTTTTCATACATAACAGAACTGCAAGGAGTACCTGAAAAAGTGGCAAATTTTAATTTTGTGTTTTCGCTAGCTGAAAGATAAAAGTATTTTTCACTCTGGTCTCATATATATTTCATCTCCACAGATACAGATTTTTTTTTTCAGGCTACATATAGCAAAGGCAATTGTGACAGAACAATAGAACACAATAGGCTCTATGAAGGCATAACCAAATGATAAATTCAGATGTAGGGCTCAGATTCCATTCAAGATTTTCTTAGCCACCTATTCATTTATTTATCAAATATATATGGCTGCCTCTCTTGCACAAATTACTCTGGGCTGCTACAATACTACAACAACTAATGTACTACAGAGATTGCGTAAAACAATTAAAATATTTGAACATAAATTGAAAAAAGTTTGTTTGAAGGAATGCATCAGAACAGTGGTCCCCAACCACCAGGCCCCGGACCGATACCGGTCTGTGGAGCATTTTTTACCAGGCCGCAAAGAAGTGTGCGCCGCCATCTTGTTTTGACGGCGCTTGAGAAAGTGCTTCCGGGTGAGCTTGTCGGTCGTCAGTTGGAAAGCAGAGTTTGGGTGCTGAATCCTCGTGCCTTAGTTTCGTTGAGGGGGGGCGGCTTCGAACGAAGAGCCGTCCCGATGGTGGTGGAGTCTCGCATTAGGAGGAGATTAAGAAAGAGCCCAAAAAGCCCATCGACAAAGGTACAAAGCAGGAGTTGAAGGTGGCGGGGAGAAGCGGGGGACAGCTGGCTGGCCAGTCGCTCGGCTCGCCTTGCCTTGGTCATGCGTGCTGATGCCAGTACCGGTCCGTGGATCATTTTGTGATGCCAGTACCGGGCCATGGGACAAAAAAGGTTGGGGGGCACTGCATCAGAATGCTACACATGATACAACCAGCATGCCAGTTCCCTATTGCCAGGAAATGCCCAGGCATATTGAAAAAAATGTTTTAAGGAAAATGTTTCAAGAAGGTCATAAGAAGTGGGGCTAACCTCACCTTGTGGGAGGGAGGTGTCAAGGATGAAGCCATGGCAGAAAAGGCTTGTCTCCTTTTATATGATTAGTTTTATTTTATTTTATTCTAAAACTGTTCCAAAATGGGCAATAGACACAAGATGGGGGTGAGGATGTAAACCATGAACATCAACCAGAGTGATAGAATTGTAATATTTATATTGATGGAATTACACCATACATCTGGAATCATACATTTTCCCCCTTACAGCAGGTGAGACAGAATACAGGCGTTTCTTTCTCCCCCATATGTATCACTATAAAGCAGCTTCCAACACTGAAAGATACTACCAGCCCACAATAATAATTATTTTATTGTTCAAATTTATGCCCATATCACTGGAAGTGACTCTGGGCAGGGCATAACAATATTAAAAGTGGTTTCCAAAATTATATTTTTCTGCTTTAATATTAAAGCATGGGGATAAAAAAGCCCAGAAAATGCAAATTGTGAATTGTGGAGCCAGATATTTTAAAATTCATCAGCCCCTCAGAACTGCTTTCTCCAACCTACCATTCTTAAAATGTGTGGAGTCTCAACACTTTCTTTTTTTTTATAATAAGTTTTTTTTTAATTTTTCAATTTAAAAAAATACATACATTCCATTTTTGTCTCAAGCAGTGTATCATCTGTGTACAAACTCCTTGGTGCTACATTTTTCACCATTTACAACTTCTTCACATTCACATTAGTATCATTTCTCTAAACTTAGAATTAAGATACATCTAACATCTAAACAACTCTTTTGGTGATAGTACTATTACATCTCATTATTCTCGTCATAGGTATATTAACAATTATCAACACACATGATTAGAACTGAAAATGATTCAGGTTTGTCCAATGTCTCTGGTTTTGGGGAAAGGAAGTATCAGCATTATTTACATAAGCAAGTATCCCCTTCTTAATCCAGGTACTTGTTATGACTTTGTGTGACACCTGGTTGGTCATTATCTGAGTTTCATTGGATTCATTTATTGCTTTATTACCTTGTTGATACCTATTTTAAATGATATTTACTGTAGTTCATTGTTATTTCTTGCTGCATTGTAAACTACCATGGGCCTGCCTGAAGTATGTGAGTATAAATTTGGTAATAAATAAATAAATCAGGCTGAGAAAGATACCCCTAGGTTAAACCTTTCAAAATGTTGCAGCAAGAAACTCAGTCATGGTGGGCTACTCAAAAGAGCCAGAATTAGAAATATCCTAAGGGAACAAAGCTGCAGCCCCACCACCACTGCTAGGTCAATAAAAAGTTCCTATCCCAGCTCTCCTGAATAATATGCAGGGCATTCACTACTGTTTATTTACAAGACATTTGCAGCTTCAGGGAAATCAGGAATACTTCTCTTTTCAGCAACTCTTCTGTTTTCATAACTGAAAGACATCTGTCATGTATTTCTCAGGATAGCAGGCAGTTGAGCTTATTAGACAAAACAGGACAAAAGAAGCTCTTTTTGGCCTGGGAAAAATAATAATCAAAGCAATAAACTTACCCTCAAATCTTTCTTCTCTAAAGAGTACACATTTCTATTTGATCTCATATGATATAAACTCTAGCAAGAGTGAACTATGTTCAAGCTAGCCACATAGCAAAACCTAGAGCATCATTTTTAAGATTAGTTTATAACTTCAGCTCTATTGATTTGTTGATGATACTGTCAAGTCAAACTGTCATTCTGTAGCCCAGTTGTACACATGATGGATTGAAGTCTATGAAGGAAGCAGAATGGAATCCTGCCACACATCCTTCATCAGGTTCTCATTTATATCTTATTTGGGGCTCCAACAACTGAAAACAGCTTGAGGTTTTGGTTTCTGGATCAAGTCAGCTCAGTTAATTTAAAGTGGAAATGCTACATGATCAAACCAAGGGGCTTACATGCTCCAGATTCTACTACTAAGGGTGTGAAAGGAGGGGCCAACATAATTCATAGAAATACTGCCTTGGTTTTTTGTACGTACCATTTTAGAAAACAGCCAACTATTTGTAAGAGTAACACTAGGGGAATGAGTAACACTAGGGGAAAAAACAAGAATATATAAACAACAGAACACTATCAGTGTAGATCCTGCAAATTACATTGGGAATGAGAATTCCTAGTGCAATGTATTCAGTTATATAGATATTTGTATAAAACACATTCAAAGAAACTTTCCAGTCTGATCTTAACTTTGCATAAATATATATTTTAATACGATCTACTTGAGAGGTTCTTGGTGTTCTCTGAACTTTTCTTGAGGACATGTCATTACCCAAACTATAACATCATCAGTGCTAGTAAAGAGTGCAGTTTACTGTCAGTTTATATTCTAGTGGATTGCCTGTCAGTGTTGGTGAGGGTGGTCTTAGAGATTCTTCGAATGGTCTATTTGCTGTTGGCTTCTTTGGCAGTTTCTTGATTGGGGTTAATAGATATTTTATCTTGCTTTACATGGAAATGATATAAAAAGAGAACCATATTATTCTATTATAGGTAGTCCTCAGCTTACAACTGCAACTTTCCAGGCATGGTTGAGGGAAGGAGGAGGCCCACACACCCTTGTGCCTAGCTGGCCAAGGCCTTCCAGCCTATGGCAGATTTCCACATACCAGTGGGCCTAGTCAGCCAAACCTTCCCAGTTCACAGTTGAGTGGGAGTGTTGCAATGCTTTCATGATCATAAGGGCAGGCATGCTGCCAAGCACCCAAATTTTTATCATGTCATTGTAGGGGTGCTACAGCAATAGGAACTTGAGGCAGAAGTTGTAACTCCTTTCATTCATCACTTTCATAATTTCAACAGTCATAAATTGAAGACTATCTATAAAAAAAAAAAAGAGGAGTCTGATAGTATCTAATGAAGTGAGCTACAGGTTATGAAAGCCTGTGCCTTTAAACTGTCTTGTTACTCAGAAAATTAAATATCTTACTGCTAGCAGACTCCTGACTATAGGAGAACATTATTCAAGTATACCATGAAAAGGTCATGGAGTGCTACATAAAAATATAACATAAATCGCCCTTGATAAATCAAGGTCAACGTGCTATCTTCTCCAACATTCTGAACATTTATGGCTTACTCAGAACCTTTTGTGCAAGATGTGCTTGAAAAATGGATTATCAAGGATCCAAGTTGACATATATTGAGAAACTTCTTGCCTTAGCAGTTTTTTTAAAAATTTTACTATATTAAGGCAACTGTATTCCATTAATTTTACCCTCCTGACTTAAGAGATCTTGCATGATGATTTGTTGTAGCTAGAAGAGATATTGCCTAGCGGACTACATGAATCAATCTCAGAGAAAAAAACATGTCCCACTTTATTTCCAAACTAAACAAATATGTTGTATGGACACCTCAAATCATGTATCTTATTGAGTTATCTTAAGCATCCCAATTGTCTGAATTTACCGTGCCAAGACCAGAATCAAAAGATGTCATGGTTCTTCCTGTACCTTTTATTGCCCAACAGCTTTTATTGCCCAACAGCAGGGATCTAAACTTGAAGAGATGGGCTGAGATCTTGGAAAAAGCCAACCATAGGATTCAAACTCATCCCAGATCCAAGACATTTCAACCAGGGCTGCATTGTAAGGAAATATTAAGAGCAGAGAAATGATTACCAGGAATCACTGGTTATGTTCATACAGAATAGTAAAGCATAATTTTATAGTAGGCAACCTTTTCAGGCTGAAAATAGGCAAATTGTAAAATGCAAATTGAAGTGGAGTGTGTGTGTGTATGTGTATAGTACAATTATGCATACAATATCTTCTCTCAAATTAAAGTTACATTTTGGCAATTTTGGAAAACTTCTGGGACTCATATGATAAGCTTTGGAAGCAAGTGTTCTTCCTCCAATTTAATTCTCAAGAGATGATTTGAAATGCTTGTTTGAATTCATGTTGAACCTGGACATACATAATTAGCACTATCATTGACTTTTTAACAAGCAGATTTAGTAATGCTAAATGGATTGTTTCGTTAAGCAGTAGTTAAATTTAATCAGAGATCATAGTGCTTAACTGCAAACTTAAATTGAAAATGAAACCATCTTGTGACATTCCACAAATGAGCAAAGAGAAACTTGACTATTACCTAATAAAGTGAATTGTTTTGAGGAGCACACTTTTTTTTTTACAATATTAGGTAATCTGTCAACAGTAAGAAATTACTTTCCAAACCTGGCAAAGAAATTCTTAATTAACTCTAGTTTATCAGTTTGACAGGAGATATTTGATATGAAGCCAATCTGGTCTGCTAGGGAGGTCTCTAGAACAAAGGATCTACAAGCAAGTAGTGTTGTCAATGTCTCCACCCATCTTTTCAGATTCTTACATTGAATTTATCTCCATTTTGCAAAATGATGCACAGTATGCTGTCAGGATTTATTCATCTTACCCTGCATGTATAAAATAGTCAGTCACCGAAAGACCCTTGAAGTTATATATTTTTCAAATGGTTTTCTTTTCTTTTGTTAGAAAAAAAGGTGTTGGTGTAGCAATAACACATAAGCTGTGCAAATTGATTTTTAATTTTAAGTGGATAATTGGGGAGAACTTCATAGAAAAATGATATTTTTTTTGCCCCTAAATGTAACCCTGGCTCCTTAAAACAGAAAATGCTATTTTTGCTTTTGTATCTAATTTTCTAAAATTAAAATTTTAATGGAAGCAAATCTGAAGAAATTTGACTAGGAATGCACACTTTGAGGAATATATCCTTAAAAGTTCTAATTAAAGCACCATTTTGTTTGGGAACTGGGCAAAATAGATCCACAAATGAAATCTTAGAAAGGGATACAGATGGGACACAAAGTGGTTCATTAGATTTTGGTGTGACATTTTCCAGGGGTATGACTATTTCTGCATTATTTCACTTTGAATCTGCCAAACACATTGAAAACATGTGTACAAGTGCCTCATGTTCTATTTGTAATTGACAGTCTCCTCAGAATGGTGAAAATTTAACATCATTCAGCCAAGTCTAGCTTCAGAAATCCTCATTCATTTAGAGAAAAGTTGGGAAGATAACCACTGCTTTGTCAACCCCATAGGGAGTTGTTCTTCTGAAAACCTTTTAGAACCTCACCTGCTTGTCCTTATGTACAAGTACAGGGAGAGAGTAGGGATTCTAATGGGGAAAGCATTGTTTTAATTTACTGATTTGTCAATTATGGCTCGGTCATATGAATTGTGTCAGAGAGATGGGGGGAAATGAAGAAAGAAGACTGATGTAATAACTGGCATGGGAAGATATGGTAGGAAACTGCATTGAATCCCTTCAGCATTGAAGGGAAATCATGAACATTGTCAGTGAGTTTGTAACATAAAGATCTTGCTTTTTAATGCCAAGCCAATTGCTATTAAAATGCCAATTATCCAGGATGTAATCTTAGATGAAAGTGCTGTCCTGGCATGTGTTGTGAACACCTGGTTGAGACAGGAGGGGGAAGTTAATCTTTCTTACTTCTCTTTACCCAGTTACTATCTGAGGCAGAAAGGAGCTATAGCAATGTTTTTCATCCTCAGCAACTTTAAGATGTGTGGACCTCAACTCCCAGAATTCCACAGCCAGTCAACATGTCTTAAAGTTGCTGAGGTTGAGAAACATAGGTCTATCAAAATATCGTTTCATTGATCAGAAACTCTGTCCACAGTCTGCCAGAACTGATGCTGTTGTTGTAACCAGAACATTATTTGCATATTGTAGAAATGCTATATTGTTCTTTCTAAGCTGGCCAGAATAATTTCTGTTGGGGCAGTAGCATATCTTTGTCCTGAGAGACTGACCATGCTGAAATTATCCAGTCATAAGTGGCTCAAGATTTCATTGTTTATCATGATGACTAATTGGTGTCTGTACATACAGTAAGCAGGCTGTACACTGGATTTGGTAATCTATTTAGCTGAAGCCAATGATCTGAAAGTGGCAGAGCTCTCTATAATTCATTTGTTCCAGATGGAGGATTATTTCTTTAGTCTTAGACTGGTAGCTGTTATAAAATTCCGCAGAACTGGATGATTCATTAAAATGGACTTCAATAAAGCTAGGCATTTTTCTAAATATATTTGGAGAATTTCTGATGCACAAATGGATGAACTCTCAGGATAGATCAATGTTCAAACACAGAATGGAGTCCTCATTAAAGTCCCTTTGAAATAGTATTCAATGGTAGCATATTCAGGAAGGAGGGCTTACTTCTCTGTCTCCACTGCATCTAAACAGAAAAGCTAGCCATGCTTTGTCTGCTCTGCATATTATCTCCTCAAAATATTATGGGAGACTAGCTGGGACATCAGAGATCCTCTCCAAACAATGTTTATCATTTGGTTGAGACAAAGTTAATTACATTTGCCTCAGTTTGACCTCCAGCATTGAAACAGGTCATAGGGAGGTAGCCTTCATAACCATTTGTCAACTTCATGTGAATTCTCTTCAACTGTAGATATCAAAGACATGGACAAAGTGTGTGAAAAGTTGAGGTATACCACCTGCTTTCTCCATCCATGGCTTTCCTGGCTGCCTAAATTAACCAAGTTAGAACAATTAAGGAAGATAATCTTCTTGACTGCAGCATGTATTCCTGCCTCCTTAAAGAAAATAGTTTTTATTTTTATTGAAGTAATCTCCTGACAGTTCTTTCTGATTTTAGACTGATTTGAAATACTCTGGGCTTAGATGCGAAAGTGAAAAGGATGGCATTATAAGTTTACATATGAACTTTATTATTTAGATGTCTATCAAATGGGATTACATCAAAAATATATCACTTTTCAGAAGGTTTGTTCAGTTGGTTTAGCAGATGACCTTCTTTGGATAATAGATGGAGGAAGTGTAACTTTGTTACTTCCCTGGTCTTTTTAGCAGATTATGATATTGTGGTATTCTTCGGGCCCACTTAGCAAGTTTGGGTCTTGGAGACCTTATTTTACCTACAGTACCATTATTCAAAGTTTTGGAATGGGGTACCACCACTATGCTGATGACATCCAGTGTTACTTTACAGACCACCTAACTCCAAGGAAGCAATCCATATCCTTGACTGTTACCTAATATTGAATTATAAACTTAATGAGTCAGAACTAACAATTAACTTCAGACAAGATACAGGTTTTGTTAGCAATGAGAAAATTATTTCTTGGGTTTAAGATGAAGTCTATTAATTGGGTTACTTTCCATCATAAAAAACAGATTTTGTCTCTGGGATAGATCATTCTCCCTCCCCAGTTACAACTGGATTTGCAAGGGTAAAACCACAACTAGTTCAATAACTAGAACTTTTTCTGAATCGGTCAGACATGGCAATGATTATCCATACCTTGGTTACAATCCAATACTACAATCCATGAAAAAAGGTATTGAAATTGCAGTTAGAGCAAAATGTGTTGTCTCTGCTGCTAGTGTAGGTACACAATTCACATAATGATATACTATTAAAAGATCTGCATTTGCTGACAATTCAGTACTAGTCGCAACCTTCAAATCCCTCACTGTCTTAAGGCCTCACACTCTGAAGGAATACCTCATGCTGCATAATTATTTGTATCAGCAGAAAGTACTTTTGAACTTTGATATTGGAGAAGACTCCTGGGAATACTGTGAACAGCCAAGGAAACAAACAAATAGATCATCAAATAAACTCAGACTTTTCGCTCCAGGAGCAAATGATCAAGTTCAAATTATCCTGCTTCATACTTCACATGAAGTATAGACCTAGCGAATGGAGAAAGCTGTAATTCTGGGAAAGAAAAGAAAAGGATGGCCAGCAGAAAAGTAGGTGGACTCAGTTACAGTGAGGGTGAGTGCACATTGAAAGACCTAAAAGATCTGATGAGGGATAGATTGCCCTGGAGAAAATTTATCTATGCTAAGAATCAACAACTTGATGTTCATTGTTTTCTGCTGGAAGCCCAGCTGTTTGGAAGATGACCTTTTCCTATGAGGTTTCTAGACTCCAGAATGCTCATCCTTGCTCTCCAGGAAAACTGTCCTGAACTGTTAAAATTGATTTCAATGTTATTTCTTTTACATTTTTATTGTGTTGCTTTTTCATCCTTTGTATTTGTTTATTTTTATTGTTTTAAGCTTCCTTGAGGCTTACTACACCTCTGCCATTCACAACACAAAGGGGGCAAAATTATTTAACCATAGTAAATAAATTTTGGTATTTCAAAGAAGCAAATGGTAACCATTCAAAGTTAAGTTGTGTAGCAGGAACCAAAATCAGCTAGGGGTTTGACACTGAAGTATAAAATTGCAAGCCTCTCTCCCCGTCTTTACCAGCAAAAATTCAACAATAATAAATCAAATAACTAAGCATTTGCTGCTCTTTCGTGACACTGAAATTCAGTTGCTTTAAGTCACTGGCTCACTCTATCAGCTGAATTTACAAACTCATGGGTGGGCTTGAAATTAAACAAACTAAAAGTATCTTTTTTTAAAAAAATGAAAAACTTGAAAGCTATATCTTCTTGTGTATTTAAGTTTTACAACCGATGGCACATGTTAAAGTAAACTTTTAAGTGGATGTTGATGCATAATGGAAGAGATTTTGCTCGCATATATCCAATATCAGGAAAATGCTATAACCAACATTAATAATTATAAATAAAAAAATTACTTTGACACCAATTGGGAAGCCTTGTTTTAAGTAGGGTTACCTGTGTCTAATGCATTTGTTTTTTGAAAAGTTGAACATAAATCTGCAAAAGTAAGACTCAGGGTAAAAGAGGTTTCTAAAGATAGCTACTGAAAATTAAAAAAAGACTTTAATACTGTACAATGAAAATCAACCATAGCAATGAAAAAAAAAAAACTAGAAGTGGCAGAGACTGAACATTTTGCCACTAAAACTACTCCAGCATCTTTTCTCTCTTTTTATGCAATGTCAAAAAAAAAATGCAGTGTCTGAATTGACACTTTGCACTGAACCATAACATTGTTTGGCTTTCAACTTAGTACTTATATAAAATAAGCCATTGTTGTTTCTAAGCTATGGTTTACGGCTCCGTGTTGCTTATTTCATAAATCATGGCTTACTTCAAAATTATATTTAAACAATGTGCAAACACAATATGTGATATCACATTAGTTTTTTTCCATTTTGTGGATTGTCACATTCAGGAAGAAAATAACTCAGTGCAATGGTATCAAATTCTACTTCCTTGTATGGGAAACAGAAGGAAAGATACAGACTAGATTCTACATTTAGTTTAAGGTTAATAAGCTAAAAATAAGCACTTCCTTTGGAGTCATTTACATCACTGTAGTCTTCTTAGAAAGATTTCAGAAGTGGCTTGGCATCACCTGCTTCTTAGGGCTCAGAGGCAGTGAGTAGCCCAAAATCACCCATTTGACTTAGTGCCTATGGTGCATGTAGATCTCACAGTCTCCTGATTTTTAGCCTGAAGCCTTGATCACTGCACCAAACTGGGTCTCATTCACTGAATAGAATTACTATACTGCAGAGGTACACTTCCTGCAACTTGGAAATTCACCAGGCATTATAGAACATGTCATAAATTCAAAAAATACTCCAAAAAGGGAGGAGGCCATTTAGAGATGTATAGTTAATAGTAAATTGAGAGGGAATGAAAAAATCTTGGAGGGCTGCACCATCTAACTGACTGTCTGTCTATCTATCTATCTGTCTGTCTGTCTGTCTGTCTGTCTGTCTGTCTGTCTGTCTATCTATCTATCTATCTATCTATCTATCTATCTATCTATCTATCTATCATCTAACTATCATCTATGTAATGCCTCTATATGCCTCTCATCTCACTGTCCAAAGCCACTCTGAACAGCTTACAGTATAGTAAAATACAGAGATATAAAAACAATTCTAACTATAAGAACAAATTAAGCCTGCAAAAGATTAAATACAGATTTAAAATCCCAAAACTGAAGCAGAGATGGTACCTTCTTTATCACCAACCATTTCCAACCTACAGTTTGTCCATCAAGGCTCCATGCCAACCAGCAGAGCCCCATTTTAAGACTCTTCCTGAAGGCCAGAAGGGTGGAGTGGACCACCCCTCTGGCAGCAAGATATTCCAAAAGGTAGGAAACATTCTTTTCCTAGACACCATTAACTGAAATACCTTTGCTGATGAAGTCTTCCAGAACAAGTAAAGTAGGCCAGTCTCGTTGAGGCATGATGGTTCTACCTCCAGAATCCCCATGTTTTCCTGTGACATTCCTAGAGACTTTTGGCTGGAATATGTGGAATCAGGATCTTGGATTGATAGATCATTAGTCTGGTTGTATGTGATCACCATAGTCCAACAAGCACTCACATCATTTAATATTAATTATGATATTACTTATCCTATCTTTTAGAAATGGCATGGAAAAAATGCCATTTAAGAAATGGGAAAACTGCCATAGGCATTCATTATTCAAAACCACAGTGATGTGGTGGACAGTGATGTCAAAATATTAGTCGATGTAATGTCATCATGAAATTTGCACCAGTTGCATCATTATGCCAGGAAATCTAACATAAGTACATAAACTGTGTCATTTCACAATGATATCATAACATACATATTTTGTCATTTGCCCACATTATTTCTTCATAAATACCCATACAAACTGCATTGCCCAATCTAGACACTCCTTCCATCTCAACAAATTCCTGAAAATCTAATCTTCCCATAAGAGATCTTCTCAAGTGTCAGCTTTGAGAAGATGAGTCTTGCAAAAAAAAATAATATGAGTTTTGAATGAGCTCAGGATATTCAGTGATATCTGTTAGGATTGTATCCTATAATCTTATGTGTTGATTTTTAAGCCAAAGATGTTTCCCTGAGAGCAATTGGTTGGTACTCAGAAAAGCTCCAGCACAGGGGTCGGACCGGTTCTATAGAACTGTCCATAGAACAATTATGGGCAGTTCAGAGAAGCGGCAAATCGTGCCACTGGCTGGCCCCGCTCTGCCCACTCACTCCTTACCTGGCATGCATGCCATCCAACTTGCCTGCGTTATGCCTTCACCTAATTTGGGTAAGTTGCTATTTTTCCTTTTTATCCCCCACCATCAGCTGTTCCAACTATCAGTTGTGCCAGGATATTCAGATTAGCTAGAAAGCAGGAAATCGTTGGATTTCTTGCTTTCTAGCTAATCTAAAAGCAGAGCTGAAACTTCCTTTGGACTGAAGCTTCTATTTTTCATTGCAGACTCAGGTAGCAGATTGCAGAATGGTAGATCTCTGAGTGAATCTGTGATTCTGTGAGCAACTCAATCTGCCTGCCTGCTTTGCCTGATTTTGGGTAAAAGTTGCTCTTTTTTTATAATAAATTCAATATTTACATAAATATTTACAATATTTACATACAAGCCATGCCCACCCAGTCACATGACCACCAAGCCACACTCACAAATTAGGCAATGCCCACAGAACCGGTTGTTAAGAAATTTGAATCCCACCCCTGCTCCAGCAGCCTTCCTCAGATCCTTTAGGCCAGAAGTCGACGCTGAATAAAGAAAAGGCTGCACTGTAAGAGTTTTCCTTCTGTTGGAATAGTGCCTGGTCATCTCCACATTGATTTTTGTAAAAATAAGAATTTGCATTCAAAATAACAAAGATTCTGATGGAATCTGAAAAATTAATAAATCTTCTGTGCTTACCATTAGCTTATAGGAACTTCAATTGTAACATATCATGTGGATTACATATTGTTTACAGTGTACATTTAAACACCCCAAAAAAAAGTTGGGGGAGGAGGAGAGAAAAGTTTGGGACTTTCTTTAGTCATGCTAACTTTCCCGCATATAATTTAAAGCATCCTGACTGAAATTACCTACTTTTGTGATAAATCCCTCAACCTCTACAGTTTTGTAATTATTTATTACTGGCTCTAATTATTTAGTTTGCTCTGTGCATGACCTATGCCATTACTAAATGGAATGGTTCAAGGAAAATATGTGCTCTTAAAATATTGCCAATAAAAACTATTTATACACCAATGGCTGGAAAAGGAGGTGCAGAGAGCTCCTAAGTTTGACTTCTGACCATTGGCTTCCCAAATTCTGATTGCAGTTTTTTAAGATAGAGAGACACTTAAGAATACAAAGAAATGTGTTTCCTGTGGTGTTATTTTAGTAGAAAAGACCAGAAAAACTCTTTCTGTGACACTATCTAAACATTCGGTTCCTTCTGCATTTGACTATAACACAACATTTTGTATACTACAAAAAAAATCTCAGGATTCTAGTAAGCACCTTTTCTTTCTTTTTTATTAAAAGACTTAAGCTTTTGTGAGTGGCACTTCACTCCATCAAATGCATAGAATGGCTAGAGTCATGTAAGATTTAAATTGGAAAAAGGTGAGAGAGGAAAGTTGGTAGAAAAAGGAGGAGGAAATACGTTGCTTATTCTTACTTTTGCCTTCTGTTATGCAACATTCGAGGACAAGAGAGTTTGAATCCAGAGTCTGGATAAAATCCAGCATTGAGTAAGCAGTCTTCTACAGTTGCAACGTAATGTTGTTTTTGTCAAAATTTGCATTGGAGCTATAATAAATCCTCCAGAGTAGAATTTGGGAGCATGTAAAGAGATGGGTCTGGAGGAAAATAGAGAACTTAAAGCACACTAAGTTTCATGGGCATGCCCTAAAACTGTGTTGGTGAACCTATGGCATGCATGCCAGAAGTGGCACGTGAGAGCTCACTCGGAAGAGCCCCACTGCGCATGCACGCACGCCCGCACCGCCCGACAGCTGATTGTCGGGTATCTGGCGTGCATGCGCGGGTGGTGCGTTGGAGACCTGCGTGCATGTGCATGCAAGGGAAATCTCATGCGCATGCACAGAGACATGCAGCGCATATGGGGGGATTGTGCATGTATGCACAGATGCATGGCGCACAGTGGGGGGATCTTGCACTCACACACAGATGCATGGCGCGCAGCGGGGAAATTACATGCGCATGCACAGAAATGAGCATCATGCAGGGGGATCATGTGCACATGCACAGGGGGTGCTGGCACACAAGCGCATGCACACAGGAGCATGCACAATTATTGGCATGGTAGCTGAAAAAGGTTAGCCACCATTGCCCTAAAACAAAAATAAAAGTAGATTTAAATTCATATGTATCTCTGTACTCAGAACAGTACATAAATCTCTTGTATCACCTGCTTTATGGGTATTCTTCTCTTAATGACCATTCATTCAGTGACTGTTCAATTACTAAAGCACTGAACTATAGTAATTATGACCAATCTGCAAACTTACAGCTGTTGCAGCATCCTGCAGTCACATAATCAAAATTTGGGTGCTTAGCAACCTGCCCACATTTATGACTGGACTTCAACCCTCCCTACTTGGCATATCCACCTTCTTGTTCTGACTAAGGCTTCCTGAGACAGTAATACTCACACGCTGTTCCAAAAAACCTTGGTTTTATTGCAATGGCTGTGAATTATATGTATTCACAGCCCATAATGAGTCCCAAACAGTTTAGGAATAGTCCAACAGAAATCTGCTGCAGTCTTTCAGGATAAGGCTGATAAGCACCCACTTTATCTCCCTTGAAATGTTGCTAACAATTAAATTGCTAATTAGCTGTACAAGGCCAAACAGAGCACAAAGTCAACAAGGAGCTTTTGATTTTAAACTGACCAGAATGAACAAAGTTGCTTCCTGCAAAGACTCATGTCCCTTTGCTCCTCCTTTATGTCTTATGGGAGGGGCCAATCATCTCCAAGCCTTACTCCCGAGTCACCCCTTTTGTCTTAACTGTTCTTGCCTTTTGGCATCTCTGCGTAAGCACTCACTGGGAACACCCTGTTCCTCTGCCTCACTGATGTCAGATTCTGGAGGCTCTGGAATAATAACTCTCAAATGGCCCTGGCTCCATCTCTGTGTTGAACGCAGATCCCTCATCTGAGCCCTCCCCAGACTGGCCCATGTTCATCCCCACTGTCCGACACTGCTGCCAGCTCTGCAGGCCACTGGTGGACCACAACACTTATATCTCTGGCCCTTGGGCCACATGAGCTGCAGCACCACCTACCCTGCTGCTCCCAGCTAGCCTTTGTTGCCTTTTTCCTTCCACTACTAGGCAAGGATCCAGCCACTTGGTGGAGGGTGAAGTAGTGGGACATGCACGGTGAGTGAGGCAGGGAGCAGAACTGGCAAATGAGGCAGGGCCACAGTGTGACTAGTGGCTCCTTGGGCCTTCAGTGTCTTACACAATTATAATAGCCACGACCTTTGCCCAGGGAGTTGCCATCCACACCAATGCCCTGCCTCAGTTTTCAAATATAGGTGCCAGGTTTTTTCCCTGTATGTTTACCTATACATTAAGCCGATAGAATATGCCAATAGATTCAGTAATATTTCCCTGACTAAAATGTTGTGAAGACTGAAAGCTTACTGTTTCTTTTTTATTTCTTAGGAAGTATTGCTGTAGGTTTTTAAACATCTTCCAGCAACAAGAATTCAACTGTTCTCACAATTGTATCTTTTCAGATTTTATCGTAATAGTATAATTCCACAGTAAATGAAACTGACAGTCCTCATTCCTCTACGATACATACAAACATACCAAGTACACTATTCTTTTTTAGGGAGGAGGGGAAGACGGAAGAGGAAGAAGGCAAAGAATAACAGGATGAGATAAGAAAAGGGAATGTAGCTATACAGAGTTTATACTAATGCCATGTATTACTCCTCTCCATATCTTTCCATCTTGCAAGCCATCCTTGTTCTCACTATGTTGGTACATTATGTCATGCTTGTGTTCTTTACACTTTTGAAGTTCTTTAAACTTCAAAATCGACTTTCTTGGTTTCCATTTTTCTAGACCAAAGGTTCAAACACATGTGGTTGGATCTGGCCCACGAGGCCATCCTGTAATGTAAGGGGCCGGCCCACGTCGCTTCAGCCTGGTCTACCCAATGTGAAGAAGAAACATTGGGTCAGCGTGGCTTCGGCCCGGTCTATCTGTGAGAAGAGGAAACATGCCAGCAGTTTGGGGAGTGGCATCAAGCTGGGCATGCCTACTCAGTTGCCCATACACACCCAGTTGGGGGCCCTGCCCCCCAACTCCCCCACCCCAAGGTCAAGCACAGCCATGATGTGGCCCTCAATGAAATTGAGTTTGACACCCCTGCTCTAGAGTCATTCATTGTTTCTTCATGCATTTGTTTTGCAATTGATTCCACATATATTTTTCCATGGTATGCTCAAACCACATTCACTTCTTCTTTCATATTGATCAGTCGGTTTTATATTCAGCAACTTTTTTTCTTGACTTTCTTGGTGTTCTGCAATCAAAAACTCATTCCTATTGAATTCAATTAAATTACCTGCTGAAAATTACATATCTGGTCATATACTCACTGTCTGCATTAACCCACATTGCACTTCCCAAATTTTGCTCATTAACAAGTCTTGTTTTCTATCCATCAGAATTCCATCAAACAGTTGTCTAAGAACAATGAATAAAGTTGCTCCCTTGTAATTTTTACATTCATTTTTGCTCCTTTCCATTTGTATATGGAATCAATTACAGGGTTTTTCCAATTGTCAGGCTCAGATGCTGTCTGCAAGCATACATTAAACAAATCACACATGTGCTCCATAAGCAAATCACAGATTTCTGCTTAAAACAACCAGTCCTGTTTCTAAACAGTTACTCCCGTTCTCATTTATTCTTGAGACTCTAGATGGTCAAATCAAATGTCCTATGTTGTATGCATTCATTTCAAGCATTGCAAAATTATTATATTAATTCCAAGTATTGTACAATTTCCACCAAATTCATCCCTGATTTTTCCATTCACAGGACAGTAAAGTCCAACCATCACCAACCTATGGATTTTATATACTCCAACAATTTAGATGTCAGTAGTTCATATTCTCTTATGTGTATTGCATATTTTAAACTTTTCATTCCTAATTAAATTTAGTTCTCTGCATCTCTTCATGAACTCTACTCCAAATCAAAATCTTCCATGTGACATGTCATCACTACATGTAGCCATACATGTTGATCTCCACTTCCTGTCATAGTCAATTTAGGTTTTCACATAGCGCTTTCTAACAGTAATGTGTTTCAAAATTGTCTACCACTGGTTCAGTGGGAGTGGCTTGGTGGGTGTGCTTTGTGCATGTGCGCACACTTTGTGTGTGTGCGTACGCCAAATGTGCACTTTGTGCAGGCGGAGAGGCATTCCAATTCACCTCCTGCAACCCTGCAGGAGAGGCATTCCAAGGCGGAGAGACATTCCAATTCACCTCCTGCAAGCCTGCACTCTCCTGGTCACTTCAGCAGCTGCCATGCACACTGTTGGGTGGGCCCAACAGCAGAGTGGATGAGAGAACCATTTGGTCTCCACTGCTCATCAGCACTATTGGCTCGGCAGAACCAGGCAGAACCAGTAGATTACCACCACTGCTTTCTATAAGAAAAAGAAACATAGACTATTTTAGCAACATTAGCTATAGTCTCGTGTTCTGGACAGTATCAGTCAGTTTGTAAAAACACCATTCAATTTTGAAATTATGATAATCCCATCCATAGCCCAGTTTTAACCTAAGCATATTCATATCATTTGGTGCAAATTAGAACTCTCACTTCTATACAAATAAGCTTAGGGTTGTTCAAAGTTTGGCAATCAATGAATGGATCATTCTGGCAAACTTGGAACATTTATTTTTTCTCCAGGCCATGCCAAATTTCAGGGACTATGCTGTTCTGGGAGCAATGCAGCAGTTTCAAGAAGTAACCAGAAACTGCTACACTGATTTGAGGTGTTCCAGATAAAATTTGTGGGTAATTCCATCTCTAGAATTTCTCAAAGCAGTCCTGTAAGCATACATTTAAAAAAGAAAAAAGAATCTGCACATGCAGACAGAACAACAGTCAAGAAATTAAAAATATCAATTTACATATCATCTTTGTGAAGAATGGAATGTATTAAATTTATTCACAGAAGTAAAGATACATGGATCAATAACAGACAGGTGGTTTTGTCGAAGTATGAAAAAGAAAATTTGTCACATTTACTTAATATATTGTCCTGTTCAATTTATTAACCGATTATAGGTATTGCTTTAATTTTAGTTTTTGCAAAGAACTCAATATACACTGCTCAAAAAAATAAAGGGAACACTTAAACAACACAATGTAACTCCAAGTCAATCACACTTCTGTGAAATCAAACTGTACACTTAGGTAGCAACACTGATTGACAATCAATTTCACATGCTGTTGTGCAAATGGAATAGACAACCTGTGGAAAGCATAGGCAGTTAGCAAGACATCCCCAATAAAGGAGTGGTTCTGCAGGTGGTGACCACAGACCACTTCTCAGTTCCTATGCTTTCTGGCTGATGGTTTGGTCACTTTTGAATGCTGGAGGTGCTTTTACTCTAGTGGTAGCATGAGATGGAGTCTATAACCCACACAAGTGGCTCAGGTAGTGCAGCTTATCCAGGATGGCACATCAATGTGAGCTGTGGCAAGAGGGTTTGCTGTGTCTGTCAGAGTAGTGTCCAGAGCATGGAGGCGCTACCAGGAGACAGGCCAGTACATCAGGAGACATGGAGGAGGCCATAGGAGGGCAACAACCCAGCATCAGGACCGCTACCTCCACCTTTGTGCAAGGAGGGACAGAAAGAGCACTGCCAGAGCCCTGCAAAATGACTTCCAGCGCGCCACAAATGTGCATGTGGCTGCTCAAACAGTCAGAAACAGACTCCATGAGGGTGGTATGAGGGCCCGACGTCCACAGGTGGGGGTTGTGCTTACAGCCCAACACCATGCAGGATGTTTGGCATTTGCCAGAGAACATCAAGATTGGCAAATTCGCCACTGGCACCTTGTGCTCTTCACAGATTAAAGCAGATTCACACTGAGCACATGTGACAGACGTGACAGGGTCTGGAGACACCATAGAGAACATTCTGCTGCCTGCAACATCCTCCAGCATGACTGGTTTGGCAGTGGGTCAGTAATGGTGTGGGATGGCATTTCTTTAGGGGGCCACACAGCCCTCCATGTGCTCACCAGAGGTAGCCTGACTGCCTTTAGGTACCAAGATGAGATCCTCAGACCCCTTGTGAGACCATATGCTGGTGCAGTTGGCCCTGGGTTCCTCCTAATGCACGACAATGCTAGACTTTATGTGGCTAGAGTGTTTCAGCAGTTCCTGCAAGATGAAGGCATTGATGCTATGGACTGGCCCGCCTGTTCCCCAGACCTGAATCCAATTGAGCACATCTGGGACATCATGTCTTGCTCCATCCACCAATGCCACGTTGCACCACAGACTGTCCAGGAGTTGAGGGATGCTTTAGTCCAAGTGTGGGAGGAGATCCTCAGGAGACCATCCACCACCTCATCAGGAGCATGCCCAGGCATTGTAGGGAGGTCATACAGGCACATGGAGGCCACACACACTACTGAGCCTCATTTTGACTTGTTTTAAGGACATTACATCAAAGTTGGATCAGCCTGTAGTGGATTTTTTCCACTTTAATTTTGAGTGTAACTCCAAATCCAGACTTCCATGGGTTGCTAAATTTGATTTCCATTGATAATTTTTGTGTGATTTTGCTGTCAGCACATTCAACTATGTAATGAACAAAGTATTTAATAAGAATATTTCATTCATTCAGAACTAGGATGTCTTATTTTTGTGTTCCCTTTATTTTTTTGAGCAGTGTATTTTGTTTTCTCTTTCTCAATTATTTCCCTTTAATATGAAGTAGATTAGCAGCAAAGAGAGTCATTGATCCAAAGTCAACTACTAAATGTGGTAGTAGAAGTAGAGTGTACATTTGAGGTCTAATTTCTTGCTGCTTATTCAACCACTGCATGGAACTTCTTAATTTATTTTGTTGTTCAGAATTAAACTCTTTTTATGCAATATCTATGAATCTAAAAATCATATAATCTTATATTTTATGAGGAAATGAATTAAAAACAAATAAAATAGTAAGGAAACAAATAAAAATGCTTCCATGTATGTGTCATATAAACAGTAAAATGTTTATATTAATGTATGGTGAATCTATTCCCAAATAAGAGAGGAAAATGAAATTCCCATATTAGTTTTAAACTATACCATTTTGAAAGAAGGAATCCCAAGGGTGTAATATATAAAAATCAGGAGACTAAAGCCAAGATAAACTTCTCAGCATTGAAAACTTTTATGTTGTTTGAAACACCATTTCAAATACTTTCCAAGTGTGTCAGGAGAAAGTACTAGAGATGTCTTTGTACCAGCTGTGCACTTTGTTAGTCTGTCTAGCTCTTTTCACATTTCAAAAATATATTTACTTCCATACATGAAAAGGGCAAGGGCCATACCAAGAATGACACTCATGTAATACTACCTTTGCCCTGACTGCCATCTGTAGAATGCAAAAATGTAGAGAGAAAGGGTCTTTGTAAGTTACTGGACTGAACAAGGCTATTATTAATAAATAATGAAGAATTCTTTCCTACAAACATCTGTGTTGTAGACATAGTGATTTCACACATTCAATATTGATGTGGCCAAGCTGTTTCCATTCTGAAAATCTCCAAGTTTCTGATGAATTTCCTTTCTGTGGAAGAGAAACAAATATGGCACATCTATTCTCATGTTGGGCTACCTCCTAGACCATTTCCATATAATTTAAAAACTGAGATGAATATATCAAGATAAGTAATAAGTAATGAACTGAAGCAGGTAAGATTCAGGGCCCAAGTGGTACAGGTTGGGGGGGGGGGGATAAACCTAGCCCTTGTGGAAAGAAGGGCAAAGGCTGAGCAAGCACTGCCACAGTAAGGAAAACCACTGGTGGGAGGAAAACCACCAAAAGATTCAGTTGCTGTCACCATGTAGGAGGAAAACCTCAAATTGAATGGTTTTAAAAGCTGCCTCGTCCCTACCTGCTTCCTTCCTTCTTGTCCCAGGGTTTCTGGAAGTAGTGTGTGAGATGTTCCTGATCCTAGACAAGGCTTGACAGGGCTTCTTGGGCATTTGGCCCTTTGTGAGTTGGAAGCATGCTGCTTCCACCTGGCTTTTGGAGCTTCCCAGGCATAAATGGGGGAGGGGGATATAGGAAGTTTGGGAAGTTGCAATACCCCCACAGTTAGTCATAAAGTAGTAGATTACCAAGTGCTGAAATTTTCAGCATGCGATCATAGTTGTGCTGCAATAGCCATTATATCAGGTACGGGTCATAAGTCCCTTCATTCAGCACCATTTTTGTGGCCCGACAGCGGCTGAGACGGGGCCTGGGCTGTCTTAAAATTTCCCAGCTGCCTACAGAGTTGGAGATAAGTGGGGAGGAGAAACGGCTGGAGCCTGTTCCAGATGCGTGTATGTGCAAAGCTGTCAGGAGAGCAGAACAATTAAGGAACGGGGCCATCTTGGAAGGAAAGGCACACATGGATGCTGAATGGCCCTCCCTAGGGAATAAATAGAAGTAAATTGGGAGTGGTGGTTTCAGGAGACAATTAGTTCATACTTCTTTTGGAAGATTTGCTTATCAGAGTTCATGCCTCACAGACTCCTTGCCAGGTATTTAATTTACAGCTTTGCGACTGGAAGGTCTCAGCCTGGCAACTATCCAAGGACTGATAAGATTTGTTCTTGCAGTTAACACTTGGGAGGATTATTGCCGGGACTTTTCTGTGTGTGAATGCAATGAATTCACAGTAACTAATTAAAGACGGTTTTTTGGGGACAAGGAATCTGTTTCTTGGTTCTGCTAAGCCTGAGTCAGAACAACCATGGTAATTTTGAACAGTCACTGAGTGAACCGTTGTAAGTTAAGGACTAACTGTGTGTATCTTGCTATATATTTTTCATCCCCCGCCCCCATTTTTGTTCATTCTTGTTTTAGAGAATTTAACACTTTCTCCTTCTTTTGTGCTAAAACTCAGTTAAAAATCATAGATGCCAAACTTGTAATATAATTATTAATTTCCTGAGTAGAGAATATTAAATGCATTTTAATATTTAACATTACATCAGTGCAGAAATGAGGCCAAAATGAATTTAAAGTTGTATACTGCACATTACCATGTAGCAGAGGTGGTGTTCAGCAGGTTCTAACCAGTTCTGAAGAAATGGTAGTGGAAATTTTGAGTAATTCAGAGAACAGGCAAATACCACCTCTGACTGGCCCCACCCCCATCTATTCTCTGCCTCCTGAGTCCCAGTTGATCTGCTGGGTCTTCTTTTGTTGCCCTGCACAGAAGAACGGAGCTGGAAATCAGGTTAGTGGGGTGGGGAGGGAATGGGGATTTTGCAGTAATCTTCCCCCGCCATGCCCACCAAGCCATGCCGGTAGTAAAAAAATTTGAATCCCACCACTGCTATGTAGTATAGTACATAGGTATATGGAGTATATCTGTGATAAAGTTTATTGTCACCCCATGTTCATAAAACAGCTGTCTCTAAATATCTGCTAGTGATATTTTTCCATCCTCAGAATATAGGGCTACCTTGAACCAAATGTCTGAGGCTGACTCTTCCTTACATTGTAGCTAAAAGAACTGTTGTAATCTTCTCATGGTTATACTAGAGTCAGCTAGTCTATAAATCAATTCAGTTCAGTTCAAATAAAATAAAATCAATGGCATTTTCAGATTACTGCATTAATTAAACAAATCAGACAGTTGAGTAACTATAATTTGGATAATTGGACTGTCTTCTCTTTTTCTGTCCTTTTCAACACTAACTGTGAGGCTTCTTTCTCAAGGCTGTCTGACAGAGTGGGCTGTGTTTCATGATACTATTAATTTTTAAGATGCCCCAAGGGATTTTTGTATTTGTGCTGCAAGAATCTTAGCTTGGGATTCTTCTGGTGATTTCATGCTTGAAATAAATACAGACACTTAAAAATAAAAATATAAAATAAGTTAATTCATTAAAAAGAAAGCAAAAAACTAAATAAACTCAAAGGGAAGACTCAATGGGCCACTAGATCTTTTTCTGATGTCAGTTTTCTATATTTCTATGTTTCTATTTCCCTCTTACTACAAGAAGAATATCCTGCTTATATTAGTGACAGATGATGGATGCTACTTATATGTACTCTTCCATCCTTGCTACCCCAATGGTTTAAATCCATGTATATACCAAAATATTTTGTATTCTGTGCTCCCTTTATTAAAATACTAGCTTTCCTGGGTTTCCAATCATGGAAAACATAATAATTAGCACTGAACTTTTAACTATATAAATTAATCACAAATTAAGATTTATGGAATTGCTTACATTGAGAAATATTTGGATCATTACTCACCAGAAGGTGGTGATTCTTCTTGACATTTATTTTCCTTTTCAAAAATTTTACTGTCAAATTGGAGGGAGAGAAAATTTCCTTTTCAGGTAGATAGTCCAGCTCTTTGGATAATACATGGAAATATTCATGGGAAAATCTTTCTTGTTCTAAATACAAAAAGTAGGTACCATTGCAGCATGGTAAGGCATTTATATTTTGAATATATTATGGTTCCTTTTTAAAAATATATAGCAGGGATTGGGGTGAATTATAAATTTTGTTAAATAAATTAAATAAGGCAAACTCTGGACTTCACATTTTCTTTTACTTAGCTCAGTGCAACAAACATGATTGTGGAAGAAATGGAATGGATATGTGTATGTGAGTGTACATGTGTGAACATGCGTGCATTTTCATATTTACAGGTCCTCTGCTCACCACATATCTTATTGTCACATGCAACAACTTCAAGGATGTAAGAATATGAACATATGCATCTACCCCAAAAGGTAGCCAACTTTTGCCCTACTGAGTCTTAATTTAATTTAAGAATGTACAAAATTAACCATAATTTATTAATCAATTGTGATAATCACATTTTTATTTTGCATGCAATTTTGTTATCAGCAATTGAAATTGTGTGGAGTCTATAAACAAAAAGAGTGAGCCATTCCACTATCTGTAAACACAGTCTCTTTCAAAAAAATATGCACTAAACACTGATGAAAAAGGCATGGGTTCAGGACCTTCTCAGCTCAAAGGCTGGCATGCAATGAATAGCACATTTTATTGTAAATTGACCAATGAAAGGCAAACATAGGAAAAGACATTTTCAGAAAAGGAAAAACAATGTCAAGACAGCTAATTCCTTTATAGCAATAGAGCAGTTGCCCATTGGATAACTGCTGGGGCTTTTTGCCTGGAGAAACAGACTTGAAGGAAATGAGAAAATGGGAATATTCATACAAAAGTCAGCCATCATTCAGAATTGTTCTTTGAAAGACTTTTTAAGAAGTCAAATTTGGGTCAGTTGTTGCTAATTCAAGATGTCAAGGAAATTCTATTATCTCATATTTTGACTTGCAAAGTAATGATATTCCCAGTGAAATGTATACATCCTAACAGACTAGACTATAAGTAGTTAGAAACATCTAAGGGAAATACCCAACTAGCATGAAAAGGTATTTTTATCTTTCATACATACTCAGTGTCTTGCTACCTCATACACATATGTATGATCTTACTTGCCTTCCAGAAATGGAACAGAATTAATCAATTATGGGCTTTTTCTGCCACTCCCTTCCATTTGTAGCCTTAATGCACTGTAGATTGAAGGTTGTAAATCCTAAGAATGGTGTAGTATTTAGAGCTTGTTGGGTATCTAGGAATTTTAGCAACCTACAACCATTCTGTTGAGTCTTTGAGGGTAGTTTGCTCATATGTGGAGCTGATGACTGGCTGGCTACTAGGGTTGGGGCAGCAGCTTGCCCATCTATGGTCATTCCTTGGAAGAGAGTTACTCCAAGTCCATATCAATGCACTGTTGTTATTGGTTAAACCAGTTCTCTTCCTGGTACTGCACTTTCTCCTTGATGCCACCCTTCCCAGTTGGCTCTAGACCCAGCCAGGAGTGGACCATCATGAGCAGCCAAGGCCAGAAGTTTGCTATACTCCTGGTCCTGCTTTGGGGGCTGTTGTAATGCCAGAGGCAGGAATAAATCACTTATGCTACCAAACAGGAATTCGAAGATATTCTGAACCAAATAGCAAGACATATCATAAGTATTTCTGAAATTGCTATGATCAAGAATTAGTTCTTTACAAAGTAACAAGCATTCAATCCCTCTTGATCAGTCTTCTTCCCTAAGTTAATGGACTTATTCGCCTTCTCTACTGATTGACCTATCTCCATCAGTCCTTTGTTTTTGCACCCATTATATTTATTATCATGCTGCTTATCTCTGCTGTATGAGAACTATGTTTCAGCTATTGGTGTTGTGAACCTTGTACTGGTTAACTGGATTTCCTGTTGTGCTGATTTGATTCTGAGACCCTCCCCTGAAAAACAGTAACAAATTACAAATGTAAGACATAATTGCTACCATCTTTGTATCATTGGAAAAACAGATTAGAATTAACACAATTGAACTGAATTTAGATTGGACTCGGTTGCAATTCTACAGTATATTTCTTATTGTTCAGTGGGGCTCATTTCCACATAATACTGTATGTCTAGGGCAGGAAACAATGTTAACTGAATATAAGCCCAGTAAAATCAATGAAAAAAGCTAGCCATGAATCAACTTCCATATTTTGCACTGGGGATTAAATGCAACTTATTCTGGATACAATTCATTATCTGAAACCATTTAATGAAATAACTCCAGTAAGGCTACCATAGAAAAGTTTTCCTTTTGTTGAACCCAGAAAATAACTTTAGACAGCTGCTCTGAGTGATAACCTGAATGGTTCTCTTAGCAAACTCATTTGCAAAAGTGTAGGTGGCTGCACATACTGTTAAAGTTCCTCCCCTAGCCATGTATTTTGTATACACGGCTTATTTTATTATTTAGGTTCTCAGATGCATGTATTATTTTGATTCTCGGATGCAAAAGCAGAGCTGATCTTCAGAAGGGGAAATGGGTCATTCATTACATCACTTTTTCCATTCAAGCCCATAATGTATACAAAACCCTAAACAATGGGAAAATTGGGACACTCTTGATCAACGTGAGACATAAAATATATTACAACCACCTTCCTTGAGCTGAAGTTTATAAAGAAATCCAGAGAAATGAAGTGGATGGAGCACACTAAAAGATGAAATTTTTGAGAGTGTAAGCAAAACTGTTTCCTGCATAAACTAGAATCTTCTGGAGGATAGGAAAGACCTTGCCTGTAAAAAACATCTTTTTTAAAAACAAAAAATGTAGCTATACAAAACCTGGTTTAATGTGAAATCTCTATTTCAAGGACCCCCTTTCCTGTCAGCGTCACCTATTTAGAAATTAAAGAATGTTTTGTTGCTGGAAATGTTCTAATGCTCAGCCATCAGATAACTTTGATTTCCAGATCAGCACCTGGCTCTGACTTCTACTGTAAGCTCGTTTTACAAAACACAGCACAAAAGTTAAGAAATAAAAGTTTTTTAAAATCCCCAACTACATACCTTGGACAAAAGCATCTTTTTAAAAGGCTCACTTTCAGACAACCTCCTCTACAACTCACTCTATACCAGAGGAACAGATCTGAACAATGGAGTATGACTCAGTAAAAATTCTATCCTGAGGCATAATTCCACTGCACAAGAGTGTAATAGAAATAAAACCTCGATTTAACTAAAAATGCCACCAGTGAGCTTCCTAGGAGGCCTTCCTTAGGCAAACACCAAAGTTGATTCTAGCCAGCAGGTATGGATGAGCTGCAATTTAATCAACATAATGCAAGAGATAATTAGCAGGGGGTAAAAAGCCATGAAGCAACATGTAATACAAAGCGCAGTCAGATGAGATCAAGGGAGCAACAGTCAAGAAAAAAAATGCTTAAAGTATAAGGAGAAAAGAATGGAAGAATATGTCTTCAGCACTAACCCAGATCTAATTGGGTCTTTCTAATTTTGACCTGTTGTCACAGTCAATATGAACACCAAGCCTGCATACCTGTACAGTAAGCACTACCCAAGGTATGTTTGAGTCTGAAGATAGAAAGAATGCTGGGGAAACTGAATCATTTTCACTGTCAAATCCAGAATTTAAAGTCAGGGATGATACCTTTTTAAAAACAAAATGGACACGTGTTTCTATTCCTTTTATTCTCCACTGTTAATAAAGGGTGCAGAGAATAGAAAAGAAAACCTGGTCTGAGGGAGATTTGGTGTTTCAGTTAAGTTAAGGAAAGTCTGGTCAGAGGAGGGTGTCTTCTTGGAGCTATCCAAGGCCATGCCATTCCAACCTCACAGTAACCAAGGTCTCCTGAAATATATGAAATGCTAAGCAGATCCCTAGTCATGTTCAAGATGGGACACAACATGTTAAAGAGCATGTAAGATCAAAACATGTAAGATCAAAAAAAAAAAAACACCACTGAGTGTAAAACGTAATTTATAACTTATTGTCAGGGTTCCAAGTAATATGCCCATAGCAAGCAAAACTCCGAAGCAGGTAGATTCCTCAAAGAATAGCTGTATTGGATATATTACATTGGCACAGAATCTGGTGAAAAACAACTCTGAAGGTTTCCGCAGTTTTTACCTAATTAAAAGTAAAAGTTTTTCCCTGTCCCTAAACAATCAGTCACATGGTCCAATCAAGGTGCTGTTCAGTTGCCAGGTAACATCATTCCTCCTCTCTCTGACCAGGTGTAAGAATGTCCTTGATTCCCAAGAGAAAGAAATTTGTTTTGGCTACAAAACCCCAGCTATCTCTATTCCTCCCTCCCTATCCCTCAGCTGCAGTATGGCAACACTGAAGTGGCAAAATGGCTTAGATCAGGTCAACTTCAGGGCTGACACTAATACAAATAAAGTTTATGTATTCTGATTCAGCTTTTCCCAACCTGGTGCCCTCCAGATACATTAGATTGCAGGATATCCTCAACAAACATTCCCAAATATTATTTATTTGGGAATGTTTATTTTCTTTTACAGCAGAGGGTTTGGGACAAACATTCCCAAATAAATGATATGCATAGTCCCAAGCATCTGTAAGGTGAAGAGAAGAGAAATAAAGTGAAGAGAAATAAAAATGTATTGTTTTTTTTTTTTAAGTTGGATAACATATGATTTTTCTTAAGCTCTGGGCAACATTCAAAACTGTAGACAATTATTAACAAGTGCAGATAATTATAGTTCATTTAATTATTGATGTTTCTAATCATTGTTACAGCAGTATGAAGGAAAATGAGAGGGAAGTGCAATTCTATTGAGAATGGATGAAGGAAGCCTTTATTAGGGAGGGAGAAAAAGCAATTTGAAGAATAAGACTCACCAACTTCCTGTCTGTTGCCTACAAATTGTTATCCTTGGCAGCAAGCAAATGACTTAGTCCAAATTGGACTCCTCCCAAGTAAAAGAACAAGCAGCCTTTCTGTTAAGCCAATGCATATTATTAATGCTTTTTAAAAATCAGAAAATGTATATAAATATAATTTTACAGATAAATAACACCCATTTTAAAAGAAAAAAACTTTCTTCTGTAAAAGAAAAATAATTATTTTCAGAAACGCAATTTTTGACAGCAGGAGTAAGTTATTTAGAAATACTTTCAGTAAGATATAGCCATGGGACATTAGCTATCCCCTCCAGAATAGATTCTCTAAGAACAATCCAGCTGGGAAGACAATGCTGGCTGAAGGTATCTCTCTCTCTCCCATTTTCTTTTTTACTCTCACATAGATACATATCCACATACACAAGATCTTGAGTGAAACTATTGCAATAATCAGCTGGAGGAAGGCTCTTCTAAGTTCTTTCGACAATCTTCTTTCTTCTTCTTTTTCTTCAGCGTTTGTCTCGCGCTCTGGCGAGGTCCGCTAATGTCCTTGAGTACTGCTTCCACGCCTCTCTGTCTGCCACGTATGTCGGGTCTGCCTTCGCGGTCTCTAGATCGGCCTTGATCGTGTCCATCCAGCGTTGCTTAGGTCTACCACGCGGTCTCGCTCCTCCGACAATCACCTTCATCGTAGATTTGATGATGGATTCTTCCTTGGCGCGACTCACATGGCCGAACCATCGTAGCCGGGACTGCCTCATGACCGTGGGGATGGGCACGACGTTGAACCGTCTGCGCACTTCTTCATTCCTGACGCGATCGAGTAGAGGGTGAGGCCTACCGACCATCGGAGCATTCGCATCTCCATTGTCTGGAGTCTGCTTTCGACTTCTTTGGTCGTCGGCCAGCACTCTGCGCCGTATATGGCCACGGGGCGCACCACAGAGTTATAGATTTTCGCCTTCAGGCGCATCGGCATCTTCTTGTCACAGAGGATGCCCGTGACGGACTTCCATTTGCCCCACGCTGCGTTGATCCTGGCTGCCACCTCAGTTTGTAGTAGGCCTTCTTCCCCAAGAGTAGTTCCCAGGTACTTGAAGGTGGAGGCGCGCGGTAGCTCCTGCCCGTTCACGTGGATGGAGCCTGTCGTTTCGTTGTCAGTGGTCAGGTATTCGGACTTCTTTAGGTTCAACCGGAGCCCGAACTGCTCGAGGCGGTCGTGCCACTGTTGGACTAGGTGCTCAAGTTCAGCCTTGCGCAGGTTGGCCAGGAACACATCATCGGCGTAGAGCAGCGTCCATGGGGCGGGCGTGTGCAGGTCGTGTGTAATTGTGTCCATCACCAGAATGAACAGCAGTGGTGAGAGAGCAGAGCCCTGGTGTACGCCGACGGTGATATTGAACTCCTCTGATATCCCAGCTGCCGCTTTTACACGGCTTTTGTGACATCTGTATAGGAGTTGGACCCATTGTACGAGTAGCTCGGGCACGCCGTGATCTTGCAGTGCGTACCAGATGAGATCGTGCGGGACTCGGTCGAAGGCCTTTTCCAAGTCCAAGAAGGCGGTGTGGAGTGGGATTTTCTTCTCTCTGTGAGCCTCCATCAGCATCCGCACACCGAAGATGGCATCGGTGGTGCCGCAGTTCTTGATGAATCCGGCCTGGTTGACGCTGATGTCGACGATGTCCCGAATGCGCTTATCGAGGACGCGTTCAAAGATCTTCATAGTGTGTGACAGTAACCTGACCGGTCTGTAGTTGGAGCAGTCCGCTGGGCTGCCCTTTCCCTTCCAGATCGGAACAGTGGTGCTGCGGTACCAGTCGTGTGGCACTATTCCCGTGGAGATGATGTTGTTGAACAGCTCGCACAGCCACAATGCCGAGCCCGGTAGTGCCTTTTTCCAGAAGTCGGCAGGGATGTCGTCTGGTCCTGTTGCCTTACCGTTTTTCATGGCCTTGATGGCGTCGGTGACCTCGCTGGCGTGAATGCCTGAGACTGGGCCTTCGACGGGGTCACCTCGCGGGGTTCGTGGGTGTGGGAACTCCTCGGTGGAGATCTTCTCGAAGTATTGCCGCCACCTCTCGGCGGTGTCTCTGGGGTTGACGATCAAATTTCCCCTTTCGTCGTTGATCCCATGAAACTGGTCAATGTCCAGGGTCTTCCTGTGTCTGCTTTTGGCTAGGCGGTAGATCTCATTCTCGCCTTCTCGCGTGTTCAGCTTCTCGTAGATGTCGTCGTAGTGGGAGCTTCTGGCTGTCGCTACTGCTTTCTTGGCTGCCTTTTTGGCCGCCTTGTACTCGCAGAGCTTCTCGCTGGTCTTGTCCTGAAGAAAGGCCTTGTAGAGCCGTTTCTTCAGGTGCACGGCATCTTGTACTTCCGGTGTCCAGAGCCATGAGAAAATCCAATGAGAAAATAAGGAAAGGCTAGGAAGAAGGTTTTAAAACAATTGGACTCGTACCAAAATAATCTTGATTCATGAGTTACATAGTGTAACCACATTGATGGACAAAGAATATACACTCTTACATCCATGCACTTTCTGTATTTTAGTGATGGAAAGTAGCCATTTGGTGTTATGATACAAAACTGGAATTGAGGTGCTCTCTCAAAATGGATGCTATAGTGATGGACATTTTTTTTGTTCAGAGAAGGTGGACATACTTCTAAACTAAGCACTGGACCAAAGCCATCCATAATAGTTATCTTCTATTAATGCCTATGGTATAGAGAGATATTCTTCAAATAAAAATACAATAGATTTATTTTACTTAAAGAAATGAAAAGAAAAATAACTTCAGATGGAGTGGTAAATTTAGCAGGCTCTATGAATACCACAATAACTAGTTTGCACAAGTGTTTGAAATGAAATTGGAATGAGGGTTTCAAAATCCCCAATTTGCCGCAGCCTTAATAACAGCTGGCACTGTTATTGCGGGTGACAATAGAGGCACTTGATACATCATCCTTAAGTTTTGGATGTAGCCGACTGTACAGAAATACCATTTTGTTCTTCAATGTACAAGATTTCTGATTATTATCAAACCTTCAGTGTTATGGATTCTATTCTGATCCTAACTTTGCCAAGCCCAAATAATAAAAATGTAAGTTGATAGATTAGCAGATAATCAGACAATAAATATTAATTGAATAATTTTTATAAGAAGTGGCACCAAAGGCTGTGTCAATGGTTTAATTTCACAGTGAGTGGAATATTCAACTGCAGTGTAAATTCCAACAGTTCACTTTCTGTAATAAAGATATTTCATGATTAGTACAGAATACAGGGAAAATCATAGATAATAATATAATTGACCTTTAAATCAGAGAAAAACCAGATGGAAAGATAGAATAGCCAATCTAAAACTGCACTCATGGGAATTAAATCATGAGGAACAATATTTCATTCTGGTAAAAAAAAAAATAAGGTAATCAGATATTTTGACAAGGACCCATAGATCAGAGGAGTGGCTGCAGGCCAGATCAGATAACACTGGGAGAGTTGCCAAGGCAAACTGCAGATAATCAAAAACTATGATGACTATTGCTGTCTATTGAAGAAATGAATAGTGAATATAATAATATGTGTAACTAATTACTAATTGAAAATGTATCAGTATAATTTAGATTTTTAAGCAAATATTGTTTAAAAAGAACACACATGGTATTTTTATCCTTTATGCAAATCTGTGAAGATTTTCCTTACATCTGTATACAAGGTATTAGGTTGTATTCACAATCACATGAATATTTCCAGCAGCTCTTTACACGGTGCTATGGTTGCTGTTGTTTAATGTAACCTTGCATAATTACTACTTATACTGCTGAAAAAAAGGGGGGGAAGCCAATTAACAAATAACTTATGATTAACAGCAGCATTTCCCTATACAATTCCAACCGCAGCACTATTTACGTAGTCCAGTTTGTACCGTGTGCTTCAGAGCTTCAAAATCAATATGGAAAAGTTGCTTAGGACATGTAGAAACACAAATGTAGCATCTTTATGCTGTCTATGCTTTAAATCATGGAACCACATGGCTGCCCTTTGCAATTCCCATATGATTCTAGAACATCCAATCCAGCCTTTCAGATTCAGGTATGGATATTGTGCTAAGTAGTGGACTTGTTTTTGGAAGATTGAACCATGCCAAATGTTGAATGAGAGCAAAATAGATTTCTTAAATTCCCATTCAAACAATACACACACAGAGCCTTCTCTCCCAAACTCTTTAGCTTCATTCATCTGTTGAGAAGGCCATACCAAATAAGGAAATCTGTCAACAGAAATTAAGTTATACTGAACATGGTCCTTCTCAGTTGCTGTAAAAATCCTATATGTTATTTATTTATTTATTTATTTATTTATTTGATTTGATTTGATTTGTCAATCGCTTACAAGATAATAGGTATAAGTATAAATATGAATAAGAATACAGGAAATAGGTATGAATAAATGGGGACAATAAGACAGGGATGGTGCACTTATACACACCCCTTACAGACCTCTTAGGAATGGGGTGAGGTCAACAGTGGATAGTTTGAGGTTAAAGGAGTGGGGGTTAGAGGATGTAACAACAGAGTCAGGTAGTGCATTACAGGCATTGACCACTCTGTTGCTGAAGTTGTACTTTCTGCAATCAAGTTTGAAGCGGTTTACATTGAGTTTGTATCTGTTGTGTGCTCTTGTATTGTTATGGTTGAAGCTGAAGTAGTCATTGACTGGTAGGACATTGTAGCAGAGAATTTTGTGTGCTGCACTTAAGACTAACCATAGGCGGCATAGTTCAAGGTTGTCCAAGCTCAAAATCTCCAGCCTGGTGATATAGGGTATTCTGTTGCAAACGGAGGAGTATAGTACTCTTCTAGTGAAATACTTCAATTGTATTAATGTCCAATATACAGTGCAGATTCCAGATTGATGAGCTGTATTTGAGTATTGGTCTAGCCAAGGTTTTGTATGCTCTAGTTAGCAATTCAATATTTCCAGAGAGAAGCTTTGTAAGATTAGATTTACACCTTTTAATGTCTTTTTGACAATGCTGTTACAACGAGCTCTGGCACTTAGGTCATTTGATATGAGAACTCCAAGGTCCTTGACAGAGTGAGGATTATCAATGAGGTCATATCCACCTAGTTTGTATTTGGTGTACTGATTTTTTTTACCAATGTGTAGGGCAAAGCATTTGTTGGTCGAGATTTGGAGTTGCCAATTATTTGACCATTCAGACACATAATCAAGGTCGCTTTGAAGGACAGTAGCATTGTCGGTGATGTTAAAAAGTTTTACGTCATCCACAAAGAGGATGCAGTTGCTTATAAGGTAATTGCAAAGGTCATTTATATAGAGTATAAAGAGGATGAGTCCTAGAACGCTGCCTTGGGGGACACTGCTGTTAACTGGAGCAGGGTTTGATATAGCGTTCCCTATTTTTACTATTTGTTGCCTGTTTGACAGGAACGCAGTAATCCACTTATGAACGGATCCGGAAATGCCGTAAGAGTTTAGTTTTAACAGTAGTTTGTCATGTACCACTGAATCAAAGGCTTTGCAGAAGTCTATGTAAATTGCATCTATAGCTTTACCCTGGTCGAGTAGAGTAGTCCATATGTTGCATGGGTCAAACTTGCAAAGACAAGTCCACTACCTAGCACAAAATGACTAGCTCCTGGGCTCGTCTTAAATCACTTCATAATCTTAAACTTTAATCTTAAACTTTAAACTTTAAGTACTATACAGCTGGTCCTCAATTTACAATCGCAATTGAACTCAAAATTTCCATTGCTTGGCAAGGCAGTTGCTAAGTGAGTTTTGCCCTATTTTATGACATGTTCACCACAGTTGTTAAGCAAATCACAGCAGTTAGTAAGTGACTCATGCAGTCATTCAGCAAATCTGGCTTCCCCCATTGACTTTGCTTGTCAGAAGCCAGTTAAGAAGGTTACAAATGGTAATCACATGACCCTGGGACTGTGCAACAGTCATAAATACATGCCAGTTACCAAGCACCAGAATTTTGAACACATGACCATAGGGATGCTGGAAACCCTTGTAAGTGTGAGAACCAGTCATAAGTCATTTTTTTCAGTGCCTTTGTAATTTCAGTCTCTAAACAAATGGTCATAAGTCAAGAGTACCTATGTATGCTTTATTATATATTTCTATTAATGAATATTGAAACAATTGTTTTAACTGATAACTTTAATATTGTTTAACAAATCTGGTTTCCCTTTCAATTTCACTGCTACTTAATTTCAAATTTTCTATCTGTTGTCTTTTCCCACATAGTTAGATTGTTGTAAGAATTATTTCAATACATAGCCATTCATTTTCTTTCTCATAATTTTTAATCTTCTTTTCAAGTTTAGCAGTATAGCTCTGCCAACATCACTTCACTTTTTGAATGACATTTATAAAAGCAAGAAGATAAAAAGATTAGATTAGACCAAAATTGGAGGCAATGAGCCTTTTAAAATCCATTCTTCTGATATCTCAGTTACTACTATATTTCTCTGCAGTAAAAGAAGTTATCTTACTTGAACATAACAGCGCATGGAAGATAAATCTTAAAAATGGATCTAGAGTCTCTTTAATGACTGGTAATGATAGCAACTTTGAAGTTGTGATTCCTAGATTAATAGTGCTAATTGAACAAGCAATGGAATTTCTGATGTTTTGCCAAATTAATTTAAATAAAATAAAACAATGTTTAATCATTATATTAACTTATGCTTATTTCAAAAATTCCCACTACATCAGAAATTATAAGAGAAAGTAATCTACATAGCCAAAAATCAGTAGTCATCTGCTATGACTTTTTCAAGCTAACGGATTTTATTAAAATACTGCTAGCCATGATTCTGATTTAAGTAAAAAGTAACCATTAAGTTAAAAAGTCTATTGAATAGACTTTTCTATCATAATATTTAGATTCATCCTTACCAATTTTTATGATCTTCTACAAATCTGAATATAACATACCTACAACAGATAATTAGACCAAAATGAAAATATAGAGAATTCAGAGGATTAAAAAGTGTGCATCTTGGTTCCATTTCTTGATACAAATGCTTATGTCCAGCCCTTCTGCTTCAGAATCCAAAACATCAACCTAGTTAAGGAAATTCCTAACTAGACAGACTAAAGCCAAAAAAGAAAGAAAGGTAGGGAATTGGTTATGAGGATGAAATTTATACTAGTTTGATTATAACTGTACTTCTGTAGAAATGGATGCCATGAGTCAAAGGGGTCTATAACAACTTAGCATAGCAACCGTGCCATGGGCAAGTTGCCGTGGGCAACTTGCCACAGGCAACTTGCTGCAAGCAACTCACTGCAGGACAAGAGTTACACTAATATAGAAGAAATAGTGAAATAGAATCATTAAAGAAAGGATGTCAAAGAAGGGACAAAATGAAATGTAAATGACAAAAATTAAAATATTTTTATTTATTTTAATTAAATTGAATTGTTGAATTGTCCCACAGTGAGTTGTCCCATGACAAGTTGGTTATGTTGAGTTGTCCCATAATAAGTTGGCAGTGGCAAGTTGGTCGCAGCAAATTGGCTGTGGTGAATTGACCGTGGCAAGTTAGCCATGGTAAATTGGCTGTGGTGAGTTGTCCCATTCTAGAGTCAAAGAGGTGTCAAATGAAAATTGCCCTTCAAACCACTAGCTATATTCACATTCACTATGTTTTGAAGCTCCAGTTGCCACCTTCTTACTAAGACACACTGCAAAAGTTACACATCTCCTTTACACCAGGTGCTATCCTTTGGGGCAGAAGTTCTACATAAAATTACTGAACCATTGACTTGAGAAATATATTCCAAAATACCCACATCAAAAAGATGGTATAATTTGAATCTATTAAGAAAATCTTATCTTATGGAAGAGCTCTGCAATATGAAAATAGATTGTCTTTAAAATAAATTTTAAAATACAGTCCATTATATTTTCAATTTTGAAGCTCCAGATTTTACTTGGTACAATATTATTGTAACTTTGACCATTCATACCTGTCTCAAGCCATATCGCATAATCAGCAAATGCTGTGTGTTATAAATAACTTCATACAACAAAGACTAACAAATTACTTTGAGGCTTTCTAAAAGTTACTTGTTTCTGCTGTCTACTTTTTTGCCTTCATCATATGATAGTAAGTCATTTTACAGTAGGGAACACCTTGTTTCCATTTGCATTTGTTATTTATATGAGAAGACATTAACCTCTGACATTCCATATATCTGTATCAGCAGCCTTCGGATCAAGAAGGTTCCAGCCCAATTTGGGATGTTAGAAAGAGGAGCACTGGCTGGCTCAACACTGCTCTCTTTATGGTTTATTCAATTGTAATTTTCACAGAGACAAGACTATCAATGAATTCTGTTTCCCTGGCAATAAGCAAAACATGAAGTGTCAAAATGAAACCAATGGGCTATTAATCACACCTCCTTGATAACCCTGACCCTACTAAAGCATAACATCTGTCTTGTGTTTTATGTGGCTGAAAGCCAAAACCAGAAGAAGGGAAGCAGCAGTTTCACTGGTCAAATATTAACGGTGCACAGCATGTTGATTTTGTAAGAACCCTGCAAACTCAGAAACTTTAATGGAATTGTCTTTGATTTGGCTCCTTTCCCATCCATTAATATTCCAAGAGTGAGTCACCCATGTGAACAGACAAACACTAACAAAGTAATGTCCAGACAGCCAGAATGAGCCACTCCCTTTTCAAGGGAGAAGAAAAAAACTGAGATCAGCAAACATATGTGTGTGTGTGAGGGGGGGAGATAGAAAATACATACATACATACATACATACATACATATATATATATATATTGACAGTATTATATAATGACTAAAACAAATTAATTTCTATCATAATCAACCCAGAGCATAATAAGTTTCCTCAGGAATCATATTGCTAAGACATTTCTCATTCTGTGTTTGACACAAGTCAGGATTAAGAATATATCCCCTTGATCATCATGATATTATCAAGATATTTATCCATGTTTGTGTACTTTTATAGATTATCATTATTTAAAGTAAGCTTCTTGGGGGCTTTTATAGAGAGCTTCATAGCCAAAACTTCATATTGTCTGATACAAAGTGGTAATAATTAACCAAGCTACCTAGCTGGAAAAAAGAAAAATATTGTTTTATGCCAATGAACAGTATTTATCGATAGATAAGCAAAATGAAGTTACATTTCAGAAAAATGCCTTCCTGAATTTGGTTTAATCCAATTGCAGACTGATTCCTGTCATTCTAAAATGTTCATCATCTGGAAAGGATTTTCAACATAAGAGAATCTATGAAGAAAAAGAGACAAGAAATCAATGCCAAAGCATTAATTAGCATGATCCAGGAAAATGGTGAAATATTCCTAGGCATGCATTAGTCTTCATTTTGTGTTTCATAGCCTAATTTAAGTTCTGAAATAGTCCTTTACAATTCTGCCTTAAGAAAAATAAATCAAACATAGCCAAGAAAAATAAAAAGAATTATGTTTTATGAATATATTACAATTTTTGATAAAATGAAAGGTTCAGTCTTTTTTAGATAAAGTTAATCATTTTTATGGTCAGTAAAACTGTTGTATGATGAAACTGCTTGTTTTTGCTCAGTCTAGGACTTAACTAGCTCCCACCAATTAAATAAATAGACCTTACCAGCCACAGCAGTCACACACACACTTCAGACCTATGTGATGTCAACCAAACATATCTGTCGCACTATGATCAGGTACGTGACAAAATTAAGGGTGAAGTAATAGGACTTCTGATGGAATTCAGAAGAAACTTTAGGCAGCAAAGTATAAATAATGTAGACATGTTTGCATTAATTAAATAAGAATAAATAGACATTGTGCAATACATCACTGCCAGGAATCTAGAATGGAGTTATGATATAATTAAATTCTAATAAAAAATCAGGGAAAGTAAAGGAATATTAAAAGTATTCTCAACATCTAGCAAGTCCTTTTAGTCAATGGATTTATTAAGAAATAAATTAGCACTTGATATGATTTTAACTATATTTATCATGACTTAATTATCATTAAACTGCAGGTAAAACCTGGAAAGCAAAAATTATTCCAAGGATTTATCAATTTAATTAATTTAAAAGCTTTTATATTGATTAATTTTTAAGTAATGTTTTACTTAAAAGTATGCAAGGTTCATTTGTTTTCAATGTAGCCATGCATAACAAATTCAAGTGGCGAACATCCCTTTAGAAGAGATGGCTCTTCTTTATTACCAGCAAAATGCATCTTAGACCTGAAAACAAAGTGCAAAATCACGGCCATTTAAGCTCATTTATGCTCAACACACAAGTCCAAATTCAAACATGCCAGATAAATGAATGTCTGAGCTCCATTGGAGGAGGCCCAGCACTCTCTAAGTAATTGGTCTATCAAGATAAAATATTAATCTGGCAAGCAAGTAAGTACCTAAGTAAAGATCTAATGAATGCAACATATTAATCATCAGCTGAAGTGATAAAGAAAATCCAAGACTGGGTTGCATTCTATTTTATTTACACTGGTACACACCCTTCAGAAAAATCAGTCAGCAACCATTTCAAACAAGATGTTACAACATAGCTATTAAATCAACATTCTATATTAAGTAATGTGAGTAAGACACATATGTTCAATTATATCTTTTCAGTCCCACCTACAAACACAAATATTTGGAAGAGTAGTTTGCCAAGGTTATTAGGATACAACATATAACCTGTTTAAACATGGACACAAGTGCACCAAGTCAGGAAAAGATTTGGATCAAACTATTTTAAATATTTTATTGGCTCTCATATCAGATTACAATGTATGAAAGAAAAAAATGTGGTCAAAATAATTAATTTAAATCTTGGTAAATTACCAAACTGTTCTAATGTTAATGTACTACTTACTTTCACTGTGAATTAAAAATGGATTTGCCACTGTTATACAGATTATTCAGATTAATAAATGTGATGGGATTATCAAGATGCACATATCTAGAATTCTTCATAGACAACCTTATCAAATGTAGATTTAATTCTTAGGAGAACGGAAAGCAGTAATGATGGGTGTATTCAGCAAACAAATTCCAACTAACTAATGGATTTCAGGTTGTTGACAAGCCTATAAAAATTGCCAACACTGAACACCAGCAGAATTTAAAAGAAAGAATGAGACTGAAACCAAATAATTTTGGATTGTAAAATCTAAACCATATTATGAAATATCTCTCCAAATAGATCAAAGAATGGCAGAATAGCATATTAGTTATATGAGTAAACCTTGGAGGTGATCTTTTCTCCTGGCACATCCATTCAATTTTCTTCACAGTGGTATGGAAGTGATTTGCCATGCCTCCTTCTGGAATATTTTTCAACCTCCCGGCTCACCTACAGTTCTGGGATTTCCTGATCATCATTTCCCATCTAAATGCTAATTGTATAAAATCCTATGGTGCTTCAAAGAAGGTTTTTTAGGTCAACACTTTGCTGGAGGAAGATCCTTTAGGAAGTTCATAAACTAGCTTTAAATTAATACAATATTTCTATTTTAGCTTTAAATTAATACAATATTTCTATTTTAGATACTGGTTTTCTATACAGCTTCTGATCGTCCATATAAAGGAGGTGAGATAGGCTGGCAGATTTTTGTTTCATGTTTGATAAGAAGGGTCTAATTTTTTCAGTATTGTTGACAGAAGAATCAATACAATGACAAACAGTAGTGCTGCAAGTGAATGCCAGACCTGCCCCAGACTAATCTTTTAGGAAAGAAAAACCCTTGACTCCATTTGATTAAAGTGAATGGTATTTTTACTAAAAGATGCTGGTTGCAATAAAGTCAGGCGGAATCTAAGTTTCCTACACAGCAATGAAGTTTCTTTCATTCCCAATCCTTTCCCCTATGACCAGTCTAAATACAGACAATGTGATGCTGAGGTGTTTGGGCTGATAACTTTTCACTTTTCAGGGTAAATGAACATGAAGATGCTTGGCATGAACTGGTTACATGTAGGTGGCTCTTCCTCAGCTGTCATACCTCCCTCCCTAATTCCCACCATAAATACATTCAGGTTTATTGATCATTTGTTCCCCATCTCTATTTCCTAGCGCTTTGATGGCAGGATGCCAGTGAGATGCTGAGGCCAAAATGGTGGCTCTGACAGTGAGTTTCCTTGAAATAATTCTCTCTTGATATTACCTCTTCCAGTTTATCACCAATGACCCACAACAATGTCTTCTACATTGTGCTTTCATCTTTGCACAAAGCTTCTGATATTTTGATTTACTCCTGTTGTTTCTAGGCACTTGATTATTCAAAGCATGTGGCATGGAGTTGAATGTCTTCTTGTAATCAACACAAGCTACATTCAAGTTGATCTTCCTTCTCTTGCAATTTTCCTAAATCATCTTGTCAAT
Organism: Notechis scutatus; assembly: GCF_049901735.1. Classification (NCBI taxonomy): domain Eukaryota; kingdom Metazoa; phylum Chordata; class Lepidosauria; order Squamata; family Elapidae; genus Notechis; species Notechis scutatus. The sequence goes on from NC_142010.1 coordinate 231,761,632, forward strand.
TAGAAATTGTTTGGCAGTTTCCTTGGTCTGGCAGAAGGAACTTGTTTTCAACTAGATGCTATTGAACTTCATCAACTACTATACCAGTTAGCAATTTTAAAATTGTAGTTTGGCCTGTGGTCGCTTGGATCTTATCTTAACCACTGGGACCACACAGCCAGTTTGTTCCATAATCTTTCAATTTTAAATTTCAAATCTTGATATTTAATATCATTACGGTTTGTTGCACAGTCAGAAGATGCTTAGACTGGATTTGGCATTTTTACCCTTCTATCAAGTCATTCCCAAGGACTTGGGATAGGCAGATATTGTTGTTTAATACTGTTAAAAATATTTTTGAAGAATGTAAGCTGTTCTAAGTAAAGTTGCTTTTTGCAATTAACTGATGATGCTTTCGTCAAAGCTGATGGTGTTCAAGTGGTCTTGCAGATACTTTGTGATTTCATCATCTTTGCTTTCTTTTGCCACAATCATTCTACTTCTATTTGCAGGAATTTATATATTTATTTACTCCAGTACTTTCTTTTACTCTGCTTCTCCAGGTACTGCCACATCAACTATTGAGACTGTTTTGTCTTTCTTATTGACAATTGTTAAGTCTGGGTGTTATTAGAAGAACAATAAAAAGGCAAAAAGCAAAAGCTGCATTTCCAAAGAACAATTTAACAAAATAAAATTGTTAATCTGATTAGTATATTGAAATGAGGGCACAGTGTAAGGAATGTTAAATATTTTTCTGGCTTCTCCTCTCTCAACAATTGATGTGTGAATAATAAAAGGTAAAAGTGGGTGTTTCTTAGTTTCACAACTAAACCCACTGAAACCCATCCAAATTTAACCAGATCATTCCCTCTGTTCTTCCAAAAACCAACAGCTATTTCAAAAATAAGAGATCCATGACCACAGTGAGGCAGTATCAGAAGTACTTTGGACAAGGAAAAAAAACACAAGAGGTGAGACCAATAAAAATAGCAGTTCTGTGAACATCCTTAAATGCAGATGAGTGGCAAATTGTTCTCATCACTATCTTTAAAATATTCAACTCTCTGCAAAATGGCCTAAATGTTTTGGATTTATTTTGGCATTATTTTCAGAGGGAGAAATAACAGTAGCAATAGAGGCAGTTTATCTTCTAAGGATCTTCTATTGCTATCTTTAAAACCATTCAAATGGTTGTTTCAGTGCAATATAATTTTTTCCAATTTTGACTGGGCAGTTTTATTTATTGGGAACATACATAGTCAGCAATAATATATGAATCTGCAGAATTTTTCACACACTTGCAAATAATATAATTTCTCTGGCACTAGTAGGTTTCAAATACTCTTCTTTCTTCAATAATTTTTAAAAAATATTTAAATATTAGCTCTAGGAAGGTGGAAGAAATATAACTTGCAGAATACATTCAGCTTAAACAATTAACTCTTAGAAGTCACCTTATTTGTGGCTTCTGCCTGTGAGATCTGCCTGTTACCATATTTATGGGTGTGTTTTCGGCTGGAACTTTGTATGGGACAAAGTTTAATCTTACTTCAGATTTTCTTCGTGAATGATTTTTGTGGACTGCCTTGTAATTTTCTGTGAGTAGATTTTTATTTGTTTTCAGTTCGGACTTGGCAGGCAAAGCATGTTGGAATGCCAAGGATATTATCAGTTCCAAAGAATTAACTCTGTGAAGTCTGAGCCAGCTTGCCTGCCTATGTTTGTGTGAGTATATGTGTGTGTGGGTGGGTGTGGGTGGGTGTGCATTTTGACTACACTTGGCAATATGGTACTTAATATCTTTATGGCTCTAACAATCTGCAGTTATGAAAAGATATATAAACAAGAAGTACTTTGTTCCAGATCCAGAAGAGAAATAAGTATGCCAAAAAAAATTTCCCATGAAACTTGAGCAGCAAATTATTTTGGGAAAAGAACTGAACCTTCTTCATCCCTCATCCATGCTTTTCCTGAGTTCAATAAATTAACAGTTTCTATGTAATATTTCAAGTCTAGCCCCTACCACTCGAATACTTCCTGAATCCAAGAATAGCCCTAAAATAAGCATGTTATTTCAGCAGTGATCTGATATATAAAAATTGCACATATTTTAATCAACAAAAAGAAGAGACATTCATACATCTCCATCTTCCTGCAAAATGACAGGTCAATTGGTCTTGTTCTTTGTTTAATAAATTACATATCACTTCATGCCTCTTTGTAGCTTTATGACTCAACCTTACATGCTCATGATAAAAACAACAAAAGGAAAATTAACTTTATCTGATTCACTCAACACTTAAAGCAGAGTCAGACCATTCTTCCCACATAAGAAAAGCTATGATTATTTTCCATGGGAAATGGATAACCTGGCTGCTTTTTCCAGTTGTGTGTTTAGTTTCCATATAATAAAAATGTACTATAAGAAAGCACTTAGTCTGCTTGCTAGGCACTTTTTTATATTGAAGATCTCATCCAAGTACCTCACTTTGGTGCCTGCCTTCTTTCTTTCTTTCTTTCTTTCTTTCTTTCTTTCTTTCTTTCTTTCTTTCTTTCTTTCTTTCTTTCTTTCTTTCTTTCCCTCTTTTCTTCCTTCCTTCCTTCCTTTCTCTTTCTCTTTTTCTTTTTCTTTTTTTCTTTGTTGGTATGCCTTTACCTTCTTCCAGGATGTTTTTCCACTCCCCGTCTAGAGCCGAGCAAGAATAACTGGTCCAAACTCACTCAGTTTTTACAACTAAGGGAGGGCAATTTGTCGACAACAAAGCATCTAAAATCAGCTGATATTGCAATAGTAGGGCTATTGTCATACAATCATTTTCAGCAACAAATGAATCCTCTTTCACTTTAAATAATATTGTAATACAAAAATGTATCTATGAAATACAGTCACTCATAGTTTATCCATAAAACCTTATATAGCATTCTATAATACAGTAGCTCTAGACATGTACGATTTTTAAAGTTCTCACTGGATATATTGACTGAAAACTCTCAATGCTGTAATCCCAAGACATCTGAAGGCATCAAACTGGGGAAAACTGCCAGAGTGAACATGTGCTCAAACTCAGAAAAAGACAAAAGCATTTGGAACTGTTTAGCTTAAGGAGGAAATTTGTAAAAAAAAAAAAAAAAGTGGTGTGTGGGAGCATGTGATTTTACATGACGGAAAATATTTTTTCTCTCTAACACATAGAAGTTAGAGTAAAATAAAGAAAGATTTTGGACTTAGCAAGATACATAACTAAAAGTAAAATTAATTGCCACTAAATGGCCAACAATTTCAATAGTTTGAAAAGAGGGATTAGATAAGTACTAGATGAAGACAGATGTTTCATCAAGTCACCTGATTCAAGCTATATAGAATTGTAAAGGTAATAAACAATATTTTATATTCTATTCTACAACTTGGGGTCATTATATTCCCTCCAGAGTCTCAAGTAGCACTGTTTTTTTCCATGTTTAGATGCAAACAGTGTATCTAACATTGTTTAAAAAAGACTGTTCCCCTAAGTCTTGTCTATGAAGTTTGCAGGTACATCTGATTGGTCACTGTAACTTGGAATGCTGGGTTAGAAACACCTTGCTGTGAGTCAGCAAAATTCTTCTTATGCCGTATGGCCCACTGTATATCCCACTCAGAAAGGAAGAGAAAGGGATCTGCAACCTCATCTGCTTTAGTGGACGTGCAATTCTGTATGAAAGCTAAATTCTCCAGGCTTGAAAGAAGCATGTTTTTAAATGTTTATCAAGTCAATATAGTCATAGGCCCATCCTAAATGGAGGCACATTGTAACTGCTAATCAGAAGGTGATTCCAGAAAAATAATCTGATCTCCAACAATGAACTAGCTCTACAAAATATATATACACATACACACTTTTGGAAATCAAAATCATTTGCAAAGCATGCAATGGCACAATGAACACACTCCAACAACGGAAATTTTTAAGAAGAGATTGGACAACCATTTGTCTTTTGGGGTGTAGGGTTCCCTGACTAAGCAGGGGATTGGACTAGAAGACTAGAAGAATGTCTGTTCCAACTCTGTTATTCTATTCCTATTCCTATTCTATTTCTATTCTTTAGATTATACTGTGTTTCTCGCTCTATAATTCTGCTCCTCATTCCTTCCCTTTCCCCACCCCAGAGCTTCTATCAATAGCTTCTGCAGAAAGTTGTCTAAATATTTGTTAAAGCCCTAACTTTCCTGCTGGCTATACCTGTTCTGACCCAACCGGGTTCCTAGAGAGCAAGCATAGACAAAGGCAGCAGTCCCCACCTTTCAAGGTTTAATCACAATTCTGTTCCTTTACAGATAATAGGCTGCTTTCCAACAATTAGCTCCGACAAGAAAGAGCCTTGCCAAGTTGTTTGTCAAGGCTGCCAAAAACCCAGAGATAAGAACTAATTTACAAGATTCTCCAAACACGAACTAAGATGTCCACCAGTTGAGCTTGAGAGCTTCTTTGCTGTCTGCAAAGAACGCTTTTCCAAACCTGGCTTTTATCCTCTTGAGGGAGGGGCCATTACCTTGCAGCCTTACTCCTGAATCGCCTGTGCTGCTGTAATTGTTCTTTCCTCCAAACAATCCTTCATGCATGTGCACTTGGCACAGGCTCCTCGGGAACCTCCTCATCACTGCTGCCAGCCCCCACAATCTCTGAAGGCAGCAGTCCACTCCCTGATGGTCCTGGCCCTTCATCAGAGTCCTCAGCCATCTGCACCTGCTGCCAGATAACCACAACAATACCACTAAATTGTGTGAGCAAAATTCACACCAGCAACAATCCAGCTAAAACTATGATTGTATTATTATTACCCCACAATTGCTTCCCAACTGCCAGAATGTGAACTTTGTGACATTATACCACATGCCTTTGCTCTTCTGGTTGGGGAGTGGGGCAAAAAGAGACTTTGAACATATAATACTGTTATCTCTTTAATCCATTCTCAGTTACATGGATTGGTCTGGCCATCAGCAAGCTTGATTACTTCCTCCCTTTGTTCTTCTCATAAGTAGTACTAGCACCTCCAACACTTCTATTTGGCTGTCAATCCTAATTTTAAGTGTATCAAATGAAGAGGGCAACACATTCCTCTTTGCTAAACATGTATTTTCCTGTAAATTTATCTGGATGTTCTATCAAAATAATTTTAATGCATTTTTAATGTATATCATCATACCCAAGCCCACTTCAGCACCCAGAATAGGACACTTTGAAAATTCAGCTATCTTCACAACATAATACCAGTTTATTAAAAGAAAAAGATTAACCAGCCAATATCAGCATGTTGTTGGCAGAGATGAGTTATTTTTATATCTCTTTGGTTTACCTCAGCAGTAATTCTGAACTTCTCTTAAGAAAAGATAGCCATCCTCCATCCTTTCAAAATACTTCTTGCTTTGGCATTAAAGGCAACCTCCAAAAGTAAATATACTAAAGCCTATTATTCAAGGGACTAGCTTAATATAATTTTCCAATGCCACAGTAAATACATTCCAATCCTGCTATAAAAATATCATATTCTTTTGTTATTAATATGGGGCCAACAGCAACAACAAATATCCTTGCCATATTTGGTGTCCATTGATGAATTGTTGAGCAAACTAACTGGCTATTATTTTTAGATATATAGAATCCTGTTATATAGAAATGATCACAGATTAACATATGGCCTAATTCTACCTTTTAAATGATCATAGCAATAAATACTGCAATCACATTAACGCATAACTGATGGACTTAGCTGTGTTTCGTGTATGAATCTGGAGGGAAAAATGAGTTTTACAAATACCTCTAAATAAATAGGCTAACGCTGAAGCTTAGTATGGTTTGCATTAAATAACTTATGTTTAATCAGATTCATTTTTTAAAAAAATAGCAAGCAAGAGGATTTTAAAATAAAAAGTTGAAAGCAGGAAAGCTAAACAATATAGTTGGGTTAAGTTTTTAAGTACAAAGAAATGCCATATTTGGTATTTCACTCCCAATATCACTGTAAATTAGGTGGCATATAAATTTAATACATTACTATTCTTATATGCACAACAATGTGAAATCACAGCTGCCAGTTCTTTACCTGGCACAAAGTTTTCCCCAAGAACCTAGAATAGGGTATAGCATATAAAGAATGGTTGCTGGAATTGGGTATGTCTAGTTTGATGAAAAGACTGACTAGGGGTGACATGATAGTAGTGCTCCAATATCTCAGAGGCTGTCAAAGAAGAGGGAGTCAAGACAGCACCAGAGAGCAGGACAAGAAGCAATGGATGGAAACTAATCGAAGAGAGAAGCAGCCTAGAACTTTCCTAACAGTTAGAACAATTAACCAGTGGAACAACTTGCCTCCAGAAATTGTAAATGCTCCAACATTGGAAGATTTTAAGAAGAGATTGGATAACCATTTATCTAAAATGCTATAGGGTTTCCTGCCAACAGGGGGTTGGACTAGAAGACCTCCAAGGTCCCTTCCAACTCTGTTATTCTAGAATAATATATATGTGAATATAGGCTGTGTGGCCATTTGAAACTGATAGAGGAATGTTTTGTCAAAGTTCATATTTTCTAAAAGCAATTTAATTTTTTTGCTATGGCAATGTGCCAATAACCATTAAGGATTTTTCTTTTTTAGTAGAGCATTATGCACGGATCACATGAGACATACAGAAGTATCTCATGTTTTTGACAGTCACAGCATTCCATGATCATGCAATTGCCATTTGTAATCTTCCAGTTGGCTTTTTGACAAGGAAAGTCAAGTGTGAAAGGTGGCAAGAAATTGCAAGCTGTGGTGTCACTTAACAACTGCTTCACTAACCAAAGGAGTTGCTGGCCCCAATTAGGATTGTTAAGCTAGGACTGTCTGTAAATGGTTCTTATCTCCCCATAATAATCCAAACAAGACTCCAATGAGATAATATAAGCATAGCTAAGTGTGGCACAGGATTTTAGATATTTGAGTTACTGTGGGATTTCACATTCTTGATCTATCTTTTCTCAATATTAGTTGAATTTTATAGAAATAGTCATGTATCTTGTTTCCAAGCATTCATGAGAAATTAAGAACATTGATTTTAAAAAGTAGAATTTTGAACCTAATATTAGATTTGACAAGAACTTTATTCTGGGTCTTAGAATTTTGCCCGTTCTGCTCAGGGCAGCCAGTAACAGCAGCTGCATAAAGCAGCTTACAAGAGCAAATCCTTTCAATTTATACAATGTAGACTCCCAGCTAATCAAGAGTCTCTGTGCTGCACTATTGCCATGGTATGCACACAGGGAAGTCCATAACATAAGGCTAGATGATTGCTTCAGTGCTTGTATTTCAGGGAAAATACCATATTGTCCCACAGTTCTCACCATTATTCACATAATCTACAAATTGATTCCATTCAAATTCCCAGACATTGTTTAAAAGCCAGAGAGGTCTCACACTGACCCTCTAAACTTTGATCAGTGTGTTAGTTAGAAGTACGCCTGCTTCATGTTATTAATTAAAACGAAAGGCAGGCAATGCCCTCTACTGATTCCCTGCGTTCTCTGCAGCAGTAAGATACAGACAGACTGGCGGTGAGGATCCTTTTTGCTTCTAATAAGCACATGTGCCTTGTCAATAAGCTACTGTAAATAGCCTAGAAAAAGGGATGTGTCATAAACATGTAAGGAACAGGGGAAATTGCTCCTTAGTGATAATCTTTCCCAACTTAAATGACAGTCTCTTTGTCTTTTTATGGATGTTTTCACTGCCCCACACTCTGCAGGTTTACATAACATCATCCTAAGAAGACAGCAGGAAATTGCAATAAAAGTGATATATAGATACATGATCCCTTAACCCCATCACAGTTTACATAAACTTTATACATGTATACTATATATACATAGGCAGGATGGTTTGTGTAAATAAACATGCATTTGACAGAAGAAATTATTGAAAATTGACAGCTGTTAATATCTAGCTCTCAATTCAACTCAGGTTTCCACTTTAATTAAATCAATGGGATTATTGAAGGACAACCAATTTGTTCCCATTGAGTGGAATGAGCTTACACTCATTTAACTGGAAAGCAGACATAATCTATCTAACAATTACCACATGTCGCAGAGCTGTGTTCTTTGTTTGTTTGTTTGCTTGCTTGCTTGCTTGCTTGGTTTGTTTACTTATTGTGGTGGTGGTATTTTTGTTGTTGTTGTTACTTCACCCAGACATTGTGACAAGATACATCTTTGTAGCCTACAGCATAAATTCTGCAAACAATTGCAGAACTCATCTTTGGGTGGTCCATCAACATAGTATCTATAATTAAAAATAAGCAATATTATGCTCTTTTCATTAAATGTATTCAGTCTAGATAAACAGTGAAAGATTAATTAGTATATATTATACATTGGCAATAGAACCCAAAATATATAATTACCTTGGCAGTAGAAATTGCATACCTTGGCTGTTTGATTAATTTCATGGTCATATTATTCAGAATTATTAGGGGATCTTATATTTCATTTAATTATGCTACATGGCCATTTCATCTGCAAAAATTTGAGCTGCAAACAGAATCATGGGATCAACTGAAATATATTGTAAATTCTTATCCTGATTCATGAATTCAATTTGTGCCACAATTTACAATTCAAGTATATTAAAAACTGTGGCTTAGTAAACCCTAAAAAACATTTTATTTAAGCATGTGAGCTACAGAAGAAGGGAGTGTATGGATGCAATATTCACTCTCAGCCTAATAACAACAATTATTACATCTGAATGACACCCTATAATGTGCCTCATATATTAAATGCTTCTTTGAATGCAACCAATTTTATAAAAGAATTGTATTTTTATAATACATAGCAAAGCAGATTTTCTGTCCTACTTTACTTATCTAATTTATTTGCGTTTATCTTGTTCTAAGTATAGATCAGAGGTGGTATTCAGCAGGTTCTGACCAGTTCTGGAGAATCGATAGCGGAAATTTTGAGTACTTTGGAGAATCGGCAAATACCACCTCTGACTGGCCCCACCCCCATCTATTCTCTGCCTCCTGAGTCCCAGCTGATCAGCTGGCTCTTCTTTTGTTGCCCTGCAAAGGAGAACAGAGCTGGAAAACAGGTTAGGGGGGTGGGGAGGGAATGGGATTTTGCAGTAATCTTCCCCCAGGAATGGGGTGGGAATGGAGATTTCACAGTACCCTTCCCCTGCCATGCCCACCAAGCCAGACCCACCAAACCATGCCCACAGAACCAGTAGTGAAAATAATTGAATCCCACCACTGGTATAGATGGGAAAGTTTATGAGCCACTTATGAGCCAATTCTAATTCTGTTAAGTATGTAAGGATTTATACTGATAAAAGCATATGATTAAAATGCCAATATTTCATTGCTAAAACCAGTCCATCATCCTCAAATTATATTTAGTTGATAGCTCAACTAAAGTCAATAAGAGCCATTCAGCATCAGAATCATTACATGGGAATATACTTATATCTATCAACAAAAAAGGTAACGGAGTCTCTTAAGTGAATTTTCCCATCATAGTTGAGCTATAAAAAGGTTGATGGATATAGCTTATCAAAGATTTCCCCTGAGCCTGAATCACAAAAATTCAAGGGCAGCTGATTCACCACCACAGAGAACCATGCTGTGGTTGTAGAAACTAATTTTCCAATGAGATCATCAACATAACTTAGAGAAGGAAGGAGCTGCTCACTGCTCTTCCCATGTTAGGCTTATCCATGCAAAAATATACAACCAAAATAGGACTAACTATTTGCATTAAATCTTAACACATAAACAATAGACTTACTGTCATGTTTCACAGTGCTCTCTCTATGCAGTTTACACAGAAAGCATATTGGCCCCAACAATATGGGTCTTCGTTTTACTAACCTTGGAAGGATGGAATCCTGAGTTGGTCAGGATCAAACTGCTGGCAGTTGGCAGAATTAGCCTACATTATTTATATTAGGCATATTTTCCCATCTTTTTCCACAGCACAGTCCTCTGTGAGTGTGTGTATTTGTAATGAATTAGGCCTGAATAATCCCCAAATTAAAAAGGGAAATGTTCTTACAGACATGGGGCATAGTTCAATTGTATGTAATTTACTAGACTTATATGCAATTATATTTACATTTTAGCTAAACCAAACAAAACTCAATGTTTTGTCTAACCTATCCACGACTTTGAAAGGTAGTCCATTAAAAAGTCCATATCTTTCCTGTCTCCCTGTATAGTGTCTCTAGCTAGTCCATTGGAAGACAGTTAGATGAATTTTTTAAAAGTATCAGGCAAACCCTTTTTAGTATGATATTATCCCTTGCATCTATAATACATCTATTCTAAGAAAATACCCTATTCCTATAATCTTCATGTTACACTATTTTCCTAACTGAAAAGACTTTCTATGATTGATCAGCCTAAAATTACTTTTGTAGAGAAAATAGCAGGAAAGGAATAAAGCTGGCTACTTCCTAACAATCAAGATTGCAATAGCTAGATGCTGCTGAAGTAATTCACAGTAATACTTCAGAATAGTTTAACTGGTATTTCTTAGACAAATAAAGCATGTGCTAAATAGTCAGCGGTTGAAATAAAAATGTAGATTTGGAGGCAGAGGGAATGGACGGATTCCAAATTCTTCAGCCAAGACAATTAAAATATTCCATTTTAAGCGGAAGTATGCCTGTGAAAGGAAACAGGTTCAGGCAAAAGATGATGCCTCAGGTATTGGATCTGACATAGACTTCCTGAAAAGCAAGCCTGAACCTTCTTTGCATAAACTCTGCCTTTTATCTTTTGTTAGTGAATAAATGGAATCATATAGATTTCAAGGAATGCAAGGTTTTCTGATGATGCTTTAGATATGATCAAATTATCTTCCTCTCATTTTTTTTTTTGGCATTGTAAGTTAACATTTTTCAGTTCTCCCTTGAGTTATGTCCCTTTGGTTTTCTTATTCCACTAAAATCAAAAACAAAATCTATGTTCATAATATTAGATCTGTGACATAAAGGAGCCAGGCCTCATGCTGTTCACTTTCCTACTAAATTTTTTAAGTACTAAAAAGTATAAAACTAGGCACTGGGATTAAAATTTAGTTCTTTGAATTAAAATGTTTCTTGTTGCATTCCTTTCTTTAAAAACAAGCATATTTTTTTTGTATGTGATAGAAGATGCAGGGAGGCTGGGGCTGAAGCAAATGAGAAGTGCAACCAGAATCAAAAGTGGTTGAGGGGATACTTTTTTTCTGATACCCTCTCTCAAATAACAGGGTTCACTGAAAGGATACTCAGTAGAGGACCATCATGAGATTTTGAGAGGATAAGTTTGTATCAGAGTTTGTGCTGCAACGTCAAAAAATGTGGGTCATCATTTGTTTCCTCTTATTTCTCCCCAGATTGTTCATGAGTTCATGTAGCTTAATGAGTCTCCCCAGTCTGGGGAAGGGTCAATTTGGTCATAGTGATTTCCCAACATTAACCTCAGTTAGATTATTACAATTCATTCTTTATATGATTGCCTTTGATACATGTGGACATTTGAAGCAGAGGTGGTATTCAGCAGGTTCTGACTGGTTCTAGAGAACCAGTAGCGGAAATTTTGAGTAGTTCGGAGAACTGGCAAATACCACCTCTGACTGCAGATTTTGCAGAATTCTTCCCCTGCCACGCCCACCAAGCAATGCCCCACAGAACCGGTAGTAAAAAAAAAAAAATTAATCCCACCACTGATTTGAAGGGATAACTCACTACCCCTATTTTGAATGCATGGCACTGGCTACCAGGTCAAAATCACTATAGAAAGTTCTGAATTACTTCACTATCTGATAGAGCACTCATGTATTAATTGCTCAGCAATTAATATCAAGCAAGCTGCCCTGTGGATTTAATCCATTTGCCAGACATTCACTATGGAACAACCCAAAACAAGGCATTCTCAATACAAGCACATGTGTAAATACCTTCCCTGCAGTGGTGGGATTCAAATGTTTTTACGACTGGTTCAGTGGGCGTGGCTTGGTGGGTGTGCTTTGTGCGTGCACACAAAGTGTGTGCACTTGAGCACCAAACACGCACTTTGCGTAGGGCGCAGAGGCATTCTAACTCGCTTCCTGCAAGCTCTGCACTCTCCCAGTTGCTTCAGCAGGTGCCGCATGGCACTCTTCTGTGCCGCACAAGCAGCTGCACTTCAAATTCAGAGGATAAAGGTGAGTGTGGGAGCCTGGGCAGGCGGGTGGGCCCAACAGCAGAGTGATGGAGAGAACCAGTTCGGCCTCCGCTGCTCATTGCTGCTACGGCTTGGCAGAACTGGGCCGAACCGGTAGACTATCACCACTGCTTCCCTGTTCAATTTCAGTCTTATTAACTTTTAATATCAATTAAAGACTTTAGTTACTTAAGATCAGAGGTGGGATTCTACCAGTTCACACCTATTCGCTAGAACCGGTTGTTAACATTCTAAGCAGTTCGGAGAACCGGTTGTTAGAAGAAATTACTGGCCTAATCCTGTAAGGAAGGCAGGAAGGAAACATTCAGGTGTTGTTTACAGAAACTGCCTCTCCGTTAACCCTTATTACATCCTTGGCAGGACTAGACTTCCTGTCTCTGGAACTTCTCTGGAGTTTTTTCCACCTCTTTTGCTGGTACTTTGCTTGTACGGAGTGACCATTCAAAGTTACAATGGCACTGAAAAAGTGACATAACCATTTTTCACACTTACGACTATTGCAGCATTCCCACAGGCATGAGAGGCCAGGCAAGGAGATGTGTGCCTCGATGTGAGTGATATTGAGTTGGCCACACCCAGCCAATAACATGACCACCAAGCCATGTCCACCCAGTCACATGACCACCAATCCACGCCCATCACCTAAGCCACTCCCACAAAACCGGTTGTTAAAAAATTTGAATCCCATCCTTGCTTAAGATACTGTCATTTAATTTTTGTTTTTATATCCTGTTTTATGGTTTCAATACTTGTAAATGAACATATTTTTAATGAATCACACAATATCTGTGTGAACTGGGACAATGTAGTTCCATTTTACATTATTTGTATTTCATTAGTGGGCTTGCTTTTTTAAAATTCAGAAGCCCAGAAGTATTCCACAGATGTTTGTCTTGTCAAAAATGTTCATTCTTTCTGCCTTAAATAATTATGGTAATACTTCAGTTACAAAAAACAGACGCATTATGTGCTTGGAAAAATGTAACATGGCCTTCAGCCAAGGAAACTATTATTTTTACCTGAAGTGGTACACTGTCTTTGTGTTTGTAGATTTCAGTGAGGAGTCACATCCTCCTGACCTCAAAAGCATATGTGTGTGGGCAGATCATTTAAGCACCTGCAGGAACAGAAAATAGCTATCTATTGTTAGCTGGTTTTATCTCCAGGCTGATCAGTTATTCCTTGAAAGTATTGTCTGCGGTGAACAGGAATGCACAAGTTTTTAGAGGCCTATACTACAGAAATGAAGACATACTACTTTCAGATCACATCTGTTTTTTGACCAGACTATCTGCGGATTTTGTTCATCCATGCAGGTGGCAACATATTCAGGCAGTGCATCTTAACATGTATTGGCATGACATTACCCACTGTTCTGCAAAGTTTCACAGGATTGTGGATTGAAGCCCATACAGTTTACAAAGATCAACGAACTAAAAAAATTAAGTACAAAACACTTTAGATGAGAGTTAAAATTATGAACTGAAAATTCATTAAAGAAGCCCACAGAAATATATTTAAATAATAAATAAGTCAATCCTAAACTCTACCTTCTGCTTTTTCTTCTTTTACCTCCCCCCCAATAAACTTGTTCCTTTCTAAAGTAAAGTTATAAACATAACAAAATGTTTGTTTTATCCTAATGAGTTTCTTTCAGATTTGTCATTTATTTATTTTTCCCAAGATAATATCTACGTAGTGGCACAGATAACATTGGACCTCAGGGCTGAAGCAAGGACCCCAGAAACGGGGTCATCAAGTGACTATCAGAATCATGTAGGGCATGCATTTCATTTTCTAACAGTTCCCATTCAGTCTGAAGAAATAGATCCTTTAAAAATATTTTAAAGGAGAATTTTGCAGAGGGTCCCATGCTGATTCTTATGCACTTATTGCACCTATTTACCCTACTTACAAAATATTTTTGTTGTGCAATAAGATAATGTCTGCTGCTCTGTAGTGTAAAAACTTCTTTTTGCATAACCCTTTCTCAGGTTTCTCCATGCTAGTTATCTGCTTGATTTTTTTGCAAGCTATATGGAAGAAAATTCTAGTTTGTGTCGTGAGCACATAATACCAAACTTACCTAATTAGAAGATATATTTTGTTTATGAAGCATCTGCATTGATGTGCTACTTTTAGATGAAATTAAGTTACTTTAAGGCATTCGTGACCTAACTTCCTTTGAAGATGGATGCCTAAGGCTTATGATAATTGTTCTGCCTTGTTGGTTATATCTCCTGAAAGAATAGGAAATTACAACAGTACAGGAAGAAAGGGGAAAAAATTGGCCTAGTGAAAAGAAGTTCTAAGAAAAGAATTGCCAGCAGTCTTCATACTTCTTAATATAAGCTCCTTTTGTTTAAAAGAAGGGAAAAAATGAACCTTACAAACACAACTACCTTGTTTCAATAGATCAAAGGCTGAAGCAAGTCTTTCATGCTGCTCAAAGATCATTGCCAAAGGGCATGAAATGGCACCTTAGAATTCCATGGGAGAAATCAATACATGGAAAATTCTCACATTGGAATATCCCAGAAAGAGAGAAAGACAAAGAAACAGAAGAGAGAAACAAGCTATGAATCTACAAGGAGCTAATTAAAGAGGTTGTGCTAGACAGGAGCAGCAAATAAATTATCCTTTTCTAAACCAGAGGCACAGCAAGACCAGTAAAGTTTTGGCTGGTAAACAAAGGACAGGGAGAATGAATGAATGATGAATCTAGCAAATTAAGATACTATAGAAATTATGGGTCCTTTCCTTCTGGTTAGTTCACTGGATTTGTCCCAAATATAACTACAGCCAGCTTGCTTTTCTACCCCCTTTCTTTCAATTCCTATCTCCTGTATCTGTCCTTTGCTGAAGAAATGTGTATTCAGCTTGGCTATATTATATTCCACTTCTAAGACCCCTCACATCCCATGAAACACATAAACTGTTTCAACTCCTACCCTCAAACCCTGAATGCTATAAAGCACTGTACACCAGAACAACTACACACAAGGACAGTTTTTTCCCGAATGCCATCACTCTGCTAAACAAATAATTCCATCAACACTGTCTAACTATTTACATAGTCTGCACTATTATTACTATTAATCTTTTCATCTCTCCTTATCACCCATCCTCTCCCATTTGTGACTGTATGACTGTAACTTTGTCGCTTAACAGATAATCAGAGTTGGAAGGGACCTTGTAGGTCATCTAGTACAACCCCCTGCCCAAGCGGGAGACCCTACACCAGAGGTGGGCAACTATGGCCCCTTTATGACTTGTGGACTTCAACTCCCAAAATTCCTGAGCTAGCATGGCTTGCTCAGGAATTCTGGGAGTTGAAGTCCATAATTCATAAAAGGGCCATAGTTGCCCACCCCTGCCCTACACCATTTCTTACAGATGGCAGCCCAATCTCTTCTTGACAGTCTCAAGTGAGGGCACTCCCACAACTTCTGAGGCCAAGGTGTTCCATTGGTTGATTGTTCTCACTATCAGAAAGTTTCTCCTTATTTCCAGGTTAAATCTTTCCTTGTTCAGTTTCCATCCATTATTCCTTGTCTGGCCTACAGGCACTTTAGAAAATAGCTTGACCCCTTTCTCTCTGTGGCAGCCCCTCGAATATTGGAAGACCACTATCATGTCTCCCCTGGTCCTCTTTACTAGACCAGCCAAGCCCAGTTCCTGTAACCGTTCTTCATATGCCTTAGTCTCCAGTCCCCTAATCATCCTGGTAGTTCTTCTCTGTACTTTTTCTAGAGTCTCAACATCTTGTTTATAATGTGGTGAACAAAACTGGATGCAGTACTCTAGTATGCTTTATAGAGTGGTATTAGTACTTCCCTTGATCTTGATTGTATCCCTCTGTTAATACAATTTAGGATTGCATTAGCTTTTTTGGCTGCTGCTGCACACTGCTGGCTCATATTTAGCTGGTTGTCCACTAAGACTCCAAGATCCCTTTCACAGTTACTGCTATTGAGCCTGGTTTCACCCAGTCTATGTGTACTTTTGGTGTTTCTTGCCTAAGTGTAGGACTTTACTTTTCTCTACATTGAATTTCATTTTGTTAGACACGGCCCAGTGTTCTAGTCTGTCAAGATCTATCTGGATCTTGAGCCTATCTTCTTGGGTGTTAGCTATTCCTGCCAGTTTAGTATCATCTGCAAAATTGGTAAGTTCCCCTTCTATTCCCTCATCTAAGTCGTTAATGAAGATATTGAGTATACTGAGCCCAAGACGGAACCTTGTGGCACCCCACTGCTTACTTCCCTCCATGTAGACTTAGACCTATTAAGGACTACTCGTTGAGTACGGTTTGTATCCTTACGATTTATATTGACTGTTTCCTAGTATGATTTGATTGCTTATTGTACCCTATGACTATTATTAAGTGTTGTACCTTATGATTCTTGACTCATGTATCTTTTCTTTTATGTACACTGGGAGCATTTGCACCAAGACAAATTCCTTGTGTGTCCAATCACACTAGGCCAATAAAGAATTCTAGTCTAGTCTAGTCTAATGCATGCTTACAATCTTAATCTTAATTGACTTGAACAAAATTATCTGTTTTAGCCTACAGAGCTTGGCTAAGTCAGTGGAAGGCAGCAAGACAGCATTGCCTGAAGTATTTAAACTGGATACAGTAATACAGGGCCTTCTCCGTGGTGGCTCCCTCCCTCTGAAACATCATCCCTCCAAAAATTAGACTAGCCCCCACTCTAACACTCTTTCAGAAGGCCCTAAAAGCATGGTTCTGACCGTGAACCTGGGGAGCCCAGAGCAGGACAGAGCCCATTAAATGGCTGGTATGAATGTGTATTGTTGCCAGGGGTGGGATGGGAAGTTAATAATTTTATTTTTATTCTTATTTCTTTTAGATTGTGGTTTTGAGTCCTGTAAGCTGTTTTTAGTCGCCATATGTGAGTAGGCAGAATATAAATTTTCGAAACAAATAACTAAATATAACTTATGATCAAATGAATAGATTTTGAAAATATATAGTTATTTTTAACAATAAACTACATCATATAGAAAATATGGGTCGCAAATTCTTTTTTGGTCTTATTTAAAACATTTAGAATTAGTCTTTTTTCCATAATGGAACTCACATGACATTCCCATAGGATATTCCAGTCAGGCACCACCTAGTTCCATGTTTATTTAGCTAAGCAAACTAGTAATACCAATCTCCTCTTGTAATATAACAAGGAGCCAAATTACAATGTGTTGCCATATTTTAGAATACATAACAAGGCAAAAAATTATCATGCTTTAGTCAATACAGGAATACAGCAGCAAAAAAATATTATTACACAGGTCACTGCTTGCTTTTATCAAGCCCTATCTTTAGGATCAAGATTTTAGTGTTTGTAAGGTCCATAGATCTGCAATAGACCCATTGTAAAGAATATCCTGGTCTCTCCTGCTGCTTCCTTTTGCCTGACTTTGCTGTTTCTTCTATTCTGCAGAAAGCCAACCAAGCAGTGAGGACAATTTTTTTTTTTAACCAGATGAACACATCACAAGGAGAAGGAGCAAAACCTAGTTGACTGAGAAAAGCTAACACAGAGTATGATTTTTTTTTTCCTTGAAGGATCCTCCTCAAAATAATAGATAACTTGTCAATTATCAGCAAAGGTAGCTGCTCAGTATAACCAGGGAAACTATTACTTAGTATAACCAGGCCACCTAATGAGAAGGAAGGAGTCACTGGAGAAGAGCCTAATGATGGGAAAGATTGAGGGCAAATAGAAGAAGGGGACGACAGAGAATGGATGGAGTCACTGAAGCAGTCGGCCTGAGCTTAAATGGATTCCAGAAGATGGTAGAGGACAGGAAGGCCTGGAGGAATGTTGTCCATGGGGTCACGATGGGTCAGACACAACTTTGCAACTAACAACAACAACAACAAACTATTATTCTTGTCACTAGACAAGGAATGGCAGCAGACTGAGCAAAGTGCATTCAGAGCCACCAGGTATAATCCAACCAAAATTGATTTTTTCTTTCTTTCTGTAAATCCTTTGGTTTTAACTGCAGAGGATTAAATGCATCCATAATTTTTCCTTTAAATGGGAAAATATCATGTGTATGTGTGTGTGTGTGTATATGTGCACACATATATGCACAACTTTGGTTAGATTGTGCCCAGCTACTTTTATTTTTTTCCAAATTCAAATTTAAATAAATTCAAACAATATAATATGCACTTGTTTTCATATAATAATGTTTACATAGCGATTAGTCTTAAGTACTACAATAATTGGCACAGGGCTTACCGCATTGTCACACCTGATTAAACAAGGGAACACTGCTGACACACCTTATGTAGACTAAAGCAACGTGCATTAGGATTGTACAAAACATTTGAAAGGACTCTCTGCAAAATATGTAGGAATGAACAAAGACCCCTCCTCCTCAAAGCAGGGGGCACATGCTGTCCAGAAGACTCAATGCAGCTGCTGCGAACATTTGCCCAGGTGCCAACCCAGGTGCGTGGTTCCACAGGTGTTTCCCTTTATCAGCTGTCCTAGTGGAAGTATTGTTCATGCATGTACATGCAGAGGCAACATAACAGAAAAAGAAAGACAGACAGAGAGAAACTTGGTCTCTAAGATTTTCTAGTGATCTCCTAAACTGGTATTAACTAGGCCCAACCTTGCTGGGGAGTTTTTCTGAAATCAACATAGGCAGCCTAAGTGCCTTAGTATAGGAATATGCTGCATTTTACGGTCCACTTTTTATTGATTATGAAAACTTTAATTAAGATACTAAAACTAATGCACTGTATTACAGCAAGAATGTAAATAATTTGATCCATGAATCATACATATACCATGTTTCCTGGAAGAATGCCACCATCTTTCCCATGGAAATACTCTCATTAAATTGGGTTAACAATATTCTTACCTTGTTTTCATTTCTGCTATCATTATAAGGTGTTAATTTCTATGGTTTTATTCTCATACTGCATTCATTACAATAAAGAAAAAAAACTAAATTAAAGGATAAAGAGACCTTAACATTACAATAGCAAATATTAACAAACAGGCACTAGGGGGCTCTCTTGCATTGTGAAAATAACATTTTGTGCCAAAGTCCAAGGAGCAAGATTTTTGTTATTGTCTGTCTGCCTGTATTTGGGTTTATGCTTTGAGGAAGAATGGCCAGATTTTTGCCTTGAACTTGTCCCTCCAGAAGCCCACCAACAATGTCAAAAAAAAAAATCCATCTGCTGTACCATATAAATAATTTAAACATGGCATTCTAATTATGTCGACACAAAATCCTATATAAACATTGTGTTATATAATGCCCTGTGCAGATTTAAAGCTTGAAATATTTGCTTCTCAAACACCCAGTTTTATGACAGATGAAAATCCACTCAAGGATGTTCTACCATTTCCATGAGTGAGATACCAAATTAGGTGTCCAGTGCCAAACTGATCTTACTTTTTAATTTTTAGTTGCTAAGCTGCAGAAAATTTGTGGAGGTTGACCAGATGGTGAAAAGCCTGGCTGGTTTCAGTACTCTTATTTGCAAATCAAGAAGCAGAAAGCATTTTCTCTTCTCTGAACATGCAGCATTTAGATACACTGATTTTTACACCAATCATTTGGTTTAAATATCTCATGATGAATTAGAGTTTATTTTAACAATGGTTTACTGAAGAAATTGCAATTTACCCTAAACTAAAAGCCACGGGATGCATTTAGAAAACAATTTATTGTTATTATTTGGTTATAAAATACAATCATTTATTTGAAAAGCCAGATCATTGACAATTGTACTTTTTTTTTTTTTCATGCACATGGTCAGATAAGCATTGTTTGTCATTTGGTAGCTTACATCTATTGGGTACTTAGCAGTTGATGAAGATTACTTGATCCCTCTTATGTGTATAAGGTGAGTTATGTCTCATGCTGAATTAGGATTTATTTTAACCATGATTTACTGAAGAAATTGCTATTTATCCTAAACTAAAACCCATGATTTACATGCCATAATAATTGCATCGACCCAATAACTTAACCAAAATCAAAAAGGTTGTATTATGGTTAGCATGGGTGCTTGACCCTGTGACTCAGTTCATAAAGTTCATTTTAAAAAAACAATGTTTTGCTGTTTTGAAGGTTAACGTATTCTGTGAATGCAGCCATTTGACTTTTTTAACAATGGTTAATGTTAGGCAATAATTAAGGTAATGGAACTGAGTTTGTGGAGAATGTTGAGTGCAGAGAAAGAACTATTCTTACTTTAATAATACCCCCTTCCAATAATTGAATGGTTTTAGTAAACTCTCAGCATGTTGCAGCTACTCTGTTACAGATCTACTGATTCCTTATATGGAAAGTAAATCATGGGCCAGCTGGAGTCTCTGGAATGTCTCATTGTTCAGTCATGGGATGCATTTGGAGAACAATTTATTGATATAAATAAATGTCCCTTTCAATTCTGTTAATCTGGTTATATTGATACAGGGCCTGCATTAGGAATTGGTTCTGTTGGCATCTATTAAGTAGGGGTCAATTTCCAGAGCCCTTGATCTCATCCAGCAATTTCTGTTGCTGCTGTTCATTTCTTCTGTTCAAGGGAAGAAGCAGTGACCTGAGCAGGACTGGAAATGCAACAGGCCACAGGGAGCCCAATTCTATCCCTTTACACAGGAGCAAATTCTTGAATGCAAATTCTTGAATGCAATTTCCTGGTAGTTTCTCTCAAGTAACTCAAGAAAAAAAGGGGGGAAATGGAAAACACACACTGTCAACTTAGCTGGTCCTTTTCCTAGAAAAGATTAAGAGCAACAGAAGAGAAATAAAAGAATAACTGCATGTATGGAGCAGAAGATGCTGTATTGCTGCCATCTGAACCTGGTATTTTGCAAACCTATCAAATATATTCATAATAGCATATTGCGTGGTGGCCATTTTATTACTTTGGGTATACTGTGGTTTTAATTATTTTTTTATCTGTGGCTTTCTTCCTATTTTTGTTTCATTTACTCTGTTATTTATATGAAAAGTGAACTTTAGGATACTGTTACCTAATTTTAATATGTAATCTGCTTTGTTAATCTGCTTTATTGATCTAATACTTTTATTTTTTAAATATAAAACAACATATGAAATTAAAAGTTGTGCAATATTCTTTCTTTCTCCCTTTACATACAAAAGAGAACTATGAATAGTTAGGACCTGAAACTTGGTAAGAATGTTCATTGCTATGTAGATGACAACAAAATGCTGGGAAACAGAATGCAGTCTAATAGCTGAATAGTTTCCACAATCCCTTTCCCAAGACATGGATAATAATAAAAGTGCTAGACAAAATCCAGCTCTGCCTTCTATGATAGTATCCAAATTCTGGACATAAAATGTTACCAAGCAATTAAGAGCACTTCATTGCTTCATGTTGTCTTGTTTAAGTTCTTGGCTTATCTTGATTTCAGATAATGTTTCTTAAAATTTAACATTTATGTGATTTCAAAATTTGTATGTACACTAGAATATAACTTTCAGTTTTGTAAGAGTATTGGCCACCTATGCAGTGGTTACACTGGTATGGCTTCAAAACACCTTCTTCATCTATGGGCTAAAACATTCTAATTGCTGTCCTAGATATGTTATGTTGGAGGTATATTTATAGAATAGAGGGTACATCTGGGGTAGAATTCAAAAGGATTTACAACAATAGGTTCTTTTTATACTGTTACAAGAGACCAGAGGCTTTCTGCCTTTGAACAATTGTTTGGTTTTCTTCAAAAATGTCATTATTAAATGTGATGCTCAAGGCTTTGGAAATTAAAACTGAAGACAACACTCATACTTTTGCAGTATCAGAGGCAATGTTTGCTACACTAATTTTTTTCTTCCCACTGAGATTCCTTTTCTTTTATGTTATTCTGAATGACACGTTTTGAAATTAATGCCAACAGTCTGGTATTCTTTGATCATTTATCAGAGAAATGATGCCATAAAAATTAGCTCAATATTAGAAGAAAGGAACATCAAAAACTGTTCATAATTTCAGTGAAATACAACAAAAGTGAACAATGTTCAGTGCCAAGGACACCTCTTGGCACAAAAGCATCACAAAATATGCTATCCACAGCAAATCTGTATAACACTGAGATGTAACTGACCAAAATCATATAATATCTTCAGAAGCCATACATGGTTGCTGTTTGGCTGACATTTGCATTTCACACTGCAACCAGACACAATGATTTGGATGCACATAGTCACTTTCCAGCTCATTAGCAGTTAAAATGTTCTTTGCTACACCAAGATAGAAGTCATTTGTATATTGCAGAAAGGGAAAGGCTTGTTTAAGAATCTTGAGGGTTATGGCAGAAGGAACATGATGTTGCTAGATCATATCTGAAGAACTGACCTTTATTTTTGTTATGCATCTTTGGCCGTGACATTTTATTTTCATTGGGAAGAAAAATTTGGCAGCTTTAGAACAGCAGCAAATTCCACCTTGTTAGATAAGTTCCAGGCAATTAATTTATCACACAGTCAATATTATAATTTTAAAATCATTCCTGACCATGAATCATCTCCTTTCATCTTCAAGTTGCTTTTGTATTTGATATTGACATCATAACAAAGTCATTCATGTGATCTGGGGTTTTATGAAGCCACTGCAGCACTTCTACTTTTATCTCCACAAAATCAGGAGAAATTGTTTGATTTAAATTAAAGTTGTGACATTCTGTTTCAGATTGTGTTGTGATGTCATAGCCGCAAAAGTTTCTTGAAGCACTTTGCTGTCTAACCATGGGATGAGAACAGCCACCCAGGATAATGGTTAGATATAGATTTTAGAATATTGTTGGCTTCTAAGTTCATAAGTTTCATGCCCATTGATTCTCAGGGGCTCTTTTTCATCTGCTGTATCAATATCTTTCATCTGTGGATAATAAGCAGAAGATGCTTTGCATTCATAATGTCTGTCAATGGATTTTAAGTGCATCAACATGTGAAGAGCATAAGCTAAAACAAGAAGCAGTATCAGAGACATCACTAGACCCATTAGAATGGCTGGTGGGAAGAGAGAAGCACAATCTTTTGCATAAGCAAACTGTCCATCTTCAATGTTAAATCCTTGAATCTGTGAAGAAAATCAAATAGTCTAAATTAAGACAACCTCCCCTTTCAATCCAAGGGCATGCTATTCTTTGATCACTATTGGTGATCAAAATTATTTTCCCCAGTATCAGTTGCTGAAATAGAAATCAGAGTCTATTTCTGTGGAACTTCTTGTGTGTCATCAAGAAATTTTAAAATAAACTAGGATAAAAATCTGGTATGTAGATATGTGTGTGAGATTGCAGAAGTTAAGCCTTGACCAACTTCCCAAATGAGCTCGGATACAGTACTACTAACTCATCTGAAGAGAATTTGGCTAAATAAGGCTAGTCAAGACACTACCAAAGATTGTAATTTCAGGGTCAAGAAGATAAACCTTATTAAAACAGAGTCAACCATTCTGTGCAATGCATATGAAAACTGTCTGAGCTTCAATCACACTGTCATGGCTACCAAACTGACTCTTTCAATCACCGTCTGCAGACATCCCTGCTGTGGAAACAGTTGCACTTTTTTTCTCCTTGAAAAGCTTGTTTACTCCTTTTTGAAAATTTCAGCAACTTCCTCAAGTGTCACCTTGACACAGATTGAACCATCCCCAAGCTACATAAACCAAATCAATGAGATAAAAGCTTAAACTAGATATCCCGGTAAATGCCTTTTCCACTTTATCTTATCACAACATCTAGTTGGGAAAACAATAAAAAAAACCAGTAATGTTCAGATCATGTAATTCATTAATATAGTCTATCAACTTACTATAATAATAAAAATATAATTTCAACATGGTGAGACCAGAATTTTCAGGAGGAAGCATATTTATAACCTTGTGTACTGTAAGACTAATATGCATTTCTAAGAATACTCAGCCTAGAATAAATAGTTACTTTTAATGAAATGCTTTTATATTATAATTCAAACTTTATTATGTCCTAGATCATCTCATGTTCTTTCTCCCCAATTTACATTTAGGATACAGGCAGCCATTCTTTTGGGAAGTTTATTGATACTTTTATCAATCATCTTGTATATAAAATCTCAAAAGTTCATACATGCAGGTCTTGAAAGAGGACAATAGTTAGGCCCCCAACAGTGTGGCAGCTAATACCTAATGACTGGAGACATTTATTGCACACAGTGAGAGAGAATTCTGAATAATTCTTAGACTTCCATTGCAAGTTTATAAGAACAAGGCAACTGCATTTTTCTTATTCAAAGTTTACTTATTTACCTCTATCTGAAAATCACATAATCTACGTTTAAAGGTTGTTTAAGTTTCCTTACTGGACAGATCTAGCCTTCTAAGTATTTGCTTATAGGCCTTGGTTGGCTTTCCCACACATTACCTGAAAGTCAATAAAAGTAACTTCCCAGTGCTTGGCTGCATCGTTTGGAGAGCTGGGTGTTAATAGTGCATCATATCTCTGCAAGTTGCTGACATGTTCACAGTGATAAGAATAGATTGCTGGTGCATGTATTCGTGTTGCGTTGAATGTTGCTTGTACAGATTGATTGTAAATAAGCTGGATTCTGTGTAAGGTAAACCAATTTTGAATGGAGAGCTTGTAGTAACTGTTTGTCAGAATGAATCTACCAGGGGAAATCAGAAAAATAATTGCAGTGAATCTTGCCACCTTTTGTTTATATTTGTAAATAAATCTTATAAAGATATACCAACTTTGTATTATTATGGCATTATAGTTGATCCAAAATTTATGTCTTTCAATTCTTCGTTTTCCCTGTTAAACACTAAAAATACTCTAAACTTCCAGAAAATCAAGATAATGGGGGGAAAAGGAAGGAGTAAGTTGTTGCTGTTTGCAAATGTTCCTTTTAAAACTTATTGTAAATACATTTCTAGATAAATAAACAGCCTTGACATTTTGTGTGTCTGGTACTTTAAAAGCATTGTCTAAATTAAAGACTAGAAAAATAAGATGATAAATCTTACTGGATGTACAAGTAGTGCACTAATTTACATATATTAATATGTAAAATACATATATCACCTTTGTAAGCAAAATTTCCTAGAGCAATTTGGAATTTTGAAAACTCATATGTACATATTTTAAACTGAAAGCCCAGCACAGCATACACAATATTGCAAAATAAGATAACAGAACTATCAAACATCATAAAAATACATTTTCATTAAAACATTAAGACAACAAAAATTAGGTTAAATAAAAGCATAGTGAGGGATAATAAAGTATTTGCTCCTAACAAATGGTCTTTACAATGCATCAAGGTGAGATATGTTAACTATATTTGCAATTATTCTCTTAAATTTTGATAACATCCAACTGTGCCTATGGACATTGTTAAGTCCTGGTAATTTCAACTGAGGAATAGATATTTTTTACTGAAATGAATAGTCTTTAATTCTGACAGATTCTTGCCTCTGTTGCATTGTAAAAGAGTTGCATTGCATTGTAAAAGAGTTTTATTGCAACAGTGGCATGTTCTCACATTTTAACATTATCATAATGGAGATAGGCTAATAGTATGGTTTTAATGTAATAATGCTGAGGAGATTAATATTTGAAAACATACCTGATAACAAATCCTTTCAAATTGTCAATGTCACCAAAATTAAGTGAAAGCCTAGATGGAAAAGGACAATTAAATCAAGAACTATTCAGCATTGAAAGAGAAAGAAGAGAATGTCGTTAAATTTAAATTCATCGAAGATGGTTCCATGCTACCATCACAACATACATAAGGAGCAGAGCTTGGTAATGGCACAATATGCACTCTTGATACATTGCTTGTCCAAATCATAACCTGGTGCAAAAAATGTGGCCCTATAATGTACTAGAGTGGCACTTTGCTTGCGCCGAGCTCTTATATTACAATAAATGTTTGAATAAAAGCCAGCAACTGTGCCCAAAGTTGCTTATTTAGGGATTCACAGGACCTCAGGATAATATTAGTGAGGGTACCTAGTAATAGCTATATTCCATTCATAATAAAATTGAATTACAGCTACATTTCATGGTTACAGTTCATGAACAGACAACAATTAGACTTAAAATGAACTGCATTTGCCACAGACATGGGATATTATGATACCTTGAAGATTATCAAATTAATTTTAGCATAGGCTTCTATAAATATATCTAACTACATGGGTCTAGTCCTTAGCTTCTACATGTCACAAAAGCTATTCTTTTCAATCTCACAATCTCTTTCTTTCTTTCTTGGGTTATATGAAAGTTACAACACAGACAACCTGGCATATTTACCTCTCTGACAAGCATAGGATGGCAAGCATTCATCAATTTTATTGCTCCAGCAAGTAGAATATTTGAGAACATTCAAAGCCATTAAATTAGTTCAGTGCTCGACATTTCACTGCCACAAGGACACTGCATTGTTGATTTTTTTTAAAAAAAATCTAATTTTATTTCAGCCCTAGGAAATCTCCACAGTGGGTACAATTTTACATTGTCCCAAAGGTTTTTGTTTTTTTTCAAAAAAAAGCAACTGGACTTTCTTGGTTTTTTTGTTTGAAAACATTTCGCTTCTCATCCATGAAGATTCTTGGACGTGAAGTGAGACATTTTCAAAGAAAAAAAATCAAGGAAGTCCCATTGCCTTTTGGAAAAAAACACCTTTGGGACAAGCACAACCTGGATGATTGATAATCTCCATAAATCTTACATTGCATTTTCTTCACTGCAATTTGAATCAGCAACATCCACCGATGCATGAACACCGAATGTTTTGTCTGTTAGATCCAACTGAGTATGGTTCTGAAACTTAATCATGATCCTTCTGGCCCAGAATAGAATACAGGGGCTTCCATTAAAGGTGACATTCACTGGACTGTAGTGGCTGTGAATCATAGATTCTTTCTCCAAATTTTCTTTAGTGCTTACATTGTAATTGCCAATCTGCATGCAACCAAGTAAGAAATAACAATTAGTGTTTTCCCTTTAACATACTACTAATGCTTAATTTTGAATTACTAGACACAAGAGCAACATAAAGTCAACTCCATTAATGACTTGCTGTCAAGGCTAGTCCAAAATGCTTTGCTTTGAGATGGAGCCCATCCAAAATCAGAACTAGGACATTGCAAAAAATCTAAATTCTGACTATAATAATAAGAAAGTAAACAATTAGCAATATCCTGCTTCAGGGTGGGTATCAACATTCTGTCTAACAGGAAGACAAGCCCTCCTTATAAAGCATAAGAAATTATAATTTCTGTTCATCCCCAATACATAAGTTAAAAAGCAGATTTTTTAAAAATATGAATTGCCTTTGTAATAAGTGTCTAATCATTAGTGGAGACAAAGCTTTTTGAACAGTTTTTTTTAAAAATATATGATTTAAATTACTATTGCTAGTGTGAAATGGCATAAGTGCTATTAGTGAAATATTGCATTAGTGAAACACTGTATAATTAATGTGGTAAAATATAAATATCTCCATATGAACTGCTTGAGATATGAACCCTTATTTTTATCCATCTAGACACAAGAAGACATTGATTTATGTTAATAATAGTGGAAAGATTTATTCAGCTGCTTATGAGCAGGAAATTTATTACATGTCAGCTAATTCAGACATTGAATTTGTGGGTATTTTTCTTCAAAATCTAAACAAAATTACATCTTTTAACATTATGAAGGGTACCAATTTTAAAAATGAGATTCTGGAAATTTTAGGAGATAGCACAAATGTACAAGAGAAATCCCATCTCAAGAGGCTCAGACACAAAAAAGATGAAGGAAAACACAAATGTGTTATGTCAATGAAACCTACATTCTGTAAATATAGAAAACTGGCAGAGAACATCGAAGTCCTGTAAAATAAAATCTGAAGTACCAATCAGGAGCCAAGAAATTCAACTCTTTCAAGTTGGCTTTAAAAAGAGAGTAGAAAGACTGTTTTTTGTTACACCTTTCTCTCTCATAGGAAGAGCAGAAGAAATTATCTGAGTTGTTAGAAATTCATTTGTTTTTGTTATTTTGTTATACTATGTTCTATTTCTATCTGCTTTTGTTCTGTGTATATTTTCCTAAGTGGAAGAACTGAAGGAATTAGTTAATTAACTGTTCAATTCTCCTTTCTCGCTTTGTCTTTCACTCCCAATAATTCCATAATTTTGATATAGGTATTAAAAAGTTTGAATTTCTTTCTGAGTCAGTCCGTTCATTCTAAATTTTATCCCAGCATATTTGGCTAAGCTACTGAGAAAAGTCACAGATTATGCCACATTATTGTTGTTGAATTCAGGCAATTTTGTTCTGTACAGATTAAACCAGTGCAGAAGAGAATTTCTCTTGAATAAATTGGATTGTGGTAGCACACTGAGCAGGAATGTGGGAGGGTTTAGAACAGGGGTGTCCAACCTTGGCAACTTTAAGACTTGTGGACTTCAACTCCCAGAGCTCCTCAGCCAGCTTTGCTGGCTGAGGAGCTCTGGGAGTTGAAGTCCACAAGTCTTAAAATTGCCAAGGTTGGACACCCCTGGTTTAGAAGGAGAGTTGGTACATGGATGATTTATTTATTTTTATTTATTTATTTGATTTGCCAATTGTTTACAAGATAATATGTATAAGCGTATACATAGTTGTGAATACATGAAATGGGTACATATAAGAAAAATAAAAGAATAAGAGAAACAATAGGACAGGGATGGTAGGCACGTTGGTGCGCTTATGCACGCCCCTACAGACCTCTTAGGAAGGGGGTGAGGTCAATAGTAGACAGTCTAAGGTTAAAGTTTTTGGGGTTTGGGGAAGAGACTACAGAGTCGGGTAGAGTATTCCAGACGTTGACCACTCTATTGCTGAAGTCATATTTCCTGCAATCAAGTTTGGTGCGGTTTACTTTGAGTTTGTATCTATTGTGTGCTCTTGTGTTGTTATGGTTGAAGCTGAAGTATTCATTGACAGGTAGGACATTGCAATGTATGATTTTATATACCATGCTTAAGTCAGACCGAAGATGGCGTAATTCAAGGTTTTCTAGTTCTAGAATTTCAAGTCTGGTGACATAAGGTATTCTACAACGAGTAGAAGAGTGGAGAACTCTCCTTGTGAAATATTTCTGGACTTTCTCAATTGTGCTAATATCAGATACGTAATGAGGGTTCCAGACTGATGAACTGTATTCGAGTATTGGTCTAGCAAATGTTTTGTATGCTCTGGTTAGTAGTGTGATATTACCAGAGAAAAAGCTACGTAGAATTAGGTTAACAATTCTTAATGCCTTTTTGGCTATGTAGTTGCAGTGGGCTCTAGCACTTAGATCATTAGAGATGAGTATTCCAAGGTCCTTTACAGAGCTTGGGTCATCAACAAGTTCTTGACTATTCAGCTTGTATTTTATTTTCTGATTTTTTTGCCAATATGTAAGACAGAGCATTTATTTGTTGAGATTTGAAGTTGCCATTTGTTTGACCATTCAGATACATAGTCGAGATCTTTTTGAAGGGTAGCAGTATTGTCTGTGGTATTGAACAGCTTTACATCATCAGCAAAAGAATGCAATTGCTCTTAATATGATCGCAGAGGTCATTTATGTAGAGTATGAAGAGAGTTGGTCCTAGAACACTGCCCTGGGGGACACCACTATTGACAGGTACTGGATTTGATAGGACGCTCCCGATTTTGACCATTTGTTGTCTGTTTGACAGGAATGCTTCTATCCAGTTATTCAGTTGTCCAGAGATACCATAGGATTTTATTTTTAGGAGTAGTTTGTCGTGTACCACTGAATCAAAGGCTTTACAGAAGTCTATGTAGATTGCGTCTATTGCTTTGCCCTGGTCGAGTTGTATCGTCCATATGTTTTTGCAGTGTAAGAGTTGCAGATTACAGGATAGTTTTTTTCTGAAACCAAATTGTTTATTGGAGAGTAGGTTGTTTGTCTCTAAGTGGAGGATAATGGATTGGTTAATAATTGATTCCATGACTTTACAGGTGACGCAGCATAAGGAGATTGGCCTGTAATTTTCAACTAGGCTTGGGTCTCCCTTTTTGAAGATGGGGATGACTGTGGCTTGTGACCATAGGTTAGGCAAGGAGCTGGTTCTGAAAGATTTTTCAAAGATTATGCTTAGAGGTTTGGCTATGGCAGTGGATAGCTTTCTTAAGAAGTAGGCACATATTCCATCCGGTCCAATAGATAGAGATGGTTTTAGATTGCGTAGTGATTTTTCAACATTGTCTTCTGTGAAATCGATATGTATTAGATCATTGTTGTTATCTGTGGTACGGCTAGGAAATACTGGGCATGATCCATTGCTGTTTACAAATACTGAGCCGAAGAATGTGTTAATCTAGAACACCCTGATCTAGAATGTGTTAATCTAGAACACCATGATCTAGAACACCCTGCCACCACAATTGTATCAGAGAGTCTTGTACATACTTGTGCCAGCAGACAACACATGCCATTACAACATAGCAGAAAATAACACAGAGGCATGGGGGGGTCAATTATTTGATAAGTACAGGCATTTCTCAATTTACAACTGTTCGTTTAGTGATCATTTGAAGTTACAACAGCACTGGGAAAAAAATCACTTATGACCATTATAACTGTTGCAGCATCCCCATAGTCATGTGATCAAAATTAAGACATTTGGCAACTGACTCATATTTATGATGGTTGCAGTGTCCTACGGTTATGTGATCCTCTTTTGCGACCTTATGACAAGCATAGTCGGTGGGGAAGCCAGATTCATTTAACAACAGTGTTACTAACTTAACTTAACAACCTCAGTGATTCACTTAACAACTGTAGCAAGAAAGATCATAAAACGGAGCAAAATCCACTTAATAAATGTTTCACTTAGCAACAGAAATTTTGGGCTCTAGTTGTGGCCCTAAGTCAAAGACAACCTGTAACTACTAAGAGAAACAAAAAATAAATAAATGTAATAGAATTCTAGAATACTTTCTGTGAAAAATTGGAAACTACTGATATTCAGAATAGAACAACATTTACAAATATGCAAAATATATACCAGATATTCCTAAGTACCAATAAATGTGTTATCCAGAGTTTCTTGCAGAAAACCTTCAATTGAGTCTCTTTTTCTTTTCTTTTTCTTTTTTCTTTTCCTTTCTTTTTTATTTTAATCTTTGATATGTGCCATTACTTCTGCAATCAGTGGAGTTCGTACTAGAGTAAAAATTGTCCTGCACAGACAAATCTTGCAAGACCAACTCATACAATGAATGTATCTGGTATCATCAATATATATATAAAAGATATATGTATAAATCATACAGATTTACAACCCAGATGCAATATACTGTATAACACTGAAAATAATTTGGTCAAGGAACATAAATATGCTACATGACTTGGAAAGAAAATATTGTCGTGTAAGAACTTACTATCCAGTTTTCTGGTGTCTCCATACCTGTGTTATTGCTACTTGTTGTAAATTAATTTTGGGCTTCACACTGCCATCATACCGTCGACCTACAAAAGAAACAACATGCAATACATTCCAATTAAAACTAATTCTAGCAATAAACAATTTTAATAACTTTTTTTAAGTTTGGGGAGCGGTTTACCAAAGAGAAGACTGATATAAAAATATTTTTAAAAAGAAAGTTTGTGTGTATGTGTGTGTGTTTTGTGTGTGTGTGTGTGTGTGTGTGTGTGTATTGGGGCAAACAACTTATCAGTCAGATGTAGTTTAACCCAGCATCCTCAGCCAACATGGTGTATAATTTGAGCCAATCTTTTAAAAAAGATTATACATTTAAAAGTTCATCTGTATGTCATTGATACTGTAGACCTGTAGAACACAGAGAGGTATAGTCTTTGACTGTCTTTCATTAGTCAGAACAATTCTTAATATTCAGGGATCTTCTTTAGGAACCTGTTGAACCAACTGTATTATGGACTGTTATAAAGACAACTATCTTCTCTCCTCATCTATTTGGTACTCCTCAACTTACAACCACAATTGGTACCAGAATTTCCATTACTACTGAAGTGGTTGTTAAATAAGTCATGCTCAAGTTTATGACCTTTTTTGCCACAATTGTTAAGCAAATCACTGTAATTGGTAAACAAATTATACTGTCATTAAGCAAATCTAGCTTCCCCTAATGACTTTGATGTCAGATGCCCACAAAAAAGATGATGAAATGGTGATCACATGACCCCAGGATGTTGTACCCATCATAAATACATACCAGTTACCAAGTGCTTGAATTTTGATCACATGACCATGGGGCTGCTTCGGTGGTCATCAATACGAGGACCCGTTGTTACTTTTTAAAGTGCTGTTGTAATTTCAAATGGTGGTAAATGAATGGTTGCAAGTTAAAGACTATGTCAGCCATGGAAGCCGAATTTGTATTAGCCATATATTTTCTTAGAAGCTTCGAGGCTGCTATAGTTAGTGCCTGGGAATTTGGGAGGGGGGAATTCTTAGTGATAGTAGATTAGACTCAACAACATTCTTCTCAAAAGTCAAGGACATGCCATCTTACACCTGGATGGGAGCAGGAAAAGGTTTGGCTTCAGCTAGAATGATGTTTGATTGGGCCATGTGATGGACTGATGGGTGCAGGGATGGATCTTTGATTTTCACTCTGAAACCCAGAAGTTTCAGATTCGGGTTTCCCCAGATGTGCCAACACAACTTCTTTAATAAATTCTTACTTGGATGGACTTTGACTGTTGAATGGAATTGGGGAGTTTCTTTGGAATGCTGACCTGTATGTCAAGGAAGTAGCATTTCATGCTCTTTAATAATATATCTTCCATTTCAGCATCCCAGCCAAGGAAAAGCGAAAAGAAATAAGTATCCTGAAGTCAACTATAGGAGATCAGGAGTAAAGTTCTCCAATGTCACAGTGTCTACACCTCTATTGTTCATTCATAACTGCCTTACATTATATGCAACCACTGTAGCGGAAGAAAAGTAAAAAGGAGACTCATTCCATTAAATCTACTGCAATATAAGATCTAATGGGATCTTTGAACGGTTTTCAGATGATGACACCAAGACTGGGTTCTTGGTGGGTTTAACCGCTCTTTGAACGGTTTTCAGATGATGACACCAAGACTGGGTTGTCAAACTCATGTCATCATGGTGGCATCACATGATGTTTCATGATTTTTTCCCTTCGCTAAACCAGGCATGGGCGTGGCCAGTGTATGACGCGGGCCACAGGCCACAAGTTTGGCAGCCCTGCTCTAAGAACTATTGCTTCCCTGCTCATCCATTTTTCCTTTGGTGTTGTACTTAACTTGTATCCCTGAACACAGACATCTTTGCTATTAATCACTCCTAAGTTACTGTAAAAATATTTCTGGCAGAACAGAAAGGTTTAAAAAGTTTGAATTAATTAAACTATCTGTTGGTGACCTATAGTCACTTGAAACTCCTTTGTAAATTTTTTGGATTTGTATTTTTCCAGGAAACAACAGTTTGCAGGACACAATTAAAGCCTTACCATTTCTCTGGAGTAGATCTGGATCAGAGAATACGAACAAACTGCAAAAAAGCAGACACAAAAGTAGTATATGAGCAATATTTTTTTTAATTATGCAGGAAAGCAGCATAGATAGTCCTTGACTTACAACCACTATTGAGCCCAAAAATTATGTTATTAAGTGAGAATTTGTTAAGTGAGTTTTCCCCATTTTACAACCTTTCTTGCCACAGTTGTTAAGTGAATTATTGCAGTTGATAAGTTAGTAATCTGATTGTTAAGTGAATCTGGCTTCCCCGTTGACTTTGCTTGTGAAAAGGTTGCAAAAAGTGATCACATGATCCTGAGGTGCTGGAAAGGTCATAAGTATGAATCAGTTGCCAAACATCTGAATTTTAATCACATGATCATAGGGATGTTGCAGTTTGTAATTATGAAAAACGGTCATAAGTCACTTTTTTCAGTGCTGTTGAAACTTTGAACAGTCATTAAATGAACTGCTGTAAGTCGAGGGCTACCTGTATTTATCACTTTTAATTTGCAATATAACCCGGGAAATAATGTATCTATTTAAAAGTCTAAACATTTTTTTAGGAAAAACATTTCCCATACTCAATTTAGAATTGAGGCTTCCTGTGATACAACTATTGGTAAATCAACAGGTTTGTTAAATATCTATGGAGATTCTCAGTTATTGAGATGATAGTTGTCCCAAAGGTGCTTTTTCAAGAGGCAACTGGTCTTTCTTGCTTTTCTTTTCTTTTCTTTTTTTGTTTTCTTTGAAGAAAGACTTTTGCTTCTCATCCAAGAAGCTTCTTCAGCTCTGACTGGATGGTGAAGAATGGAAGAATTTATATTCCTTGCAGACAGCTGGACTTTTAGAGAGTCATTGAGGCCACTTCTAAGGCAGAAGCTTGTTTACCCCAATGATAAACTACCCAGATATAAACTGAGCAACATGGTGTACTCAGCATAATGCAGTGAGACATGTGCAGACCTGTACATTGGGGAAACAAAACAACCACTTCATAAATGCATGGCACGACATAGGACAACAGACTCATCAGGACAAATTCAGCAGCCCATCTGCATTTAAAACACAAAGGCCACTCTTTTGAAGACAGCAAAGTCCACATTTTGGATAGAGAGGACCCAAGCTGAAAGAGGCCATCTATGTCAAAACAGAACAGCCTCTCTCAACAGAGGGATGTGAAACAACATCATCTATCTCCAGTCCTTTCAGCAGTTCCAAGAAGGCTCCACATCCATTTGTACTACTCAGGTGACCCTGAGGACACAGATAAATCTCCAAATGGCATTGAGGCTCTCTAAAAAAATCAGGGATGGGATTCAAAAATCCCAGCAACTGGTCTCCTGCCTAGTTGCTGGGTGGGCATGGCCATGGTGGGCATGGACAACCAGAACTTCTGGTAGGACCATTTTTCACCCTCCCAAGGGTCCAGAGGCTTCCCTCTGGCCTCTGGGAGGATGAAAAAGGCCTCCTCCAGGCTCTGGAGGCCTCCGGAAGCCAGAAACAAGCCCATTTCACAACTTCCGGTACTTCCGGGAGGGCCATTTTTTGTCTTCTCAAGGGTCCAGATGCTTCCCTTGGGCCTCTGGGAGGGTGAAAACGGCCTCTCCTGGACTCTGGAGGCCCTCCAGAAGCCGGAAACAGGCCCATTTCATGACTTCTGGTACTTCTGGGAGGGCTGTTTTCCCCCTCCGTGTGGACTCTGCACTTACCTGCATCAAAAATGGGCCACATGGAGACTCCTGGGAGGGAGGGGAGGGGTGAGTGAGGCCAGCTGGTAGGTTCAAATACCGGTTCAGGAAACCAGATGCAAATTTAACATCCAGTTCACCCAAACCAGTCCAAACCGGTAGAATCCCACCCCCTGAAAAGAATGCAAATGCTGTCTACAAGGAATATAAAGCCTTCCATTCCCCAACCTTCAGTCAGAGCTGAAGAAGGTTCTTGGATGAGAAGTGAAACATCTTCAAAGAAAAACAAGAAAGTTTGGTTGCCTCTTGAAAAAGCACTTTTGGGACAACAGGTTTGTTAAAGGTTTGTTAAAGTAGGTTCATTTTATTTATTTGATATTTACCCAATCTGGTAAGCATTCAGGTAAGTATGGATAAAATTTAAAAAAAAAACAGGAAACAAAACATTAAATCCATAAATAAAAATTAAGATTCAAATACTCATTTAAGAGATGCTTCTGAAAATTTTCTAAACACCAAGTAAGTGGAGGGCAAATGCAACTCATGAACAAATGCATTTCATCATCTCATGCTAAAACAATGGGACTCTGAGAAACATACAAGTCACTGGCAGTAGATTAAAATAGACTTTTGCTAGGGACGAGTCTGATAGATACCCCAGAGACTAGTTATTGCATTTAAATAAACTGTTGCAAAACTCTTCTCTGTTCAGTACACTTGGGGACAAGGGAAGTCAAATGAAAAGAGAAAATGTCACTATATTTCATGTTTCCAGGCCAGGGAGTAAAAATATATGCAATGTGTTGGGAACAGCTCAGCCTGCTGCAGCACAAATAAGTACTGTAACCCGGTTGGATGGAACAAACTATGTTTCCTGGTCTATGAAGTGCAGTCTACTTCTGCTTAGGGTTATGGGCTGCAGTTCAGAATCCACTGGATGTGAATGCTTGGGATCCAAATAATGAGGACGATGCCAAAAAGTTAGCTGACTTTAAACGGAACAATGAACGAGCTCTTTGTATAATTGGACTAATACTGAGTGACCAGCAGCTAGTCCATATTCAGTAAAATTAAAACCCTGTAGCAAGTACTTAAACTGTAATGCCTGTAGTCAGGAGAAAAGTAAGGTTACTCCTGCAAATAGACTTAATGGGTTTAAGACCAAAGAACCTTTAGAGGTTATTTTTGCTGACATAATTGGTCCTAAGAAACCTAGTTTGGGAGGTGCGTGCTATATTTTGAGTATAATGGACTATTACTCACGGTACGGTTTCTGCTATCTCATGAAAAACAAAACAGAAACATTCCAACACTTCTTTAATTGGCTAAGGTTTGCAGAGAGAAAAATGAGAAGTAAAGTAATTATTTTAGTTACTGATAATGGGACTGAGTTTATTAACAAGAGATTCCAAACTATGTTGAAATTGGCTGGTGTCGTGCATTAACGTTCTTCACCTTACAGACCACAACGTAACTCATTTGTAGAACGAAGAGGGAAAATGTTACAAGCCATGGCTCACACTATGTTATCAGATTCAGGTTGCCTGAAACACTGTGGGGTGAGGCCATAATGTGTAGCAACCATGTGTTAAACAATGTGGTTAACACAACTGGTGAATTGCCATTCACTAGTTGGCATGGCAGAAAACCAAATTTAAGTTATTTACACACATTTGGAGTTCCAGCATGGGTGCATATTCCCTCACAAGTAAGACTGAAAGGGCAACATAGAGCTAAGAAAAAAAAATTTGTAGGTTATGAGGCCAACCATAGATCATTTAGATTCTGGGATCCAGGCACAGCTCATATTTATTGAAACGCTAGTACAAAATTTCTTGAGCATGTTGGGTGGGATAAACTGGAACAGGAATCCAGCAATGATGTTATTATTGACACCAAAGTAGTCCCTAAAGATGAATTAAATAAACTACGAATAGCCATTAAAGAGGAAGAACAGGCACAGGAGGAAGTAGGAGAACAGGCACAGGAGGAGGTAGAAGAACAGGAGCAGGTGGAACAGGTGAGTCCACCAGTAAGCCCTGTATTACCAAGATGTTCAACCCGTGTAACACGACCACCTAATAAATATCAGGCTAGTGTTGTATACCAAGTGAATACAGTTCCAAATAACTATAATGAACTAAAACTGTATCCCGCTAAGGATCTGGCTGCTTGGCAGGAAGCAATGGATAAGGAACTGGAATCATTAAAAAAGTTGGAGGTATACAAAAATGTTAAGTTACCATCTGGTAAACATGCCATAGGATGTAAATGGATATATAAGCTAAAGACAGGTATAGATGGGACTGTTACCCATAAAGCCAGGTTAGTAGCACAAGGGTTCAATCAGACAGCAAACGACTATGATTAGGTGTTTGCACCTAGTCTGAAGGCTACTACATTAAGGGTAGCATTAGTGTGGGCAGCTAAGGAGAAATACATTATAAATCATTTGGATGTAGAGACAGCATATCTGCATGCACCGTTACAACACACTACATATATAAAGAAACCTTTAGGTATCAAAACTGATACTACAACTGATTGTTGGAGATTGAAAAAGAGTCTTTATGGCTTGAAGCAATCAGGATATGAATGGAACCAGTGTATAGTTAAGGAATTAACTAAAATAGGTTTTGTAGCTGGCATGGCTGATCCATGTTTGTTCAAAAGAGAAAGTAATGGTGTAATTTCATTGTTGCTATTATTTACTGATGACGTAGTATTAATCACTAAAACTGAACAAAAAGCTACTGAGATAATCTCACTATTGGAAAAGAAATTTAAGATAAAACAGTTAGGAGAAATTGAACAATATCTTGGATTAAAGATTGATAGAACTAGGGGAGGATACAAAATCTCACAGGCAGATAAAATTAACCAATTATTAAAAAGTTTTAAAATGGAACTTTGTAAACTGGCTAAAACACCGATGAGCCAGGAGTTTAGCCATAGCGATGTTCAAAGTCCTGTTTTTGATAAGAACATTTATCAGTCCTTGATTGGTGGTTTATCTTATCTCAGTAATTGGTCAAGGCCAGATATAGCATACAGTGTTAACCAATTAGCGAGGTTTAATACTGAGCCAACTAAAAGGCACTGGCAAGCTGCTAAACATGCCTTAAGATATCTGAAACAAACAATGCATTATGCATTGTATTTGGAGCCTAAAAATGAACTAAGTCTAAACTTGCCAATGCAAGTTTTGCTACAGACGTAAATACACATAAATCTACATCGGGTACAGTAGTATTATTGGGAAAGGTGTTGATTGGATGGAGGTCTATTTGACAGAAACATATAAGTTTGTCAACAATGGAGGCTGAATTCTCATGTTTATCTTTATTATGTACAGATTTAGTTTATTATAAGCAACTATTAATTGATATGGGAATTGATGTAACAGATTCTATTGTTGTTTATGACGACAACCAATCAGCAATACAGATGGCTTCAAATATTGCTGTTAATACAAGATCAAAACACACAGATTTAAGATATTTAAATGTGAGACAATGTGTGCAAAGTAAGATGATTAAGCTGGAATACTGTATGTCAGAAAATAACATCGCAGATCATTTTACAAAAGCCCAAGGCTTTGTAAAGCATAAGGCTTGCTGTGAGGATTATGGACTTAGAATGTAAGGTTGTATATACTGTCCTACCCAAAGGGGAGAATGTTAAGAATGTAAGTCACCCAACATTTGGGTTGTAAAATATATAAACCAGGATAGACATTTTAATACTGTCTCTTTAAGGAAATGCTAAAATTGTAATTGGGTGTGGTTCCTCAAATGGCCATAAGATGGAGCCAGAAACCTGGGCTGTTTAGTCCTGTTCTGTTCTTTTTCTGGAGAGTGTTGCCGTTCCTCCTATTGACTGTTGCTGATCCTTGATGTAAGTCTGTTACAGAACTGTTTTTGATACTGGACTTTGTTATTTGGATTGTCCCTGGACTGAAAACTGACTGCTTTAACCGTGAATGACTTGGACTGTGTTTGGACTTTGCTTAACCATTTACTGGAAGTAAAACCTACATTTTACTATACAGTGTAGCTGTATGCTGTTTGTGTGTTATTCTGTTTGTATGCTGTTTGTGTGTTATTCTCCACACTCTCACTACATCTCCCTGTGTGCGCTCATTCTCCTAATGGGGAATTGCCTCAACACTGTTCAAATCTTGGAGTTCTGCCAACTAGGAAGCTGAGTGATGCAGTGTGTAGCTCCCTGTTCCCTACTCCTTTCTTGTTCATGGCGAATCAAAAAAAATGATTTATGATCAATTTTTGTTTGAACTGCCCACCTAGCAGTTCAAAAGCATGCAAATGCAAGTAGATTAACAGGCACCACTTCAGTGGGAAGGTAATAACATTCTGTATGCCTTTGACATATATAGCTATGATGGCCACATAACCATGGAAAATATCTTCAAACAATGCTGGCTTCCTCAGCCAAGAAATGGAGATGAGCACTACACCCTAGAGTCGGACACAACTGGAGAGAGAAACCTTTACCCTTACTTTACATTTTTATGATATGAGTAGTCCTTGACTTACGACCACAATTAGCTCAAAATTTCTGTTGCTAAGAGAAGCATTTGTGAAGTCAATTTTGCCCCATTTTATGACCTCTCTTGCTACAGTTGTTAAGTGAATCACTGCAGTTATTAAGTTAGTAACATGGTTGCTAAATGAATCTGGTTTCCCCATTGAGTTTGCTTGTAAGAAGACTGCAGAAGCTGATCACATGTCCCCAAGGCACTGCAAATGTCACAAATATGAGACAGTTGCTAAGCATCTGAAGTTTGGTTACGTGGCCACGGGGATGCTGCAACAGTCATAGTTGTTACAAATGTGTAATATGGTCATAAGTCACTTTTTCCAATGCTAAATGAACTGCTGTAAATTGAGGATTACCTGTACATTGCATCTCAAGCCATCCAATTACCTTCTAGGTGAATCTTTTGTGCAAGCCCAGTCTGAATGGGGTTCATTTTGCCACGTAAAACCAGAAAATTGAGTTAAGCAAACTGGTAGATCTCTTATGCAAGGCTTACATAGCTAGCTGCAGCAAAAGCTGTTTAATATAGCTGACTGATATTCCCAGCTAGAAAAGCAGCCTGGGTCAAGAGAGGCAGCCAGTTTGAGCTGATGACCGCTTGTCATTTTGATAGTTGTGGCAGTCACTGCACTCAACATTAAATCTGCTGTATGCTAATCTTTTTAGTCAGTATTTAGTATTTAATCGGCTTTAAAGGTCACATTAGAGATTTGAAGAAAAGCCACACACAAGCTTTCTAGGAAATCCATATTACACCGGTGAGCCCAAGTCCACTGGAGTTGGATGGCCAATAAATTTAAGTGGACAAAATGTTTGCATTTTACTAGAGTATCCAAAACATACCCATAGTTATCACTGTGGGTTTGAAAATTTATTAAAGTATCTCAAAGCAAACTCATGGATATTACTGAGGGTTTGAAATTCAGAAGAGCATTGTGCTTCACTTGTCCACACATCATTTTTGCTACGCAACAAGTAACTATTTATTAGTTGAAACCCCAGAAATCCAAGAGTTGGTGGATAAATATACTGTCTTCCTGAAATTCCTGTTGCTACTTTTTATTATTATTATTATTATTATTATTATTATTATTATTATTATTATTATTATTATTATTATTATCCTGTAGGCCATATCAACGTACAGGTTCAAACACATATTACCAATAAAATTCCAAATAAACTGTTTAAAATGAGAGTAGGGTAAAATACAATAGTTATAGGATAAAATACAATAATTTAATACATAAATATGTAAAATAAAATAAAATGACACAAAATTATATTTCTGTATCATTCCTGCAATCAACCCCAATCAGCCCCACCTATGCCAATCTTTTCAATTCAATTCCTAATATGCAGTAGTGGTCATATAGGACTATAGGTCCTTTGTGAAACTTAGAGCCTATAAAGTTGTTTTTAATAAGTACACATTCATGCTTTAGATATGTCATTCTATATGGAACAAGATAACTGAAAATCCACAACATGCAGCAGAGTTAAAACTAATATGATTAACTAAGTTGGCTCGAATTGTCAAAGAAGACATGTCCAGAGCATCTGACTGAGCACATAATGGTTTATTCCCAATGGTATATTGGGAGACTTGGGACACTGAGAACAGAGTCTCTGCCAAGACAATGTTCAGACAGCAGAGCCCACAACTGGATAGTGGGCAGGGCAAGAGACTCAGAAGACAACCTAATTTCTCAAGGCTGTACAGGATACGGAGAAATTTCGTGCAAAATTCTGTCAATATAGCTTTACAGTAAAGACACATATTGAGTGCACTACTGGAAATGCAGTTTTCTCATCCTGTGGGATGAAATAATCTTCACCTTGTTGTTGGTCTTGGGTGATGAATCTGGATTTGGGTAATCTTATTCTGTATGTAAAGGGTTTCCATATATTGAGGAGATTTCTTATAGTTTTGATATTTGTTAATTTCCTAAGCAAAAGAGATGCTTAGTCAGTTTCAGCCCAAATATCAATATGAGTGGAAAAGATAAAGCAGTCTTGTTTTTTTATTGCTTGGGGTCCCTGACTGGGAGTTGGCAAGTGGTCTGAATGACAAGGGTGATCTGAGGGTCTTGACTTTTTACATTGTGAAAATTTTTACATTGTGAAAATACTGAACACTCACAAATTATGTGAACATGTTTATTTATACAGTATTGCCCCAAGAAAGTTTAGTGCACCCCTAAATAACTGTTTTAAAATTGCTGATTTCAGGATTGATGCTTTATAGAAAATCACCAGAAAAATGAAACTGCTCTTCTTGCCAAATTAACAATGTTCTTCTCTCCACAGGAAAATGCATCCAGCACTAAATATGCTTTCGGGTGAAATATACATAGCACATAATTGTGCTAGCAACCTAATAGCAAGAGGAATTTACAAGCCTTTTCCACACAGAAATAATTAGCAGCCCTTTCTACTTGGAAAGCAGGTAATAAATGGACCACAAAGAAACTTTAATTTGCTCATTGAAGCATTCAG
This sequence comes from Notechis scutatus, assembly GCF_049901735.1. NCBI lineage: Eukaryota > Metazoa > Chordata > Lepidosauria > Squamata > Elapidae > Notechis > Notechis scutatus. The sequence continues at coordinate 231,804,139 of NC_142010.1, forward strand.
ACCTTATGGAAATAAGATTAGCACATTCACCATTGAAGCAGAGACTATGGTCGCATTGAAAAGCTCCTCCTAATATGGTACATGCAGAATAACACCTTCTCCATCCTTCCACAGCATCTACTTTTTTATTTATTTATTTTATTTTATTTGGTTTGTCAATTGCTTACAAGATAATAAGTATAAGTAAAAACATAGTTATGAATACATGGATACATATAAGAAAAATAAAAGAAACAATAGGACAAGGACGGTAGGCACATTGGTACGCATATGCATGCCCCCTACAGACCTCTTAGGAAAGGGGTAGGTCAATAGTAGACTAAGGTTAAAGTTTTTGGGGTTTGGGGAAAAAACCACAGAGTCAGGTAGAGTATTCCAGACATTGACTACATTGATCTACAGATATAGTATCGAGGACTACCAGGATTTCATGTATCCAGGTGTGCTCATGAAAGCCCTTACTTATATCATAGACTGACAGAATACTATGGATGGAGCACTTCAATGTGGCTTTACTCCAGTGGTGGGATTCAACATTTTTACTATTGGTTCTATGGGCATGGCTTGGTAGGGGAAGGTTACTGCAAAATCCCATTCCCTCCCCACCCCACTAACCTACTTTCCAGTTGCGTTCTCCTGTGCAGGACAACAAAAGAAGACTCAGCCGATCAGCTGGGACTTGGGAGGCAGAAAATAAATGGGGGCGGAGCCAGTCAGAAGTGATATTTGCTGGTTCTCCGAACTCCTCAAAATTTCTGCTATCAGTTCTCCAGAACTGGTCAGAACCTGCTGAATACCACCTCCGCTTTGCTCCCTATTCATACATAAACAGTCAAAACATTTGATCTAGGAACATCTAATGTATTTGCATGCTTGTGTGGTTTTTAGAAGAGATTATATTCAGTATCTAAATATATTTGCCAGAAATATGTAATCAAGCAACAAATACCGTATATGCCGGGCGTATAAGACGACCCGGCGTATAAGATGACCCCCAACATTTCCACTCAAAATATAGTTTGTTATATACTCGCCCCTCTTCCGCACGCCTTCCACTTTTGCACTTTTTTTTTTTTTTGAGGCACTTTTGTCTAAATATATTTGCCAGAAATATGTAATCAAGCAACAAATAACTGTTGTTCAAAACATTTGCAGGATCATTATAGATTGCAGAAGAAACAGCCAGACAATATTATCCGAGTTCTTTCTCTTTTATATTTTGGTTCACAGAGAAAATGATCAAAATATACAGAACACATCTAGATTTTCATAGAACTTTTTCAAAAAAATGAAAAACAGACACATGAGTCTTCAAGAGCAACAGCCATGTGAAAAAGCTACCCCATTCTTTCTCTAGCAGTGGGGGGAGGGGAGGGAGAGTATTTCAGATCTTCCAAACAGTTTTTTTCCCCTGAGTGCAAAAGATGTAACTCCCCTGATATATTTCCCTTCACGGAGGAAAAACAGAGAAGAAGCAATTTGGAACAAAAAACATTGGTACAACAAAGGTTAAGTATTTCTTCCCCACCAGTGGATAGTTCTAGTCTCCAAAAGCAATATCCCGAAATATGGAAACACCAAGTACTGAGTACTCAAGGTATCAGTGGCCATTCAACAAAAGATCTGATAATGGCACCAGAGGTGGTTCTGACAGGTTCTGGAGAACTGGTAGTAGAAAATTTGAGTAGTTTGGAGAACTGATAAATACCACTTCTGGTTGGCCCTGCACCCATCTATTCACTGCCTCCCTAGTCCCAGATGATCGGAGTCCCAGATGATTGGCTGAGTCTTCTTTTGTTGCCCAGGACAACTGAGCTGGAAAGCAGGTTAGTGGGGTGGGGAGGGAATGGGGATTTTACAGTATCCTTCCCCTGCCACGTCCACCAAGCCACACCACGCCCATCAAGCCATGCACACAGAACTGGTAGTAAAAAAATTTGAATACCACCACTGAATGGCACCCATCTAGCCACAATGCCACCTTATTGCCAAGAATGATGAATGGATACAGAGAATTGAAAGATCTTTGAACAATGGCATGGCAGTGACTTTGGCATGATAAGGCCATGCTCTTTTACTATAAAGAAGCAACATACAGTATATACATCCATTTAATTAACAGAATTGCCTCTTCTTCCTGAATAGGACAAAGATTCTGGCAGGAACCACATTGGTATTTTTAAACTGAAGTGTCAAAGTCTAATTGTGTTTATCTACATATATCTGGACTCTTTCCACTTTTTTTATAATACAGAAAAAATATTTGAAGCTCCAAAGCCCATAAATCCACCTAATACAATGAAGAATCTGATGGTGCAAACATATAAGTTCCCAACTGCCTTTTATGACAAAGAATGATTTGTTTTCTAAAATCACATTTACCAATTCAGGTGTCAGTAAATGAAAAAAGATGAAAGAGCGCTACTGAAATTTCATAGGAAGAAAATGTTAAGTAAAAAACTGGGAAAGCTTTCTGGCTTGCAGACATTCATTTTTTTTAAGTGGGCTCTCTATAATATTTCTTAATTTAAAACAGGCTTGTCCAACCCGCGGCCCATGGGCCGCATGCGGCCCAGGTCACCTCGTAATGCGGCCCAACGCCCACCCCAACCTTCATGAAAGATCCAGCGAGGAGGAGGAGGAGAGGCAGGCGCGAGGCGGGGCGAGGCGAGCAACAGAAAAGGCGGGCAGCCGCAGCCCAAAAGTCCCGCCCCGCCACCTCCTGCTGTTGCCGCCACCACCGCTGCTGCTTCTGCCCCCGCCGCCGCTGCCGCCGCTGCTGCTTCTGCCCCCCCCGCCGCCGCTGCTGCTTCTGCCCCCGCCGCCACCGCTGCTGCTTCTGCCCCCGCCGCCGCTGCTGCATTTGCAGGAGGAGAGGTAGGCGCGAGGCGGGGTGAGGCGAGCAACAGAAAAGGCGGGCAGCCACAGCCCAAAAGTCCTGCCCCGCCACCTCCTGCTGTTGCCGCCGCCGCCACCGCTGCTGCTTCTGCCCCCCCGCCGCCGCCGCTGCTGCTTCTGCCCCCGCCGCTGCTGCTTCTGCCCCCACCACCGCTGCCGCCACTGCTACATTTGCAGGAGGAGAGGTAGGCGTGAGGCGGGCGAGCTTTCTTCCCCCCTCCCCCACCCGCAAAATTTGGCCGGAAAATTAATAAAAATAAATAATTTGCAAGAGGAGAGGTAGGCGCGAGGCGGGCGAGCTTTCTTCCCCCTCCCCCACCCCACAAAATTTGGCCGGAAAATTATAAAATAAAAAATAAATAATTTTTAATAAATAATTAATAATAAATAATAATTTAAATTAAATTAAATTAAATTAAATTAAATTAAATTAAATTAAAATTTAATTATTTAATTTAATTATGTGCAGCCCAAACCAAATTTTCATCTTCTAATGTGGCCCAGGGAAGGTGAAAGGTTGGACACCCCTGATTTAAAATGTTGTGTACCTCTTAGCCCATGCAAAATGGTTCACAATAGTAAGAACTTTAAGCTGAACCACCAAGAAACATAAAATAGTATCCCAAAAGCAGCAAGAAAAGACATTTAAAATATTTAAATCAGAAGTGGATAACAAACTGAAGGCCTCTGAACTTCCAGAAAGTTGTTAGTGAGGAAATGAAGTTCTAGAATTGTGGTACAGCTGTCAAATATTCTCCAGTCCTGAACATAGCCATTTTTAACAAAAACAAAAAAAACAATTTCATGTTGTGAGATTGATCAGCTTTCCCTAGAAGTCTATATTAACCCCAAGGCTTTTTTAAAAAATTATTTTAACTTTATTAAATTGAAATAAAAAACCCTGCATCACTAATAGACAAAGATAAGTCGTGTGAAGGGTGAAGAAAGAAAACCTAGATATATTGTAGTTATTAAAATAAACTTAGCATGACAAGAAAAAAATAGAAAAATATTTATTAATAATTAGAGATAACAATTTTTATTTAATTTTATCCTTAAATTTATTAAATCTAAATCATACAGCAATGTAGTACCTCATCTTCTCACTTTTAGAACACAATGGCTTTTCAAAAAAAGAAAAAACCAGAGTACTTTTTTTTAATTATGAAAACCCATCCTTTTTGCAGACTCAATAAGGACAAATCTCTTGATAGGATGACAAATTCCATGTTTTATGTGGAAAGCATTTATATTATCTACCTTCACATTAAGATCCATATGTATAATATAAGTTCTCAAAATTGTACTGACATATGTAGTCATATAGTTATTTGAAACCAATCAAAGCTGTAGTACAAATCATAGGAGTAGCTGTCCAAACACATCTAAGTACCACCAGGTTAGAGAAGGCTGGATTAAACTTTTGTCGTTTTTATTTTTATCACCAGAATCATAGGTGCAGTGGAATACCTCTGTATCTTCTTCGATTTCTGTTATCTACCATGTCTTCTTCTCTTCGTGCTATGTTTTCTCATGCCCTTTATATGTGTGTTTTATGTGCACAGTATCTACACCAGAGCCTACATGTATAAAAAAGATGATGGGGAGAACAGAGTTATTGTTAAGTCTTAATTCATTTTAAACTCAGAAATCAATTGAGGTAAAGACATCCCTTTATTTTTATATGTATGTGCAAAAGAGAGAGAGAGAAATTTAATTTTTAAATAATGTTAAATATCACAGTATCATTATTTTTGCCTCCACCTATTTTATATTTTTTTAAATATTCCCCCACCCTGACATATGCAATTCAAAAGCTAGTGCAATCCTCAGACAAATGAAATGTGCGCACCTTTGTTACACAGAGTGTCCTTGAGTTATGATAGTAGTTGGGATCAGAATTTCCGGTGCTAAACAATGCAGTCATAATGACAAACTTATGTGACCACAATGCTTAGCAATGGCAATCCCTGAAATACTTGTCATTAAGGAGTCACTAAGTGAACACCACTTCACATCTTCCTGCTGGCTTCCAACCATCAAAGTCAGTGGGGAAGTTGGCAGGAAATTGCAAGACCCAAACAGCTTGCAAGCCGCCCCGCAGGCAGGTAAGTGGCTGCTGCTGGCGGAAGAAGAGAGTGTGCAGATGGTCAAGGAAGCACAGTGTGCATATGCCATGGCTTGGAGTGGTTGCTATTGGGTGGGGGAGGCATAGTGCAGGCTTAATAAGAGTGTTGTGGTTCACCGGCAGCAGGTGCAGACGGCAGAGGTCTCTGACAGTGAAGACGAAAGGGAACCAGTTAGGCAGTCTGGTGAGGACTTGGACAAGGGTCCTGCATCTGATGCAGGGATTGGGCCAGGACTATCTGAGAGTGGGTGCTGCCTTCGGAGCCTTTGAAGTCTGGCAGCGAAGCAGAGGACCCCGGGGAGCCTATTCCCAGTGCACATGTGCACAGGGCTGATAGAAGGAGAGAGCAGCTGAAGCAGCAGGGGCGACTCAGGAGTAAGGCTGGGAGGTGATTGCCCTTCCCATAAGGGATAAAAACCAGACCTCGGGAATGTGCTCTTTGCAGGAAGCAAAGAAGTTCACTAGACTCTGATTCCTCATTCAAGCCCTGCAAACTCTGATTTGTCTTTGCTGGAACTTCTGTCGGTTGATATTTCTCAGTAATAGGACTTCAGTTTCTTGGCAGCCTTTTACAACCCTGAAAGGCGTGCTCTTATCTCAGACAATTAAGTTTAATGAGTTTTGTCTGGGAATGCAGAGAATTCTCAGTGTCACATTAAAAAAGGTTTGCTTTTACACACAGTTTGTGTTTTCTTAATTTGAACGAAGCCTTAATTTGAACGAAAACAAAGGTTTGGAGATGGGGCACAAGCATGTGTGGGTGGCAAGGGAAGTTTGTATGAGTGTGGTGGGGATTGAAGTGGCCAGTTGGTGAGAGAGGGTGTGCATGGATATACAAGTGACCAGGAAGGGGGTATAAGTAGTCAGGAAAGCTTGCACAAGTGTAGTTAGGCAGGGGTAGGATTCAAAATTTTTAACAACCAGTTCTGTGGGCATGGCTTAGTTGGTGGGCGTAGCTTGGTGGTCATGTTATTGGCTGGGCATGGCCAACTCAATATCACTCACATCAAGGCACGCATCTCCTCACCTGGCTTCTCATGACTGTGGGGATGCTGCAACAGTTGTAATGTGAAAAAGTCACTTTTTTCAGTACCATTGTAACTTTGAATGGTCACTCCACACAAGCAAAGTACCAGGAGGGGAAAAAAACTCCAGAGAAGTTCCTGAGACAGGAAGTTTAGTCCCGCCAAAAATGTAATAAGGGTTAAAAGAGAGGCAGTTTCTGTAAGCAACACCAGAATGTTTCCTTCCTGCCTTCCTTACAGGATTAGGCCAGTAATTTCTTCTAACAACCGGTTCTCCGAACTGTTTAGAATGTTAACAACCGGTTCTAGCGAATAGGTGTGAACTGTTAGAATCCCATCCCTGTAGTTAGGCCCTGGGAGGTTGCATAAGAATGCACTGATGGTGGAGAGGCATGTCACAAGTGTAGGGGGGCTCAGGGGGGCTGCTGCTGGATGGGGGAGTATACATGAGTATACAAGTGCTGGGAAGGCACAGCATGAGCACAGCCAGGGTCATAGAGGCTGTGCAAGAGTGTGCAGGTGACCAGCAAGGCACAGTACAACTCCCACAGGACTAGGGAGAAGGCAAAGGTGGGGCAGACTTACATGAGCAACTTGTGGCATTCCCTGCCAGCTTAAATACTGACTTTGCTTGCAGAAAGCCAGCAGGGAAAGGCACATGAATCACATGACCACAGGGCGCTGCACATCATAAGTGTGAGCCAGTTGCCAAATGCTTAGATTGAATATTTTCTGAATAACTCATAATTTGTCACTCCATTTTCTCTGTCAACTACAATCGCCTTTTCTGTGATCATTAACTTTCAGATCCATACTCCACATGCATCATACAGTCTAATATTCACTGCAAATCATTCATAGTCTCAGCCAACAACAGAGAATCATCTGCATATAATAGTATAAATGTATTAATGTCTAACACCTTATGGTTTTATGTCACCACATGCATTTCTTATACTTTATTATACATTTATGTATAAATGCAATAAACATCCAAGGAAGGACACACAGGCTTTTCTCTTATTCCCTTCTCAGTTCATTAAGGAATTCAATTTATTTTAATATATGTTTTACTTGCATCAGGTACTACTTTTATCTCATTCATCAATGAATTTTCAACTTTGTATATGTGCAAAATATTACACAGTAAAAACCCAGTCAACTTACTATATGGTCTCTCTAAATCCTTATACAGCAAACTTTTTCACATTCATGTTTCACAAATACCTGCTACAGGGAGGGGGGGTGAGTAAAATCTATCTGTACATGCTTTACCTTTGCCACACTATCATTCACAATTTTTGCTCCTTGTTACTTCTCATATTTTGTGAATACAAATTTTGAAAGCTACCTTCATAATTCCACTTAACAAACTAGCTTTTGTTTATATCAGGGTGTCAAATTCGCAATTACGGGATAGATGTGTCTCACGCTGGCCACACCCACCCCCAGTTTAGCGAAGGGGGGGGGATTTGCAATATGTCACATGATGATATGTCATTGCAAATTTGACACCCCTGGTTTATATTCTTGCTATGTTTACCTTTATTTATAAAAGCAATATTCTTCTAATCATCAAAGAGATCCACTCCCCATATTAATTGATAGCCATTCCTTAAACAAGCCATGTTTATATTTTAGTTTCCAAGTATATAATCTACACCTGCAGCCTTAGCGTTTTCAACTTTCTCATACTATTTGACTTCATTTTCGTGTTTTTTTCTTGAACATTTACATTTACATCATTTATTTCAAATCTTTAACTCATTACTATAATTCTCATGAAAATTGTTATACTATTTCCAGTATTACTATTTCATCCTCAATCATTTCAGTACTTTATTTTTTAATTCCATTTACTCCATAGAAGATTCCTGTTTCAGCTCTGACCAAAATAGCATATCACTTTCATTTAAAATTGATTATATGCCATCATCATATATGCCGTTGTCAGCTCTTAGCAACCACACAGAAAAGTTTACTCTATGATTCTATTAAAATTACATTATATTTTCTCTGCCTCTATTCCTATTAACTATGCCTTGAACTATTTGACTATATTGTTTGCATCTATCTTTTTCTTTACATATTAAATACATAATGTAAAAATAGACTTATTTTTATTTACCTAAAGACACCTTTTGATTTTAATGGGGTTTGTGGTAGAAAAAAGAATATTATGCTAATTAAATTACTTAGTACTTCATTAAATTTAAATTAATCATGGATGGGAGTCCATATGAAACCATACCTAGAGAAATCAAGCCAGGGTACCTTCTGGCCACTTTCTTATTCAACATGTTAGTGACATTTTGTGCACTTTTTAAAATCTATGCTGATGACAGAAAGCTTGCACTGTTGATATATCCAAATGATATAATTCTTCTATAGTATAACTCTTCTATGCTAGATGCAAAATCTTTTGGAAATTTTGGGCATTTACTAAAGACCAAAAGTATTATGATAAGTTAGTCACAAGAACTGTTGGAGGAGAGAACTAAGGTGCCAAACTGCACAAATGCCATTGAATAGGATGAGCTGTCAGTACCTGGGAATATTGCATTCTGACTAAGGTGATGCTATACAAGGCACCAAATTAAAGGGTAAGCAGGTTAATGGAATGGATATACCTCTGGTGGAATACAAATGGGCCCTGTGATCAAATGCATAAACCAAATGTCTATACAAAATTTTGAACACATCACAGATAAGGGGTTCAGCATGACAACTATTTTTATAGTATTGACAGTTATAATGTGGGAGAACCTAGAATCTAAATGTTCACTTCTTGAGCCTGGAAATCAGGACCTATTTGGAGACCTTTACCAACTAGCATCTTTCAATACTGCTTAAAACAAAACGTGCCCAAACTCTGCTTTCCTGAAATGTGGCTACAAGAGTAGCTACCTATATTTTCTGTAAAGGTCCTTCATGGCATTAACATTTAATGCTGATGATGCAGAAAATTAAGTTTCATTATACTTGACTTTGGCCAAATATGTTACAACTCAGATCCATGATATTTTAATGTAAACTGACTTCATGTAACGTAGGACAACAAAAAGACCATTAATTATGAAGTATTTTCCCCAAATAAAATCATTCAGATATTGGAGACCACAACAGCAGTAGATACCAAAGTATAGAATGGACACCATAATCACCTCCAGTATCCACTTATGATTTGGAGACTGTGCATAGGGAAAACATTGTCAGAAGAATTTAGTATCAACAGATTTTTTTTTCATTTTTCATTCATAATAATTTTTCTTAGAGAAAATAATAGACTGCATCGGTTTGCTTGCCATTCAAATTCTACAGCAGGGGTGTCCAACCTTGGTAACGTTAAGCCTGGAGGACTTCAACTCCCAGAATTCCCCAGCCAGCAAAGCTGGCTGGGGAATTCTGGGAGTTGAAGTCCTCCAGGCTTAACGTTACCAAGGTTGGACACCCGTTCTACAGGATGGTACTGTTAATCTTTATGTCAATGGTGCTTTATTACACACAGGCAGAATTACAAACTAACAAGATCCACACAGGGGAGCATAAAAACTACCAACTCCCTTCTACAGACAAGAGAATTTCTTCCCAAAATATCACTTTGCCAACCACTTTTGCAACAAACCAGTTACCACCTTTAAGACTGCCCATGCCATGCCCTAAGGATTATTAAATGACAAGAAAGATGAAAGCTATATTACGTCTCATTCTGATCCTAATTACATCATGAGCCCAGAACTAGAAAAATCCTGCATTCCACAGACTTAAATATATGCCTAGAAAATACTTTCCTAAAAGTGGGCAGGTTTTTGAAAACAAATTTAATGCAATAAGTCATTACAAATTACTCATATGGCTTTTTCCCTTGCTTGCATTTATGAGCCAATAATTAAATTAAATTAAATATCTGGTAACTTTAATTCATCTCTTTGCCAAACTACAGATCTATACAATTAGACACAGATTAATAAACACCTGTCCATTACCCTCCACCCCGCACCCCGCCAAAGGCACAGCTATGAGCCTCCTCATCTTAACGTGTCCTGTATTTTAATGGTGAAACAAAACACATTTCTCTGTGCAACTATATTTCCTTCTATAATTGTAACTTTCTTCAACTCAAACCCCCGGGGAAATATTTGGGGTTGCTTTATGTTGCACAAATAAAATTGTGTACAGGGAACAAGAATGAGATTGCATATTTTCGGGTAAACCTGAATTTGCATCAAAATTTGTACTCTAAGCTTCATTTCATCTTTTTAAATTTCTTTTTTCAGTGTCATCGGCACTGTTTCTGGCTGTGTGTTTTACACCTACACTATTTTATTTATATCTCTAACAGTGCAGAGGGAAAGAAAATGAAACCATCATGGCAAAAGAGAAATGCAACAGAGACTAATCTCTCTCATAGCTTTAGGTTTTAAGTATAAGGTTGTACACAACAGGACTGTTTATTTTCCCATATATAATACAATTTCATCAAGAGAACTTCTATTGATGTTGACAGCTGTTTTTAAGTAAATAAGATCAGCATTTTGAATGTTGAGACTATTTGCCTCTCTGTGATTAGTACGTCAAAAAACACCTCCCTAATCATCAACACCTGAATGAACAATCTACTAATATGGTTATTACCTTTTCCAAAGCACAAACATAAACCTTTTATTCATCTGCCCCCACACTTTATGCACACACTCATAAAATCACTGACCTCCTTTCCATTCTTCCAGGGATTTGGTCCATAGATGATGAAAATCTTACGCAGAAAAGGAGAAATAAAAATCTAAAAATTGCACTGCTTTCCATTGAGAAATAAATCAGACCTTCCAGACCCAGCACATCTGTTCATGTGTAGCAAAGAAACAAGAGCCAGTATTTTCAGCAGCCAGAGATAGACAGCCAAGCCAACCAATAGGAAGCAGTGCTCAGTACCATCTGAGCTGTCATGTAGTCTCTATGCAAAATAAGAGGCTGTCTTGGAAATTTTCTACTGAACGTGCAGTCACCTTCCTTTTGTGCTTTAAAATTCACACCAAAGGATTAGATACAGTTGAATACTTGAAAAACAACTAAGACCACAGATAGCTTTTAACAGAAATCTATTTTAATGCTAAAATAGCTGTCTACATTAAGGCTACATGACAGCAGCATGATGCTCATTCTTGGATGCACGGAATTAAAATATAAGTTATGGGATCACTGGATTGTTTCTTTAGCTATATATATATATATTTCTACATTGGAGATTATCAGGAAGAAAATTTTCATAAAAGTGAGTTTTTAAAAATGAATACAAACTATTGGGTATTTGTCTTGCACAAAACAACTGAATAGCAAGGTGTTCGGAAAGGGCCAGTAAAAAGATTATTTCTATATTCATGGACTAGGGCAGCTGGCACTTACATAGCTTCACTTTCACTTTCCATGGTCTATCTGCATCCCTGACTAGCAAACAAAAGCTTTCTACGGTCTCCTGTTAAAATCTATCCATTCGCATCACCTATGAGCAAAATGGACAATATATCTGGGCTTGCCAAGATGATAAAATCAACAAGTCTCTCTTTCTTTCTCTCTTCCTCCCTCCCTCCCTCTCTCTTTCTCGGATATGGCCATCTAACAATTTACATTATTAATTAGTAAATATTTGGATGGGATTCAGAAAATACCATACGAAAAATGGTACTTGTTTCAGTTAATGTTTCTGCCTGACCGTGTGAATGGCCATGGAAACCAATCAAATTTAAACTTTAAAAAACCCCATTATTTGTAAGTCTTACAAAATCACAGATGAGAAAAACAAATAATATATTAGTGTATGATGACAAACCACCTTAAAAAGAAAATACACTTAAAAAAAAAAGAAAATATAGTAAAACTATTAATCCTGTGTTTCCAGACATTTATGGAAATAAACCTGCCTTGTTCAAGGAAATTTGCGGCTGTGCCAGATGTTGGTTTTCATGTTTTCTTGTGCATCTGCATTTTGAAGCACTAAAGACATATTTTGCCTTTGTAACACAGTAAGATAAAACTTTATGAAATCTTAATTTTATCTGCCACAGCTCCAATGATTTCCATCATCCCTCTGCTGATTTATTCTGCATTCATAGAACACCAACATCGAGATATTAAAAAGGCTGCCTTCATTACTATTTTGACACAATGAGGATTGGATGATTTGAGAATACTTCTAAATGACTACTGTCATCAGACATCAAATTCAATTGAAGATTTTATATTTTAAAAATTGACAAAACTTTTGAAGGCTTTATAGGCTGTGTTCAAGACTTTGGAAGGCACATATGACCCCAGGACAGTTCATTGTGGTTTAATACAGTAATTTAATCTGAGTTGAGATAGGCAATTACCCTTTAAGCATGCTAAATAAATAATAACCCTTCAGGCGAACAGATCCTAAACCATTTGGGCAGCCAAAGACAATAGTTTGAACTAATGCCAGAAAATACCTGGCAAGTTGTTTCAGAAACAGGAATGCTTGTGACCCAAAATGCAGACATTTACAAGTTTAAACTACTCTAAACTTCAGAGCACCTGTTATCATATTTTTCCTTTTAAAATTTTACTGCCAACTGAATATAAAGAAAATGCCATATAATGCTCTGAGTCATTATAGCAAATATGGAGAGGGGAGCGGGGAGGAGAGATTTGCTCAATTTCTCCAGCTAAAACACTGTAGATCTGAGAACTAAAACACAGCATATTCAGTTGTAATAGGAAGATGTGGCCTGGCGACTGGAACAGATCATAAACTATTCATATGCAAATTCCAAATTAAGTTAGAATGGAAATAAAAGCCAAATACTTTCCATGAGATACTGATTATGAGCATACAAGATGAATGTGAAAACAGATTGTGAAAGACCAAGAAATAAAAGAAAGCACTTTGGATGTCAGAACAGATGGTGGAAATTGTACAAAAGGGAAGAGAAGCCAAAGCCAAAAAAAGTAACATGACAAAAAAATTCAGATTGTTAGAATAAACAAGAAATAACATATATCACTGAGGACAGAAACAGACTTGGGAAAAACAGGAAGTCTTCCAAAAGATTTAGATCAGCAGAGTTGTCATTCCCAAATTAGAAAACTACAGGAATGGAATGTCTACAAAAATGTGGCAAAAAAGAACAAAAAAGAACTAGCAAAACTTCTAGCTGTTTTGATCTATTGGGCACTGTCATTCTCTATTCTGTTGCAATAGTGTAGCTAGAAAAGGTTCTAGCTAGACTATGGCAACAGAATAGAGCAGTGATGGTGAACCTTTTTCTTGTGGTGTGGCAAAAGCATGCACGTGCTGGCACCTACAATGCAATGAGCCCCGTCCCTCTGCGCATGTGTGTTCAACACCACCGCCCCGCCCTTTACCTGCACTGCGCATGCGCGTGCCTCCCAGCTGATTTTCGGCCCAGGGGAGGCCATTTTCGCTCTCCTGGAAAGCCTCTGCAGCCCCAGGAGGCCGAAAAATGGGCCTTTCAGAAATACCAGAAGTGCCCGTTTTCAGCCTCCAGATGGCCTCTGAAGCCCGGGGAAGGCTGTTTTCGCCCTCCTGGAGGCTCGAGGGAAGCCTCTGGAAGCTGAAAAACAGGCCTATTTTGGCACTTCCAGTATTTCCGGAAGGCCCATTTTTCAGCCTACTGAGGCTGCAGAGGCTTCCCTGGAGCTTCCATGGGGGGAAAAACCAGCCTGAAACGAGGCGAAAATCAGCTGGAAGGTGCGTGCATGCACAGTGCAGGTAAGTTTGGCTGGGGCTCACATGCCCGCACAAATGGCTCTGTGTGCCACTTGTGGCACATGTGCCAGAGGTTTGCCATCACGGGAATAAAGAATGACAGTGACTAATAGGTCGAAAGAGATCAATAGGAAATAAGGAAGGAAGGAAGGAAGGAAGGAAGGGAGGGAGGGAGGGAGGGAGGGAGGGAGGAATTACCTGTGGTGAAATGTAGCCTGGACTCCCAGAACCTGCATTCTAGAGGACCAAGAATCAACTAAGTTTAGATAATTTGTTTGGGAGAATCAAGATAGCTCCTCTATAGAAGTCCTCAGACTTTATCTTTAATTATTCCAAGTAGTTATTTTAATTTGGCAAGATTTCTTGTCTATAGGTGAGGAAAAATAATGGAAACTACTTAGATGGAACTCTACATGCCTTTCTTGGTTTTTGGAGTCTGACACTATCATACGATATCCTTAATTTCACATACTAGCAAAATAATATTTAGGATCCTCCAACATTGACTGGACCCTACATGAGAAGAGATACCAGATATTCAAGTGCTTTTAGAAAAGGCCAAGGAACAAGATACATTTTTGCTGATGCAAGTTGGATAAGTGAGAAAGCGAAATAATACTAAAAGAAAGTCAATATATGCTTTATTGATTTTAAGAAAGGCCTTTAATTGTGTTGAGTCAAGCTGTGGAACTTCCTTAGGAAAATAGGAATCCCAAAACATCTTGTACAAAACCCATCTACAAGAGAGGAACTTACAGTATAGATATATGACAAAATAGCTTGGTTACAGGCTTGGCCAGTCAATCTCTCTTACCCCAACATCTTACAGAATTGTTGAGTGGAGAAAATAGGAGGAAGGAGTATCAGATATATTTGCCACCTTGCAATATAAAAATAATAGACATGGGATTTAAAAAAATCTAAAATAACAAAAAAATTAAGGCAAGGCAATCTTCAACTATGACCATTTTGAAGTTTGAATGGCACTTACTGGTCATAGGCTGCCAATTTTCCTTTAAATTCTAATTTTGAATAATTAATTCAAATAGTTATTAGACTAATAATTAGTCTTTTGCCTAATATTTTAAATTCATTTTTTTGCTCACATTTTTTGCAAATGGGCTCCAGAAGCACCAGAATCTGCTATGGAAAGTTTAAAATAGACGTTTTATTTACTTAAATAGTTTATTCTGTTTACCTTTGCTTGTCCCTTGTTACATTACTACATCAAAGAAAATATAGTTTGCCTAGCAGTCTTTAGTATTACAAAATAAACTTTAGAATTTTCATTTTCTTGATTTAAAATAGACCGCTTTACAACAGAAGTTGTACTCAGATTGATGCAAACTAATGAAAATCTCTTAAACTCAGCAGAATCTTCTTACAAGCAAAGTAATTCTGGGATATTATGTAAGAATTGAGTCAAAAGCATCATGAAAAATTTATAGACACACATTCTGGGCCATTTTATGAAAGACTCATCAGGAAAACCTTATTAAAGTAAAAATGTTTATTAGATCCATTCACAGCAACACAGGAATTATGATCTGGGTCTCTCCTTCTTGCCTTTGTACAAGGCTAGTAGAGAAACATTGGCTACTTTGACAACTTTGAAGCGAACTCCAGGAATGTCTCCAACAGCATGACCCTTCCGACCGAAGCCAGCAACCAGGACTTCATCATTCTCCTAGTTTAAAATGAGACAACAATTAACGTTTGATGACCAAAGCATGATCATACTTTTACAATTTTTGGTTCCAAGAAAAAATGATTTGGTTTTATTCAATTAATATTTTTTCCCTTCAATTAGGTGCCATATTATATCTATCAATGTATTTACCTCAATAAAATTCAAACAGCCATCATTGGGAACAAAAGCTGTAATCTTCTTGCCATTCTTGATAAGCTGAACTCGAACACACTTCCTAATGGCAGAATTCGGCTGTTTAGCCTCTACACCACTGAAACATGAAATGAACAATAAAGATGCTGTTATAATACATTTCTAAAGTACAATAATAATGCTTAGCAACTAATTATACAATCTTCATGTTCTGAATTCATAATCTTAAGATCTTAAAACCATATGATATTGGGGATTGTCTTCTCATGTGCAGATGACAATCAAAACTAAAGCACAATTTACAGCTTGTCCTGTTTAAGTAGGACCACAGCAAAATCCAAGCATCACTCGATCTCTTTACTATTTTCTGTGGATCTTACTCCAAATAAGTGTGCATAAAGCTGAAATGTTAATTTCACCTGTTCTAAGAAAAAAAATATTTACAATTATATAAGTGATACCATAGATAAAGCAAAAGTTGTATGCCACCTACTTGAAAACAAAACCCATGTAACTCAACAAGACAAACTGGAGTCTCTGTGACTTCCATGGGGCTCGATTCTAAGTATCCTTAGGGAAATAACTGCCTGCTATTTCCTTTAGAAAGAAAAACAAAAGAAACCTAACACTTAAAAAGATGCAAAAGACGGATTAAGGCTGGTTCTAAATAGACCAGTGTCCTCAGAGAATGGTCTGGGAAGCCTGAGAGGTCTTCTAGACCAGGGGTGTCAAACTCCCGTTGTCAGAGCGGAGTCATGTGTCGTATCGGGAATTTTTTCCCCCTTTGCTAAACTGGGCGGGGCCAGCACATGACACATACTTTAGTATGTCAACGAAGTCAAATGTTTAAATTATTCCATTTTAATCACTAATACAGCAGATATAGAAATAACTGATATAAACCAAAGTTCTTTGAGTTCTCAATCATTCTTAAAAATGTAAAAGGACTTGAGACCAAAATGCAAATTACTCTATATCAAACAGTAATCTCTAATTTCAATAATTGGAAGAGAAATCAATCATTTAGAAGAACTGTGCTAAGACAGCAACTTTTAAGATCTTACTCTAAACAAACATGTACGTTTTATTTATGTACTTTTTGAAGCTATAGATACAAAAATATCTCCAAATACCAACGCAAGGGTCCTCTTTGTAGACTTCAGTTCAGCATTCAATACCATCATTCCAGACACTGTTCTAAGTAAATTAAACCAACTCGCGGTACCTGAACACATTTGTAAGTGGATCATAAGCTTCCTAACAGACAGGAATCAGCAGGTGAAACTATGCGGAATCACATCCGATACCTGTACAATCAGCAGAAGGGCCCCCCAAGGCTGTGTGCTATCTCCACTTGTCTTCTTCCTGTATACCAATGACTGCATCTCAAACAATCCATCTGTTAAAACAGGGGTCCCCAACCACCGGGCCGCGGACCGGTACCGGTCCGTGGATCACTTTGCACCGGGCCGCAAAGAAAATAAAAATAAAATAAAAATGGCGGCTTTCTTCGCCTTCGGTGAATGCTGCTGGGATCAGGGATCAAGGACACAAATGAAAGAAGGGGAGGGAGGAAGCAACCAAAGCCTGTCCTACTCTCCGGCTCAGTGGCTTCGGTTTCCTCCCGCCTCGTTCCTCTCTGTCGCTCTCTCGCTCCTCCACCAGCCCAGGAAGAAACTGCTTCAAAGAAGCCGGCAGGGTGGCTTTTCCTGTCGGCGCAGCTCCCCAGCGCCCGTTCACCCCACCCCGCCGCCAATCAATCCAGGTTCAATCCAGTGCTCCGTTCTGCCTGCCTGCCTGCCTTCGTTTGTTTCGAGCAGCTTCGGCTGAGAATAATAACTATTCGCCTCTTTTACTCAGCCGAAGCTGCTCCGAAACAACTAGAAACGCAGGCAGGCAGGCAGAACGGAGCACTGGATTGAACTGTGGGCGGCGGGTGGGGGTGAACGGGCGCTCGGAGGAGCTGCGCTCCGAAACCACCAGAAACGAAGGCAGGCAGGCAGAACGGAGCACTGGATTGAACCGCGGGCGGCGGGGTGGGGGTGAACGGGCGCTTCAGAAGAGCTGCGCCGACAGGAAAAGCCACCCTGCCGGCTTCTTTGAAGCAGTTTCTTCCTGGGCTGGTGGAGGAGCGAGAGAGCGACTGAGAGAGGAATGAGGCAGACACCTGAGGGATGAGGCTGAGGGAGGGAGGGAGACACCTGAGGGATGGGGCTGAGGGAGGCAGGGCCGAGAGGCGGGGCTTCTCAGCCATCCTGCAGGGACTTGTCCTGAGCCGCGGAGACAGCAATGGGCCGCCGCCGCCGCCCAGCGCTCAGTTTTGAAGGCGCTCCTCAGCCAGGCGCAGTTCCTGAATCTGCAGCTGAAACCCTCCGTTTTAAATGTCCCAATAGAAGAGAATATCTGTCGCTCAGGGTTGCAATGAGGAGGCATTGGTGCTCCCTGAACTTGGTGGTTTGCTGGCAGACGTTTTATTACCCGACTAGGTAACAACATCAGATGTTACTAGTCAGGTAATGAAACGTCTGCAAGCAAACCACCAAACTCGACTCCCCCCTTGAAAAAAGTGTTTCTGCGTGAAACTGGTCCCTGGCACAAAAAAGGTTGGGGACCACTGTGTTAAAATACTGGTTTGCTGATGACACAACAGTGATTGGTCTCATTCGAGACAACGATGAATTTGCATACAGACAGGAGGTTATACAATTTGCCTCGTGGTGTAACTGGAACAATCTTGAACTGAACACACTCAAAACTGTAGAAATGGTGATAGACTTCAGAAGAAACTCCCCTATACTACCACCTCTTACAATACTAGACGACACAGTATCAACAGTAGAGACCTTCAAATTTCTAGGTTCTACTACATCACATGACCTAAAATGGACAGCTAACATCAAAAACATCATCAAAAAAGCACAACAAAGAATGTTCTTTCTGCGCCA
Organism: Notechis scutatus; assembly: GCF_049901735.1. NCBI lineage: Eukaryota > Metazoa > Chordata > Lepidosauria > Squamata > Elapidae > Notechis > Notechis scutatus. The sequence goes on from NC_142010.1 coordinate 231,822,725, forward strand.
ACTCAGAAAGCTCAAACTGCCCAAGGAGTTGCTGATACAGTTGTACAAAGGAATGATGAGTCTATCATCTGCACCTCTATAACTGCCTGGTTTGGTTCTGCAACCCAACAGGACAGACACAGACTTCAGAGGATAATTAGGACTGCAGAAAAAACAATTACTACCCACCTGCCTTCAATTGAGGACCTGTATACTGCATGAGTCAAAAAGAGGGCTGTGAAAATATTTACAGACTCCTCACATCCCGGACATAAACTGTTTCAACTCCTTCCTTCAAAACAACGGTATAGAGCATTGCACAGCAGAACAACTAGACACAAGAACAGTTTTTTTCCCAAAAGCCTTCACTCTGCTAAATAAATAATTCCCTCAACACTGTTCAACTATTTACAAAGTGTACACTACTATTACTGTTAATCTTCTCATCACTCCTTATTACCCATCCCCTCCCACTTGACTGTTTCCTAGTATGATTTGATTGTTGATTGTACCCTATGACTATCATTAAGTGTTGTACGTTATGATTCTTGATTCTTAACGAATGTACCTTTTCTTTATGTATACTGAGAGTATTTACACCAAGACAAATTCCTTGTGTGTCCAATCACACTTGGCCAATAAAGTATTCTATTCTTCTATTCTATTCTATTCTATTCTATTCTATTCTATTCTATTCTATTCTAAAATATTCACTTCCAACAATCAATACAAATCTTCTCCCTAAGGCTATAATTCCTATGGAGAATCGGAGGTACCCAGGCACCTCTAACAGCAACAGTCCAATTATAAATAATTCCACACTGCTTTTGGGTGGCTACTACATCCCATAGTTTCTCTAGTTAATAACGGGGGGATTTCACTTACACTTTTTCCAGAACAATTCCTTTAGCATGGGAAGCTCCCCCAAAAGGGTTGGCTTTCAGAGCAGTACCCAGATGGGCCTTCTTATATTGCTTGTCATGCCACTTCTGTTCTCGGCGGTGATTGCGCAGCTTCCTGGCTGTACGAAGTCCACGGCACTTGCCTAGAAAAGAAAATTTAGAGATCAAAAGAGGGATTTTCTCTGGATTTCATCCTAAGGGTCTCATTTCAATAAGTCTTTAATACTGGTTTTTATTGGGGGGGGGGGTGTTTCACAATTTATATTCTAGAGTCCATCGATGATCTTATAGTGACACTTACTGTGGTGACAAACAAAACCTCCTAGCAGTCATTAGTTAACAGATAGAATTCCTTGAGGTTGCAAACTAAATTTTAAAAGTTTTAAAAAGTGGCCAAAAGCCACAGAAACCTCCCTCTGAGCCCCGCCAGGAAACTGTTAAAGGCACATGCAGGGAAATCAAGCTGGAGTCAAAGGAAACCTCTGCAAAAGATTGACGCTTTATCCCAAAGGTGCTTTTTCAAGGAGGTAACTGGACTTTACTTATTCTTTGAAGACGTTTTGCTTCTTATCCAAGAAGCTTCTTCAGCTGTCAGGACAGTGGGGAACGGAAGGATTTATATTCCTCCAAGTGCTTCACCGACCCTCTAAAACAGGGGTGTCCAACCTTGGCAACTTTAAGACTTGTGGACTTCAACTCCCAGAGTTCCTCAGCCAGCAAAGCTGGCTGAGGAACTCTGGGAGTTGAAGTCCACAAGTCTTAAAATTGCCAAGGTTGGACACCCCTGCTCTAAAAGGATGCAAAGGAATATAAATCCTTCCATTCAATTCTGACCGAAGAGAGCAGCATCGAGGCAGACAATAAAGCTGAGTCGATTATACATATACACACACATACATACACAGGCATACACGGATTATATATGTACACGTATCTTTGGGACACCAACCAAATGAAGTATTAATTTTCCCTAAAGCGTCCCGGCTCCCCCCCACCTCCCCCAATGCAGACAACCAGACATAGAAGGACCGCTTATACCGGTCGCCCCAAAAGTTACGGTCCCGCTCACCCATCGCGCTGCCGCCACCGAAGCCGAAAGACGACAAAAAAGACCCACCATCCTTTGCGGCAGATCTACGTGACGGTGGCAAAGACCCCACGTAAATATGGTGCCTGCCTCTCCGGATTTTATACTATCTTCTACGAAGAGAGAGAAAAAAAAAAGGGCGAACGATATCGTTGGAGTGGGGGCTGAGCGGAGGGGGGGGAATTACCATACCGCTGACATGTGATCTTAATAAATTAGAGACGCCTCAAAGATACACACACACACACACAAAATTCCCACAGAATCTGGATTTCTATCTTCGCAAAGAAATCCGGCCTAGCCAGGCTATAATCTTTCAAAGGGGGGATTGGAAGCGTACTGTTTCTAATGCTTGAGAGAGAGTGAGGCTCTCGTCATAAAAGGAGCGGCTGCCAACTGAATTTCCCCACAATGCACCGCGCCTCATCAACCCTCTTCCTTTGAAGCTTTGGAACAGGCTCTCGGCTAGACAGCCTTTTCCCCGAGAAGAAGGGGGTCCTCGAAGCCGGTGCATTCTGGGTCTTTCTTTTTCCTCTTCGGGATCCGCGGACAACACGATGGGTGAGGTGCTCCGGGTCTGGGCGTCGCGCTGTGGCTGAAGAAGGGGAGAGGAGAATGGACTACAGGGTGGCTGAGGGCTCTTGGCGGGCGGGACAAAAAGCCTCCTCCTCCCCCCCCCTCGTCCGCCTAGAGAGATCGTCGCTCAAGCTTTTTTTAAGGACCACGAGGCCCTCCTTGTGTGATCCTAACGTTAGTCCTTCCTCGTGTTGTTAAGCCACCGAGCTCCCTGATACGAGATGACAGCGATGATATTATTTAAAATATATCGCCCAGAGGGGATTGCCTAATTCTCGGGATCTTTTGGGAATACACTTCCTAACCTGCGTTTCTTTCTTTCTTTTTTTTTAATTTAATTTTTATTATGCTTTTTCAGTTTACACACAAATTGAACCATTTTGATAGCACTGTGGCATCACTGTTACATATATAAGCATCTACACATTGGAATAGAATAGAATTCTTTCTTGGCCAAGTGTGATCGGACACACAAGGAATTTGTCTTAGTGCAAATACTCTCAGTATACATAAAAGAAAAGATACATTGTTTAAGGTATCACATATTTTCCTTTATTTTACATAGAAGAATCATAAGGTACAACACTTAATAATAATCATAGGGTACAATAAGCAATCAAATCATACTAGGAACAGTCCATATAAATCGTAAGGATATAATCAACAAAGTTACAGTCATACAGTCACACGTGGGAGGGATGGGTGATAAGGAGTGATGAGAACATTAACAGTAATAGTATTATAAACCTTAATCCTTATTTCTACTTTTTAACCAATTGTACCATTCGTCCCAAACCTCATAGTATTCTGATTCTTCGCCTTGTAGAGTAGAATAGAATAGAATAGAATACTTTATTGGCCAAGTGTGATTGGACACACAAGGAATTTGTCTTGGTGTAAATACTCTCAGTATACATAAAGAAAAGGTACATTCATTAAGAATCAAGAATTAATGATACACAACACTTAATGATAGTCATAGGGTACAATCAACAATAAAATCATACCAGGAAACAGTCAAGTGGGAGGGGATGGGTGGTAAGGAGTGGTGAGAAGATTAACTCCTTATCACCCATCCCCTCCCACTTGACTGTTTTAATTCTAACAGTGAGCTTGTCCATTTCAGCACATTCCAACACTTTCTCTATTACTAATTCCTCAGACAGTAATACTATCCCATTCCCAACACTGTGCAAAAGCAATCCTGGCTGCTGTTGCTATATGTAATATGATATATTTAGTCTTTTTTGCTAAACTCTCCTTTAATTATTCCTAATAGGAATAGTTCAGATTTCAGTTCAATTTGGTGTTTTGTAATTTGTTGTAACCAATTTCTTATTTTTCCTAACCTGCGTTTCCAAGGATGCGTTGAAGTCCAAATCCCATCTTCCCCCAATAAGCCTCGCCAGAGTTTTTGCTTGCTGGGGAATATGGGAGTTCGAACGTAACAGGCTTGAAGAGCAAGGCGTTGAAAATACATTCTAGGGCAGAGGTCTCCAAACTTGGCAACTTTAAGACTTGTGGACTTCAACTTCCAAAATTCTGGGAGTTGAAGTCCACAAGTCTTAAAGTTGCCAAGTTTGGGGACCTCTGTTCTAGGGCAATGTTTCCCATCTGTGGTAACTTTGTTGTGTTGATATGAGCCTGTAGCCAGCATGACCTGAGAATTCCTGAGAATTCTGGGATTAAAAGTCTATACATACAAATTTTTGAAAAAAAAAAAATAGTATAAATATCTAGAAATGGGGTTTATGAACTGGTTACATAAAGATCTGGCTTTGGGTTATGGATTTTGGAATTCCCCCCATCTTGCTTTGGAAGGATGGTCAAAATAAAGAATTAATTTATTTTTATATCATGTTTGACTTATGTCATTTGCTTTGCTTAGAAAACTCAAGACTTCTCTAATTTTAATGTTTAAATTTTCATTTTTTCAGCAGTGAACAATGATATAAATTTCCATTTGTTACTACCGATTATAAATAAAAAAGAAAATTAAAATAAATTGAGAATATGTTATGAAGAAAGGAAACCAGATTGGAACTTCAAAAGTCCTAAAATACATTATGTGTATTTGTATGCATACATACACAGAGGGCAACATGAGACACTGAAGCATAGGAACTTCCAAATTTTGTTTATAAGACTTTAGCATAAAGTACCTTATTTTTGGTATAATAGGTTGCTTAAATTTCTGCAAAAAAAATTCCTGGATGTAGTATTGGAAAGTAATGTGCAAAATTTTAGTGCAGGTTTGAGTAGATTAAAAAGATGTATCTTATAAATCATATTTAATATGGAATGTTATGTATGGAAATATGGAAAATGGATGAAGGTCCAATTCTACATACTTAATTGTAATTCCTAATAACTTTTATCACACCATTTTCTAGGCAAGTGTCGTGGACTTCGTACAGCCAGGAAGCTACGCAATCACCGTCGTGAACAGAAGTGGCATGACAAGCAATATAAGAAGGCCCATTTGGGTACTGCTTTGAAAGCCAATCCTTTTGGGGGAGCTTCTCATGCCAAGGGAATTGTTCTGGAAAAAGTGTAAGTTTCACTAGGAATTCATTGAATGTTAATTTTGACTGAAGAGATTTACCCTGTTTCTTTTAAAGTGCATTGTACTGTTTAGCAGAACTGATAAATTGATTAAGTGCAGTTATGTGGCTGAATAACATTTCTAATACATTCCTGTTATTAGTACTTAAGCAAATATTGGGGATATTTGATATTAGTTTTTCTGTTGAAGACTTAAACTACATTAGGCATTACTTGTTCCATGGACATGCTTCTTCTGTCTGGTTTGCAATTCACTATTTGTGTCATAAGTGAGACACTGGGTTTCCATCATCATTGTTTTTATTTGAAAAATATGGAATTGGCATTTGGTTACTTAACTTAGTGAATTTCAGTTTTTTCTTGTATGCAGCCCATCAATAGGAAGGCTTAAACTAATCTCAGTTTTACAAAGACAGAAATCTTCATTCAGTTAGGAATACTTTTGATCTGTCAGAAAATCTCATGAAAGGAATGAAAAATATAGCAGTTTCTGCTGCAGTTCTGTGTGCTCTCCTTCTTTAAAAAATTGCTCCAGAAGTTTGAGGAGCTGTCTGAAACATTGGAAAATGAAGAGAAGAAATCTGCAAAAATCTTTTCCCCTTTATGCTAGCTGGAATGTTCTGAACTCTAAAAAAACATGTCTAAAATGGTTTTTGGTTTTTGCCTTTATTAAATATTTTTTTTCTATCCTAGCCAAGAAGATGTGTAGCTTGTGATGGAAAAAAATTAAACATACATTCATTATTTTCATTTTAGTGGTGTAGAGGCTAAGCAGCCAAATTCTGCTATTAGAAAATGTGTCCGAGTCCAGCTCATCAAGAATGGGAAGAAAATAACAGCTTTTGTTCCCAATGATGGTTGTTTGAACTTCATTGAGGTAAATAATTAATTGATATCTATATAACAGTAAGGAAATAGCAATGTGTTTTCACAATAATTGGGACTCATTATTTATAACTTTTTTTACAGAAGGGTCTCAAAGACACTTAACTAAAAAATGTCCTACTTAGAAAAGTACAAGGATCAACTAATCTTCTTTCCTTTCTTCTACACATACAAACCTACAATACATCCTGCATATATACTATAGGTATATAGTATAAAAGAGGATAAAATCAAATAAGAAAAATCACTAACTGACTGTATATGAAGGGGAATGATGGATCCTGAAATAAAACATTTTCTAGGGCTTAGTATTGTGGACAATTATTGGGAGATCTATTTGGACCATGAACTTGGTTTCTAGTATTCAGATTTTTCTCAAGAAAAGAAAGACACTTCAGGAAATTAGGGTTTTCTTTTTCCCTGTTCTTTCCCTGTGTTGCTTCTCAACTTTTAAAAATAAGTAATAGATTTTGTTCATGTGGCAAAATGAGTCTTCATAAGAGTCAAGGTTGTGTAGATATTTATTAAATTTTAATTGAATGACATTAACTGTTATTTGTTCATTAAAATTCTAGGAGAACGATGAGGTTCTAGTTGCTGGCTTTGGTCGAAAAGGACATGCTGTTGGTGACATTCCTGGAGTTCGTTTCAAGGTTGTCAAAGTGGCAAACGTTTCCTTGTTAGCCTTGTACAAAGGCAAAAAGGAGAGACCCAGATCATAAATTTTATTTTGCTGTTAAGATAATAAAAAACATTGCTCCTAAAAAATGGCCATCACGTTTATTATGCTGCATTTTATAGTTTAGACAAAAAATACCGTTTATGTCAGGCTCAATATTTGTAATAAGTAGGTTGATCTGGAAAATTCCAATCACATTGGGTTTTGTAATATAATACCAGAGTGGTATATTAGTCATTGATCAGAAGGAGTTCAAATTCATCTCAATCATGGAAGCTTACTGGGATGACTTTTTGCCAGTCACAATTTTACAATTAACCCATATCCTTGATGGCGAACCTATGGCACGCGTGCCAGAAGTGGCACAGAGAGCCATCTTTGCCAGCACGTGAGCCGTCGCCCCAACTCAGTTCCACTGCGCATGCACTTCCCACCAGCTGATTTTTAGGTATCTGCCATGCATGCGTGGGACACATGCAGGAGACGCGTGCGCATGTGTACGGGGGCGTAATGTATTCCATTACAGATGCCGGCACGCGCACTTTCGGCACACGACAAAAAGGTTAGCCATCACTGACCTATATCAGTTGTCATGTGGTTTGGACTTTGGAATGCTTTTAGTTTTTGAAGGACAAATATAGAAATCTAACCATCAGTTTAGGGTTGATGAGATATGCTTGGAATACATTTTATTCTAGTTTTCTAAGTTGCATCTTTGTTATTGGGTAACATTTATTGTGGCTGTGGTGGTTGGTTTTGGTTTTTATTTCATACAGTCATTTGGTGATGGGAAGATATTTAAGCTTCAGCATAAAGATGTACATGTATGCAGGGGCCCATGAAGAACCAATGAAGCCACAGGCAGAGAACAGACTCAAACCACTTGCTTTGGGAAGGGGTGTGTGTGAAATGAAAAATATTTTTTTATTGAAGAAATTGTGTCCCAAAATTCTGTCAAATCAAAGAAGATCAATTACATTTTGAGAGAAGCAAACAAAACAAATTTTCATGTTCTTTGTTTCACCAGGAGCAAAAGCCAAAACAGTTTTAGATAGCAGGATAAATAGTTGAACTATCTTCTTGCAAAAATCTGAACAACCACAAGATGGCACAAAGACAAACTTTTCCTATTCTTCTTTGTGGTCAGCTAACAGTGGAAGAAATGAGTAAATGTAATTTAAAACAGGAACGAGAAAAGGAAATTTAGTTTACACAAAGTAACCAAGTTTATACCTTCTGTTTATTTCTGGAATAATAAATCTATGTCCAATGAGTTGAAGAGACCAACAGATGTAAATAAGATTTTATTCAATAATAACCACTGGATTTTCACATAGCGGAGTGGTTATAATACTTAGAAATAGCATAATGTGTCCATTTTTTTAATGCTTTATGTTTTTGCTTGCATAAAACCACATAGTTTGCACATACGTATGACACTTCATACTCTTAGAGTCTTAACATAAGACTGCTTCCTTATCCTAGAATATGCTGACTTGCACACTAATTTATTACTTTGGTTTTCTAAAATGTAACTTGCCCATTTAGATATAACGAAGGACCTTTATTTGTCCCTGTATTCCCACCACTTCTATTTCCTTAGAACTGGGCACAGGGAATATTATCTTGCCCTGTTTGATAAGAGGTAGTGATTATTCTGGTCATGTTTGAATAGAAGTTTTTAAAGTGTATGCAAGTTAACTTGCAGTGGGTCTCATAGATCCAGGAATCCTGGGTGACAACTTGTTGCTGAGGTTATAGGTAAAGGAACTTGGTTTTGATCGTAAAATTGGGTAATGTCACATGATGATCCCATTTAATGACTACAATGCTTTACAACCATAATTCCCCCTCAATTAGTCACAAATCAAGGATTACCTGTACCTATCTCAGGGTTTATTTCATTTTAAAGAAAGTCATTATTCAACATAGTGAGAGGTCATGTCCGTTTCCCACCGAGCAACTGCTATATTTGGTGGATAAATATGTCTTGCTATGTCTTTTTTCTAGCCAAAGAACAACCGGAAAATAGACATAAAAGATTTGGAAGGAACCCATTGGAGGTCTTCTAGTTCAACCCCTGCTTAAGCAGGAAATCATATACCATTTCAGACATGGCTATCCAATCTCTTTAAAAGCCTTTAATTTAACCAGGACTAAATTAAGCAAAAGCTATGAACAATCTGATAATGAACTAAGGTAAGAAAATTCCCCTGACTCCTGGCCTGCTTTGTCCTCTGAATCTTCCATAGGAGGCCATAATAGCTCAGCTACCTTCTTGGTGCTAAATGGTCCTACAGCTACAGATGAATGTTGCAAACTGATCCGGTAATCTAGGTTGATTCTGTCTTAACTGCTACAAAACCATGCTTTTCTTATGAAATTTGCCTACCAAACACATAAGATCCTAGGTATTTTCTTTCTAATTAATTTCTGTGTTCTATTGGAGTCATTTTAATCTCAACTAAAGCCAAATACCAGTTTAAGGTCTTCTAACCACCTTCAGAAATCAGAATGGATGGATCACACATGTATACAACAGAGTTCTATTTTAGTTTTCTGGAAACTATCAAAACAATGAGATTTCCATCACTACTATGTATTCAGTGTCTACTATCAATGGCTCAGATTACTAGATTTTTCCAGTTCCTCTGAGTTCAATTATCTTCCCTTTCTAATTTTTTTCATGATAGTTGCATACAGTGCTTCACAATTCTTCCCTGTTTTGCTTAGTGAAATGAATGTTATTTTTCTTCAACTCTATGTGAGATGTATGTGTTGACTAACCTAAATCATGACAAACTAAATCAAAACGTAAATGGTAGGAAGAGCACACATGGTTCTATGAAGGGTTTATGCTTGTAACCTTTCAATCGAGTGAAAATTGTCCATGTTCGTAGCAATGTTGTGGTTAGGGATATGTGGGCATCCTACCACTAGATGCCACTCTTAGGGTGTTGAGAAATATTAAGAAGCATAAGCTGTTGACTAAAATGTTAATATGCTGGTTGGGAGAAAAATCTAAAACTGATGCAAGATTTGAACACTTCAACTTTGATCCACCAAGGACTAAACATCTTTCATTTACTGCTGGGTGGTACCATGTTTCCATCTCTAAAAGAAAGAAAAAAGCTATACGTTGAAGAATATATAACACTTCCCATTCAAGCCATATTATAAAGAGAAAGAGGAAACAGAATTGGATAGACACTTGTCCTTTCTCATTTAGAGAGTGGGCTTTTCCTAGTCTTGTTGAAGGTAGTAAATTAGATAATTTGATGAAACTTCATAAAAGTAAGAATGTAAGCCAAAAGGTTAACTGTTGATGGTCTGGAAAAGGTTTAACAGATCAATAAATGTATTGTTTAAGCAAACCATAACAATGATCCTAAAATTAAAGTACGCATTTAATAAATACAATAATGTACTAATTCTGTAATAACATTAAAACTGAGTCCTGAGGATCAATTTATACTAGAGCTACCGTATATAGACAGCCAACAATCCAGAAGGCTATTGTATGAGAGCAAAGTGATAGAGATAACCCCTCCTGTTGTCATCTAATAGTCATCCAGATTTTTGTAGTTCTCTTCCTTTGCTCGAACAAATCCAATTACTCTGGAATTATTCATTAATCTACATTGCATTTATAAAAAATTAGCTTAACAAACAAAATAAGAAATACTATTTTGTAATACCAGAAAATGCTCCTTTGACATTCAGTTTTGAACTTTACAGAGTTGTAGATGCACTTGTCAGGAAAATGCCGAAAAATATAACTATGCAATTCTATTACAGTAATTGTTACTGAGAAATTCTAATATACTGTATTGAACTAGGGTTTACTTCCACTCAGGTAAGCAAACTTAACATTGCACTACCATTGATCCTAGGGTTTTGTCTCTTTGGGCTTCAATAAAAGAAAACTAGATACTGAAGTAATATCTGTGTAATAACAGAATAAATAAAAGGATGGTTTTATTCACAGTTTGCAGAAGAGGAAGGAAAGAGTTATCTTCCCAATTTTCTTTTAACTAGCACCACCAATTTTGTCATAAAAACGTGCACAGGTGTGCAGAGCTTTTATTTGACTAAACAGGTATCCATATCACAAATGCCAGTCCCTTCATCTTAGATTATAGAATGTACAACAACGGAGTTGGGGCCTTGGAGGTCCTCTAGTCCAACCCACTGGTCTAAAGTTAGGAGGTTTATCCCCAAGGTTTGTGTCCTGCCTCTGCAAAACAAGACCATTTTAATTTGTTTTCCTCTCTTTTTGCTAAATATTTGTTAAGCCAAAGGAGATTAATTCTACACTGAAAGCAAATTTCAATCGACCAGTGCATATTGCATCCCTTAATGAGCATTTTTATTTACGTTTCCTGCCAGTTCACAGTTTTTATTTGGTAAAAAATAAACATTACTTGAAGCAGGCTACTTATGAAGCCAAAATAAATTAATAGAAATGATCTGGCTGTTTGACCTTCATCTAAAATAGTTTTGCACCTTCTAATACCGTAGATCTTTATTAATTTATATGAAACTTTCATACTTACATATGTAATTCTAAAAGAGATTCAAAAGGTTAAAATTAAAGTTATAAAATGATGATTTCATTATTCAGTTCTAACACCTACCAAAATTCTTGATTGTAAACTAGGTGCATAAAAATAAAGAAGTTGACCCTGAGATTCTGCCCGTCAAGTTTCCAAACTGCTAGGATCATTTCAATTAAAAAAAACAGCATCAAGCCATGGTTACATCCTATACAGAAATATCTACTTCAGTCCCAATCCACTATGATCTGAGCTGCATGCAACGTTTCGATGAAGTCTCATTCATCATCTTCAGGCTTCTGTCTTCAGCTCTGTGCTTCTCAGAGTGATGTGAGCTTGCAGCTGCTTCTTCCTTTTAACTGCTAGTGGGGGTGTGACTTGATTGGTTGGGGGCTTGGGGGCTTGGCTGTGTTCTGATTGGGTGGGGGTTTGTGTGTTCTCATTGGTTGGGGGGTTGGACATAAAAGGAAGAAGCAGCTGCAAGCTCACATCACTCTGAGAAGCACAGAGCTGAAGACAGAAGCCTGAAGATGATGAATGAGACTTCATCGAAACGTTGCCTAGAAACTTCCAATCTTATGTGGGAGAAAACCCGAATAACCAAAGATCCACATACAAATACCATGAAACTCAGAAAACAAAATATATATATATATATATATATATATATATATATATATATATATATATATATATATATATATATATATTCTTAAGTTAATATATTCTGATTGGCTGGATGAAGAAAAAACCATTCTGGCACAGCAATAGGCTGCCCCAAATTTAAATCTGAAACCACTGTAAAAGTCTGACTCACAGACGGACACAATACAGAAGCCTGATGATGGCAGATGAGATTCTGCTGAAACGTTGCTACAACTTTAAAAGCACAACTATAAGAAATAGGAAATATAGGGACATCTTTTGTATTGATTGCAAGCCACCTCAGGAGAAACACTGGGCAGGTACTTCGTTATCCTCCCCTTGGTAAGCTCATCCCAGGATCCAGCACAAATGCTATGGTGAATAAGATGCTCAGAAACCCTTGTGAGTGTTCCTTTGGCTTATTAACTTAGACTGAGCCACCCAGAAGGAAGGGCTGCCAATGGAAAATACTGCAGCAGAGATACACAGTCTCGGTATCTCTTTTGTAGCCTCTAGTAGTAGGGTTAACTTTTTCAGCTGGTTTATTTTGAGAGGGTTAATGAGAGAAATTGTTAAAATCTACTCTATATCTGCCAATGGAAATATGCTTTAACTGGCCCATAGTTTTCTTTCATATTTAAATTTGGCAGTAGGAAGGGCAAGGAATTCTTATCACCTATAGCAGTGGCCCCCAACCTTTTTTGAACCAGGGACCGGTTTCATGATTATTTATTCTTCCACGGACCGGTACCTGAGTAACGCGAGGCTCCACCGCCATCTGGACGGCTCTTCGTTCGAAGCCGCCCCCCCTTCGACAAAACTAAGGCGCAAGCACCCAAACGCCGCTTTCCAACTGAAAAACCGGAAGCACTTTCCAACCGAAAACCCGGAAGCAACCGAAAACCCGGAAGCGCCGTCGAAACAAGATGGCGGCGCCCAAGCTTTGCAGCCCGGTAAAAAATGATCCACGGACCGGTACCGGTCCGGGGACCGGTGGTTGGGGACCCCTGACCTACAGTACTTCAGCAGATATCTATAACCACTTCAAGCTGGAATTCATTCACAACTAGTGTAACCTCACAGGATTTGGTCATGGAAATGTGAATGATGTCATTTTAGATACTTCTTCCGAGAAGCAAAATTTTGCATTCATCCTCATTGTTTTGGTGATGCTCTTTTCATTCTAATCAGTAGAAGGAGCATTGTCTCAAAGTATTCCAAGACCATCTTCTTACAGCAATGTTAATTATGTAACATTTTTATCAGTACATCTGACAGTATTTACAGATAATTAAAAATTACCCCTTGTCTCCTTTTGCTTCTTGTTTTCCTTTAGACCAGCTCTGAATACAAATATTGCTTCTAAGTAGGAACTGCAGTGAACAGGTTTCTTATGGCTCAGCTAATTTACTACCTCCACAAAAGAGCATCTAATTTTGTTTCCCTTCGATATTTTAACTTGTTCCCTTACCTTCCCATTTATTCAACAACATACAGAATTTGGATTTTCCAAAATTGCAAAAGTTTCTAGACAAATTTTTTCAGATTACTTCTGTACCAACTTCAGTAGGCTGTGTTTTTATAGTTTTATAACCCTATATTGTATCAGTAGTTATAATAACCATGTGAAAATCATAAAATAATTTCATTGGCAAGTTTTCCAGTACAGGAATGCATTACATTTCACATTCTTTTGTTATATAACAGAAGATAGAGTTGGCCATCTCTGTGGATTGTGTGTAAAGCAGGGATTCCTGAACATTTTGCTATCCTACCTTCCTTTAGTACAGTGCTTTTCAAACCCGTGAACTTTTAAATTTGTGGACTTCCATCCCTAGGATTTCCCAGCCAGTATGAAAATTTAAAAACACTGCTTTGGTATAATCTCAAAATCCAAACCCAAAAAGGAACACAAAGGAATACTTAACATTCAATAATTCTTCACACCTTTCCTAGACTCTTTCTATATCTCTCTGCAAGTTAGATAGAAAATAGTATTTTGCATTACTGCTCTCAGGAAATGGTTAATAACCCCTACACATGTTGGGCCAAGCTCCTCATATGGATCAGGCATACACTGGCTAAACTGGCTATAAAATTGGTACACACTTGAAAATCTATAAACCTGTGCACTGTGAAAAAAATTTCATGTATCTTTTTTATATAGTTTTTTACTGAAACTTTTACAAAGAGCATAAAAACTAACAAACTAATAACAAAGAAAAGCAAAGAAAAAAGAAAGAAAAAATAGTTTCCAATTTTCTTTGCTGCAAATATAAGTACAATTACAAATTTACTTCTTGCTCTATAACTACAAAAGAAGACATTCTTTTTTTATTATCTTTTTTTTTCTGATCATCAAAACCACAAATCGAAAGTGTATTTTTTTTTTACTTTATGTAAAAAGTCTGTAAGGCATTTCCAGTCAACCATAAATGTAAACAATGTTTTTCCTCTAATCAAAGAAGTCAGTTTATCCACCTCTGCAAGTTCTATCATCTTCACCAACCATTCTTCCTTTGTGGGTATTGTCAATTTTTTCCATTTCAAGCATATATTAGTCTCATGGCAACCGTCATATAAAAAACAATGTTCCGTGACTTTTTCCTAGTTGTTTCTCTATTAGTTCCAAAAGACGTAACACTTTTGGTTTCAATAATACTTTCATCTTATGTTTAGAATTAAGTTCTGAAAGGGAGTTATAAACATCTTTACCTGAAAACACCTTCAGAACTGTATTTGTCCAATTAGTTTCCAATTGTAATCACTGGTGTAAGCACATTTTACCAGAACACGTTTCAACTCCATTTCACTTCTTTGCAAAAATGTACAAAATTTTCTATAAAAACTGAATAAGCAAGGATGTTGAAGGTAGATCTAAATATGTATTGTACTCAAGTCTCTGTTCCCTTTTTTACAGTTATAGTCAAACCTTAATTTAAAAAGCATTTCAGTCTGTAATATAGCTGATTTCTTTTGGACATCCACCCCCATTAACAGAGAAGTCCTTTGCATCAAAAATATTCCAGACAACACAGCTAAATTTATTTCAGTGTTGAAGTATTTATGACAATTTACATTATTTGTGTAACAGTATACTCAAAATATGTAATTAGGAAAGATGTAAAATCTGCAAATAATTAATTTTTTTATGTCTGAACATGAGTATTGCGTCTCTTCTATATCTTTTCTTCGGACTGAATATCCCAATGTCTTTCAGCCTATTCTCACAGACTATGTTCTCAAATCTTTGTATCATCTTTGTTGCTGTCCAGTGAATCTTCTCCAATGTGTAAATAATTTTTTTTGTGGAAACCGAGTGCTAAGAATCATACACAGTACTCTATGCAGTCTTGTCCTTGTTATGTAATGAGTAATAATGATTTCATCTGTCATTGGTAGCGTTTTGTTTCTAATGCAGCTCAGAACTGTATGAGATCTTCCAGGAGTTGCTCCTGATATTTTTTCAATTTGTCAATGATTATATTCAAGTTGGTTTCTTGTTCTTCTTAAATCAGATTAAATTGCAAGTTTGTGTCATACTAGGTGATATCCAGACTAACCAGTTTTATGTAAACTGCCAATTTGATAAAAAGCCAGGTCAATAATAAAAATGTTGAATGAGACTGATTTCCCATGGAAACCCGATAGTTTCCACTTTTCCACTTGATATGGAGCATTAATGCTGATTGTCTGCTGGTAGCTAGACAGGAGTGGACAGTCTATCTTGTATGGCCTCCAATACATATTTTAAGTGCTTGCCAATGCGAATGTCCTATAGAACCTGGTCAAAAGCTTTACTGAAATCACAGTAGATTATATTCACAGCATTCCTCTTGTTCATTTAGAATAGTTACCTTGGCAAAGGAGCCAAAATTAGTCTCACATGATTTATTCTGATAAAGCCATGTTGGCTGTTATCAATCATGACATTACCTTAAAGATGCTTACAAATGATCAGCTTTATTACTCATCCTAACATCTTTCAAGGGATTCATGTAGCATCATTGATTATCTCCATATTGTTATTAATTACCATTACTTGTATACTGCCAACTTTGATACGACTCAAGAGGACTATAACACAAAATTTTCCAATCATAAACATTACATAAACATCACAAATATATCCTCCCTCACACACAGCAGATTCGGCTGGTAGAATCAAATTTGGAGTAGACAATCCTTAAAGTATAAGATATTTATAGGTTAAAACCAGCACTTTGGACTCAGAGACTTATTGGCAACTAAAACAGCATTGTATATTATGTTGCTAAAATGACGCATGCTCAGTTGTAGGAGAGCTTCAGCATTTTAAACTACCGTAACTGTAAGTTCAGAGTCATCTTCAAAGTCATTCCAAGTACAATGCCTTGCAGTAGTTTAATCATACGATGAGAGTGTGAATTACTGATACTGACAGCTCCTAGTTCAGAAGGGGCCACCATGCCTATCCATCCAAAGCAGAGCAAAGTCTCCTCTAACCATGGCCTCCCCCTGCTATATGAACAATAGCCATGGATTTAGGAAAACTCTTGTTTTCTGCTTGTGTGTCTTGTATTAATCCCTGCTTATCTCAGTATTGGCTGATGAAGAGGATGTGTTCGGGTCTTTTTGTTTCTTTCTTAGCCTTTTCATTGTCTCTTGAATGATTTATTGCTATATGTCTATTGATGGCTGATGTATCTGAATGTCAAGCTTCCAGAAATTCCTTAGCATTTTTGGATTTAGCTTGATCTACGATGCTCACAGTCTCCCAGTTGAAACTATAGTCAAATCTATCCATGTGTTGTGAGGTTAAGGAATATTCATGTTTTCTACCTGCTAACTGATGTTCATGGGTGGGCTGCGTTAGTCTTCTGCCTGTCTGTCCTTTACAGTAGTTGTTACAGTCCTTATATTGTATGTTGTAAATGACTCCTGTTTTTTCTTCTTGGATTACTGAGATGTTTTGATTTCTTTTGGAAAGCGATTCCTTAAAACAGAAATTTAATGTTTTTTTTAAATTATTTAAAATATTTTTTATTGTAATACATTTTTTGAACTGTAAGCCATCCAGAGTAATTGACCGAGATGGACAGCCATAAAACTTGAACAAACAAATAAATTACTCACTGTATATTCCCACCAGCAATTTCATATACTCAAATCTGTCCAACCATTTCCCCCAGATACCCAAATTTATCTGTTTTTCCTAGTTCTTCCTCATTTGAATATAGTTTGCAATCATTTGTTACACTTTCTCTTTCAAACTATCTTGATATTTTAGTACAGTTATCAAAAAACAGCATACTTTCTCTATATCATATAGTCAAACCTTATCTTCAAATTATTCAGGCTGTCACCCAACAACATTGCAGCATCACTTACCTTTAAAAGCACATATATGCCCCCTTATTTTTAATGCTTTGCAGACATGTATCCATATTACATTAAACAATTAAAGGGATATTACAAATCCTTTTTTTTTTAGATGTTCAATCATTTCCTAACCGTTCTCATATCCTATTTTCTTTATTAGTTCAGATGTTTCCCCTTGTTTATACATTTTCATTGAGAAACATTTTCATTTTGCCACCTCATTTTTAAATAAAAGAGACTCTCCATCCCCAAGTACTCACAGAATAGAAGTTTTGTTCTCCCCCTTTGTTTTCTTTCTCTTTCCTATGCTGCAGCTATCTGGCCTTGGGAGATACAGGCACCTTGCTTGAGTTAGTCCTGAAAACGAATGTTTAGACTAGTCTCTCTTCTCATCGCCCAACAGCAAAATGCAATCATTTCAGTGGATCAGGTATCAATGGTTGCATCAGAAAATCTGCCTTGGCTTCAAATGAATTAGCACCTTAACTTTTAAGGATTCTAGCTCACATGGATCAATGCTTACAGAACCATATATACCAATAGGGTATGAATCCTTTGAGGCAGACTTCAGTGCTCAGTATACAAATGCCTGCAGCAGCTGGCATGATTAAAACATTAGCAGGGAGGATTATGCAAAGCCCTTACATGTTGAACATTCCATATAACAGGGGTCCCCAAACTTGGCAACTTTAAGACTTATGGACTTCAACTCCCAGAATTCTCCAGCCAGCTTGTTAGTTTTTTTTTGAAACCTCTGCCATATAAGTAGGGCCTTAATGGGACTGTAGAGTTCTACAATTTCATTTAGAATCATGAAGTTGGAAAGACACATAGAGCTTCAAATCTTATTTACTGCTAAATATAAGATTTTGAATTAAATCATTCTTAACAGATGGCTTTCTTCAACTTGATCATAACTCACAAGGAAGAGTTCACCATCTCTCTGGATAATTAATCACTCTTTATATTACATTTTCCTAGTATTCTAATTTTAGGTATGTTTGCTGCCTTAAATTATATATTAAAAAGGTGGAATACAATAATGATTCAATCTTTTAACTTCAATCTGTACCAGAGAATATTTGTAGCTCAGGGATGAATTGTGGGATCCTTGGTGCATTCTGAGCTTCGTTGTTTTCTTGCATGCATTTCATTATCCAACTAGATAACACCATCAGTGCCTGCTTTCATAAATTGTCTGCAAAACAACCAAGCTCAAAGAGCACCAAGGGCCCCACACTCAATTTTTGTTTGTACTTAGAAACAATGGATTTTCAGCCTCTTGTATAACATTTTTACAATACCCGAAGAGTTTATCACAGAGATTGCCAACCAGTGGGCCGGGGTCCACTGGTGGTCCGTGAGAAAATTTTGGTGGTTTGCAGCGCACCCGTGTCTGCAACAGGGGTGATAGCGGTAGCAGATGAACTGATATGCGTGGGGAGGGAGAGTAGCGCATAGGAGATCGCGGCATCAAAGCCCTTCCCGGGTGGTCCCTGGTCTGCAATGGGGTGGGGGTCAGGGGAAAGCAACCTATGAACTTGTGTTGCCTCCTGCCTCCCCCTCTAGCAGCCGCCAAGCCTCCTCCTTCCCGCTGGGCATGTGAGCACTTCTGGCAATGAGGAAGCACAGTGGGAGGAGACTTGGTGGCTGCCAGAGTGGCGAGCACTTTGCAGCTCCTGAGGCAAGGGGCGTGGGAGATTGCGGCATTGGAGCCCTTCCCAGGTGTTCCCTGGCCTGTGAGGGGGGAGGGAGAAAGGAACCTCTGAACTGGTGTTGCGTCTTGCCTCCACGCATCGAGGAGGCTGAGCGGCTGCCAGCGATGCCCTCGGGTGAGGATGTTGCAAGGGGTAGGCTCGACCCCTCCCCTCAGGAGCCGCAAAGCACTCACCGCCCCTCTGGCAGTCACCAAGCCTCCTCCCGCCATGCTTCCTCCTTGCCAGAAGTGCTCACATGCTCAGTGGGAAGGAGGAGGCTTGGTGGCTACCAGAGGGGCGGTGAACGCTTTGCGGCTCCTGAGTGGAGGGGTCGAGTTTTCCCCTTGCAACATCCTCACCCAAGGGCATCGCTGGCAGCCGCTCAGCCTCCTCAATGCGCAAAGGCAGGAGGCAACACCAGAGGGGAAGGCAGAAGGCAACACCAGTTCCGAGGTTCCTTTCCCCTATCCCCACCCCCTCACAGGTCAGGGAACACCTGGAAAGGGTTCTGATGCTGCGATCTCCCACATGCATCAGTCCATCCATCACTGGTATCACCCTTGTTGCCCCACCTCCCTGCCAGCCATCTGGTCTTCAGCACGTGGATTGTTGGCCTCCAGACATCAGATTTCCACCATCCAGCACCAGTTCAGAGGTTCCTTTCCCCCCAGCCCCAGGAAGAGATGGGGGGAGAGAGAGAAAGAGAAGGAGGGAAGGGGGAGGGAAAGAGAGAGATGAGAGAGAGAGAGGGAGGGAGGGGGGGAGGAGATCCCGGTGTTTTGTTCTGTAGGAAATGGGTCCAAATGACTCTGAGTATTTAAGGTTGCAGAAACAGGCAGCCAAACTAAGTGCCTGATGGACCCCATCCTGTCAGTGGGAGTCCAGGCGCTTCAGTGAGCAGTGTGGTGGATTCGTATTAGTGGTCTGCAGGATTTAAAATTATGAGTTTGGTGGTCCCTGAGGTCCAAAAGGTTGGCGACCCCTGATCTATCATGACCTCAGAGTCAATCTGCAAAATAAGGATTGATCAAGTCCCGCCAGGTGTGGCACCCACTAATTCAGCAGCCACTGAGTCGAACACTGACACCCTCCCAGGTTCTTCCTCAGCTAGTACTGATCCCTCTTGAGACAACCCAGGTGCCAAGAAGGTCATATACCCCCCTCAACCAAGGAAACCCAGCACTTCATCAAAATAAGTGCTTTGTGAGCAAGTGGCAAGACACTGGCTCTGTGCGCAAGCTTAGTGCCTCATTATTAGCAGTAGCTAAGCAAGGAAATGCTCACCTGTGCATAATAGATAGGAAAGGATTTAAACTGCAGACTGCCTTCTCTTGCTGAAAAGAATTTCAGCATATGGTTTTGGACACACTTGCTCTTGATTCTGGCTGTGCCATATTCCTGACCTGGTCTCTGGCTCTTCTGTTTGTACTTTGCAAGATATTGTAAGTTTCTGATTATAGACTCACTTGGATTATCTTCTCAACCTCTAGAAAGCTGCCATGCAGTCACGTTTCCCAACACTTGTTGTTCCTGCCCTGCCTGATGCCATCTCTTCCTGATGTCTCACAAGCCCTGCTGCAAATGCTGTGCTCCAATCACTTATATGTCAGTTCTCCTCATACCTCCCATTGCTTCCTCCTCTTGGTTGCATTTTGATCAAGCTCCCTCCAAAATGTACCTCTCCAATCTAGTACCTCTGCAAGCCACCCACACACATCCCAAGTACCTACATGTACTTGCATTTTGCCAGCTAATTGTATAAGTGCTTTCTCCCTTTGCTGAAACCAGGAACTGAAACTACTATGCTCCTGCCCCCACTTTTCTACTGATGGCTAAACAATGTCAATTCCTTCCATCTTTCTTCCTAGGATTTAGATTTTGGTTCCCTATTCATCCTCACTGACCTTTTCTAAAGTGATTGTGTTTGTGTTAGATAAATAGAATAGAATACTTTCTTGGCCAAGTTTGATTGGACACACAAGGAATTTGTCTTGGTGCATATGCTCTCAATGTACATAAAAGAAAAGATACATTCATCAAGAGTCAAGAACCATAAGGTACAACACTTAATAATAGTCATAGTGTACAATAAGTGATCAAATCATACTAGGAACAGTCAATAAAAATCGTTAGGATACAAGCGACAAAGTTACAGCCATACAGTAATAAGTGGGAGGAGATGGGTGAAAGGAAGCATGGGAGGATTAATAGTAATAGTCATGCAGACTTAGTAAATAGTTCAACAGTATTGATGGCGTTTGGGAAAAAACTGTTCTTGTGTCTAGTTGTTCTGGTGTGCAGTGCTCTATAGCAGTGGTCCCCAACCTTTTTTGTGCCAGGGACCGATTTCACGCAGAAACACTTTTCCAAGGACCGGTTAGGGTTTTTTATTTATTTATTTATTTATTTTTTAATTAATTAATTATTTATTTTTATTTTTTATTTACTATTACACTATAATATCAACTCACCAAAATGTAGAATCAGTGGGAGCTCTGGGCTTGTTTTCCTGCAACTAGACGGTCCCATCTGGGGGTGATGGGAGACAGTGACACTCGAATTGTACTCCTTATATCCAGTCTACTCCGTAGTTTTGTTTTTGTTGCTGTCAATGCAGAAAACCCCGCCTCACAAAGATAAGAGGTTGAAAATGGAAGCAGGACTTTCAGTGCTTTTGTGGCAATGTCAGGATGTTCTGCTTTGACTTTACTCCAGAATGCAAATAGATTTGAGGTTGTTTGAAACATGGATTTAAGGCCACCATCATTTGCAACTTCAACTAGCTGTTCCTCTTCTTGTAAGGTTAAAGTTGATTCCCCTGGCTTGTTCACAAATGGGTTCCGGATCCATTCCTTCCCCAGCCTGGGGTCTTTTGCGATGGGGAAGTAATGCTCAAACTCTTTTGAAAGCTGCAACAGGTGATCATGCACTAACTGGGTGAATGAAGGTCCAAACTCAGTCTCTTCCATAATCCCTACTACTATGTGAAACATGTCAAATACCCCTGCGTTCACTCTACGTCTCCATATCTGCAGTTTGCCTTTGAATGCTGCAACCTTATCTGCCAACTTGAAAACGGTTGTCATTTTCCCCTGAAGTGAGAGATTGAGTTCATTGAGCAGGTTAAAAATGTCACACAGGTAAGCAAGTTTCAAGATCCAATCAGAGTCACTGAAGTATGCTGCCAGTGGTGACTGTTTTTCCAAGAAAAATCTCTGCAGTGACTCTCTTAACTCAAAAACTCTTGCCAGCGATTTACCTCTTGAAAGCCATCTCATTTCTGTGTACAAGAGAAGGCGTCTATGTTCTGCATCCATCTCTTCACAGAGCTGTTCGAACAGACGTGAATTCAGGGCATGTACTTTTATGTGGTTAATAATTTTTACCACAGCTTGCAAAACGCTGTTAAGCTCAGGTGGCATTTTTCGGCTTGCCAGCATTTCCCTATGGATGACACAGTGTGTAGACTCACATTCAGAGGCAACCTCCTTGATCCGTGTTGTCAGACCTGAAAGCCGCCCAGTCATTGCAGCCGCTCTGTCCGTGCATACACCGACACAGTGCGACCAATTAAGCCTCCCAGATATGTACTCGTTCAAGGACATGAATAACTCTTCAGCTGTGGTGTTAGTTGGCAGAAATAGTGCACATAGCAAATCCTCATGTACATCCTCCTGAAAAATGTATCTCACAAAAACGAGCAATACTGCTTTGTTGTCAACATCTGTAGATTCATCCACCTGAATCGCGTACCATGGTGACTCATTAATCCTCTCAAGTAACTGTGCCTCGATGTCCTCTGCTATTTCATTAATTCTTCTTGTTACGGTGCTCGCCGAAAGGGGGATGCTTTCAACCTTTTTCACTGCAGCCTCTCCGAAAAGTTCACCGCAAATGTCCTTTGTAGCAGGCAAAATCAATTCTTCCCCAATAGTAAAGGGCTTCTTAGCTTTAGCAATGCGGTCCGCGACCAGGAATGATGCTTTTAGCGCAGACACATTTGTTGAAGTAGTGGTCTTGAATAATTGTTTCTGTCCTTCATTTTCCTGTTTTTTTCTTTCAAAATATTCAAAGGGCTTTTCTTTCAATGCTGGGTGCTTTGTCTCCAGGTGGCGGCGCAGTTTTGATGGTTTCATGCCTTCATTAGCAAGTCTTTGTCCGCATATTACACAGAGTGGGTGGGGGGCTTGTGAATCACCTGTTGCGATGAACCCGTAACTCAGGTAGGAATCTTGGTATTTTCTTTTAAATGCCGCTTTCTTTTTGCAGGCAGTCTGTGACCCTTCTGCTGTCTCATCGTTGTCTCGTTTACCCTTTCCAAAAAAACTCTCCAGTGAACTCTGTTTCTGGCTCATTTTGCGAGGGCTAGCTTGCTAGATGAGATTAGCCAGATGAGAGCGAGAGGTGTAGAGTTGTAATTGCAGGAATGTTCTTATCCTATGGCAAACCAATGGGGAAAATGAATCTTCCAGTGGCATTAACATAGACTTAACCCTAACCCTAACCCTAACTAGAGATAATTAATTGTATTAATTACCATGCTAAACAGTAATGAAAGTTAAGCAGAAACCAAAGTTAATCAATGTTGGAGGATTACTAAAAATGTGTATAAATGCAAGACTAGACTCCAATAAAGTCATCATGATTCAGTTGATCATGATCAAACAAAAATATATGTTTGGCAACATATATGTTTTCTCCAAAAGCATTTTGTAAGGTAGTAATCTGCAATTCAGGTTTTACATTTAGGATGGGTTTGATCTCCCATATGGTCTTCAGCTTTCCACAATCTCAACAATTGTAAGGTGTGTGGGGAATTCAGAGAGTCCAAGTCCATACATTTTAAAGATTTGTCTTATATATATAGTAGGGATTGCACTAAACATATGTAAATGCAAAGAAACCCTTTGCCTATCCAGTGTTTTCAACTCCAGCAATTGTAAGATTATGTGGACTTCAATTCCCAAAATTACCCAGACACGGACTTCTTAAAATTGAGAAACACTGCTCTTCACTTTAAAAATGTTAAACAGATAGCTACACTTTCCCACTCATCCCCACACATTCCCCTTCTTCCAAAATATCAACAGCCCAAATATTTTGTCTTCACCCATTCTAGTGGGATCTGGATGCCACAAAATGGATGCTGGTAGACCGCCATTCTTCTTGGTTCATTTGATCATGATATGGAGACAATATTCCACTCATTGAAAAGCTAGTTATGACTTAATTTAATAATCAAAGTTGGATTGGATTTAATAATCATGGTTAATGCAGGCATGATATTCCCCTCTGGAAAAAAAATCGGGACCCGCCAAAAGAGACCCCGCGCTGTGCACACAAAACCAACGCTACACACCCTTCCTTTCCACCTGGTCAGGTATGGATCAGCTCCGGATCAGCTCCGGAGCTGGGCAGCCGCTTCCCTGGTGGCGGGGCCGAGGCCGCCGTCCGGGGAGCGCCCGCTGCTTCCCTGCTGGGCTGGGATGGAAAACGCGCTTGGCAAGGGGCCGGGGAAGCCTGCGGGCGGAGGACCAAGCGTGCTGGGAGATTCTGCCGAGACGAGGCCATCAGACGGAGAGACGGCTGGTCTGTGGCTGCCCAGCTCCCATTTCCTGCCGCTCACCTGAGTAGCCTGTAGCCGCGTGTCAATGCAGTGAGGCGATTGAAGAGCTTCTCGTGAGCCTTGACCAGGTTGCCGGCCGCTTCCAAAGAGGGCGAGGGAGTTCGTGCAGGCTGGGATCGAGATAGCAGCGTAGCCTCCCTTTACCAGAGCCTCGCAAAACTCCTGGCGTAAGCCTGTCTAATCAGGAGCCTCCTTCTTAGGAAAAGCAGCTTCTCCATGGCTACCACGTTTCCCTTTTCTCTAGCCACGCACGGCGTGGAGCTGACATTTTTGGTCGAGCGAGGCTGAGGGACGGCGTCAAAACCAGCGCTCGATCGAGATTCCAACATGTCGGAACAAGATGGCGCCGAAGCAAAGTAGGCGGCCCGGTCCCAAATGACCCGCGGACCGGTACCGGTCCGTGGACCGGTGGTTGGGGACCCCTGCTCTATAGCATCATTTTGAGGATAGGAGTTGAAACAGTTTATGTCCAGGATGTGAAGATGTAAGTAATAGTGTGTTAATTCTGCAAAGCAGATGCAATAGTGAGATACCCTGACAACTTTTGAGCTCTGATTGGTTCAAGAAGATTACTAAAAAAAAATCTATGTAAAAATAAGGCAAGAGAAATGGGATGAATATGATGACTAAAGTCAACAGCTAGAAAGATTCTCTCTAACTGTATAGTGATGACCATACATTCCTGGAAATAAATGCAACTGCTTTAATGAGTTCAACATTTGTGCCTTTCATTTATTCTGAAGCTCTTCTATGTACTGAATCAAGTCCAAAGCATTGCATATATCCACTGAAGCTGTAGGGTTTTTGGCGGTTTGCTTGATGAACATTCTCCACTGAGCCGAAGGGAGAATCCAGGATGGGTAGTCTCTAGTCTCATAGCTCTGCAGACCAAGTTGAAAAACTGAGGACACACCCCCTGGTAACAGTCCCCAGTTCTTCACTCGGTCTCAGCGTGTTCAGACCACCCTTTAAGGGCTCTGAATAGTTAAGATTGTAGAAGAATCTTCACCCCCTGGATTGAGTTTATTTTTTTTTTCCCCTCTTTGAGTGGCTTAGAGCAGGTTTGACAGCTAACCGGCTTGCCGGGTAGCACTTTTGTTTTTCGCTTTTTTTTTTTTTAGACTGCCTTTTTAAAAAATTCTTTGCTGGTAGACTGGTTTTTGGAATTGTGATTGTAAATTTGGTTGGAGGTGCCCCTGAGAGCCCGGGTGGCCCAGGCTGGTGGGGGGGCGGGAGTCAGTGTCTTATTCAACTCACTTTCTCCCGGTCCGTTCTTATTGATCTGTGCTAGCCGCAAAAACCACAAGGCGCTTCTGCCCCTTTTCGGCATCGGTGGCCATTTCAGACGTTTCGGGACAATTCTGCAGTTCGTCTCCAGGATTGTCCCTTGGAGGGGTACTGGCCATCTGGATTGAATCCTGTCCCCCTGTCCAGTCACCAGAGCACCGTGGCAGCTGTGAGATGCTTGAGACTGCCAAATTGATTGCGGTGCAGCCAGCACTGGCTCACAAGCCTCTGATCTGTCAGGGCTTGTAGCAATTTTAAAGAGTCAGCCATTTTTTTTTTCCTTTTTCCTTTGACTGTTGCCTTAAATTGCGGAGCTGTGCTGAGCTCACCACTTCTGGGTCGCACTAGCCTCCTGAAGTGGTGGACAGCTGCTGTGACCAAAGCAGACAGCTTTAGATCAAATACATCTTGTTTTTATTTTTCTTTTGCCCCTTTTTTTCTTTTCTCAGTGACAATTATTTTTGGCAGGCTCAAAATGGCCGCCAGGGGAGCTGGCCAAGAATTATCAGCTCCTCAGCAGAGTAGGGAAAGAGCTGCAAGGAGATCAACTAAGTCCAGGTCTGCAGGGCTGGAGGCAGCAGCTAGGATCAGAGCTAGGACCCGAGCCCCTAAAAGACCCTCTAGGGCAAAGGATAGGTAGGCCAGGCATAGACAAAAAGCCCTAGATAAGGAGTTTGATAAGGTGGTGATAGACTCCAAGATGGCTGAAAACAAGGCCATCTCTCCTCTGCTCCCACAAGATGGCAGGCACCAAAACCAATTGGCAGATAGACAATATTTGACTGCCTGATATCCTGGTGGCTCAAGTACTCAGGATTTGCAGGGAAACCTCCAAATCAAGGCAAAAGCCACTCATAACAATTCTGAGCCACCACAAGGATTTTTGATTGCTGCACCTGGAAGCCAAGCCTCCAGTAGAACCAGACCTGCACCTGAAAATAAAAAAAGCCACCTTTACCCTATAGTGGCTGGGTTGCGGCCTGAGGAGACCCAGAGGCCAGAGATGCCATCCTTCATGAGAACCTGGATCTCCCAAACAATTAGACAAGAATTTCAGGCTTAAGTCAACCAGCTGCACCAGCTGCCTGGTTTGGACACCAACAGAGGCATTCCGCAGGGGCAGGGGCAGGCTTCTGCAGAACAGCCGATCTACTTCAGAAATTGTTCTGCATCCCCTTCAGAAAGAATGTTTTTATGCTTATGAAGAATGTCTTATGTTACCGAGAGGGACCTCCTTCCAGAGAGGGCTTTTCGGATGGAGAGTCAGAGGTAGCAGGTCCCCCCTCCTTTAAGGACCTTTTCCAGCTGGCTCTCTCCAAGACTCTGCTGGTTAAGGCTAAGAGCATGGCTCATCTTAAAAAAAGGGACAAGGTCACTGGGATCTTCCCCCAGAGGGAGAGGATCAGGAAGATTACGTATTCACTGAGAAAGCATCTGTAGTGGACGCTGTGCCCCAGACGTTTATGAATGTCATTTAAAAGCAGTGGGAGTCCCCTGAGGGGATACATTCACCCCAGTGTCTGAGTCTACCTTATTTAATGGGTGGCTGCGGCAGCTGCAGGGTAGAATCCCACCTGAGGACCTCAGGGTGCATCAGGACTTAAATAAGATAATAGCCACAGCACAATCGACAGCTAATGCCCCCTCACATCAGCCAAAACTTCTTCCAGAGCCATGGCCTGATCTGTAACAGCACGTAGGTTCATCTGGCTAAGAAACTGGCAGATGGATGCAAGAAACAAATGGAAGCTGGTGTTTGCTCCCTTCAAGGGAGAGAGGCTTTTTGGGAAGGCACTGGATCCCTTTTTTTTTTATGGAAACCAGGGACAAGTGAAAGATCCTACCCACCCAGGGGAGGCATTTTGATTACAGGTCTCCACCCTAGTACAGAAAGCCCTCCTTTAAACAGGGGGAAGCTGGGGCAAGCTTTCCCCGTCAAAGTACGCCTTTCTTCCAAAGATCCTCATTTCAGGCCGATAGACCGGCCTTTGCCGCCAGAGGGCATCAGAGGCAAGATGACAGAAGGTCCTTTCAGGGTTCCAACAGACCTTTTAGATGCAACAAGTGACACCCAAGCCTCCCCCCCCCACAGGGGGCCGTTTGGGACTGTTCTGGCAGAGGTGGGAACAGATCACAACAGATGCTTGGATCCTGACAACTTTATGGTCAGGTTGCTCTTGGTTTTTTTTTCCTCCCCCCACCCCAGTACCTTTGTGTGCTGCCCCATCTCAAGGGACCCTTCAAAGAGGGATCTCATGGAATTGGCGATCCACCATCTGCTGGACGTTCGGGCCATCCATCCAGTTCCTGGAGACCAGGAGAGACAGAGATTCTATTCAATTTGGTTTGTGATTCCAAAGGCCTCGGGGGGTGGGGGGTGGCGAGCAATCCTCAACTTGGAAGGGCTCAACAGGCATCTAATCTACTGAAGATTCAAGGTGCACTCCCTCTACTCTATCATACAGGGCCTGCAGGAGGGAGATTTTTTTGGCTTCGGTAGACCTGGCAAAGGCCTACCTCCATGTGCCCATAGACTCTAACCACCATCAGTTCCTGAGGTTTTGCTATGGAGGCCACCATTTTCAATACAGGGCTCTCCCGTTCGGCCTGTCATCAGCCCCACGGACTTTTACCAAGCTCCTGGCGGCCATAGCGGCATACCTCAGATCCTTACCCATAAGGATCCTATGCTATTTGGATGACATCCTGATAGCATCCTCTTCCAGACCCCAGGCGGAGGAGGATATGATGTTGACAATCAGGATCCTTCAAGAGCATGGGTTCTTGATAAACCTGGACAAATGCCACCTAGTACCATCGAACCGTCTCTTGCATTTTGGGACTATTATAGACACGTTAACTGGCCAAGTCTTTGTCTCACAGGAGCGTCGAGACAGTATAAGGGACATCACATCACAGATCCTGTTTGACAGAGAGGCGCCTATCATTTTGCTGTCTCAACTTCTCGGCAAGATGATATCAGGCATTGGGATCATCCCAGGGCCCACTTCCATGCCTGAACCCTGTAATGGTTCCTGCTCCCCTACCGGAAGGCGGGCAGGGGTGACTCACTAAGGAGGGTTCACATCCGCTTACTGGTTCTTCTTTCTCTTCATTGGTGGCAGTCCCGAGCCATGGATCAGGGTTGCTTGTACAGGGAGCCCAGAGGATTACCATCACCACCAACGCCAATCTGTATGGTTGGGGGACCCACCTGGGAGTCCAGGTTAGGTGGTCATGGGAGGAGCTCGCCCACAACATAAATTGGCTAGAGCTCAGGGCTGCCCCTTTAACTCTCAAGGATCTAAGGCAGGAGGTGATGGGGAGACAGGTTTTTCTCCTCATAGACAATGTGGCTACCAAGGCCCATATAAACCGGCAGGGGGGCACTCACTCCAGATCTCTAATGCAGGAGGTGACTTGGTTGTGCAGGTGGGTGGAGAGACACCTGTTGACCCTGCGAGCAGAAAATATCTCGGGAGTTTCCAATGTGCAAGCAGACTGGTTGAGCAGGACCACAGTCGACCAGTCAGAATGGTGACTGCATCCCAGTCTGTTCCAGGAGATGACGGAACAGTTCGGCCATCAGATTCTGGATCTCTTTGCATCTCTGGAGAATTCACAGCTCCCGAGGTTCTTTGCATGTTTCCCAGCACTGGAAGCAGAAGTGGGTCAACGCTCTCCGGTGCAGGTGTCCCCAAGGGCTATTGTATGCCTTCCCCCCTTCCCCTGATTCCGGGGACAATCAGAAAGGTACTGACAGAGAGGGTGGAGGTTCTGTTAGTATCCCCTTACTGGCCCAGGCATCCATGGTTCGCCGACCTGTTGGGTCTGTCGATTGCCAGACCCTGGAGAATTCCCCTGCACAGGATCTCCCTCAGCCAGGACCCGATTGAGCACCCAGATCCAGCCTGGTTTCAGTTGACTGTCTGGTGCTTGAGCGGGTGTTCCTGAAGCAGGAGTAGTTTTCCAGAAGGGTCATTCAGATCACCAGGTGCCCAGAAGACTTCCACGACCAGGATATACAATGCATCATGGAGGATTTTCTGCAGCTGATGTGCCAGTCACCTGTTGGAACCCGCTGCTGTGTCTATGGCAAATGTGCTAGAGTTCCTGCAGGACAGGTTGGACAGAGGTCTCGCCCCCCCAGTACCTTGAAGAGACAGGTGGCTGCCTTGGCCTCGGTTTTTTCGGTCAAGGACTCAACCACTCTGGCCCAACACCCCAGGGTGAAAGCCTTCCTTAGGGGAGCCACCAATTTGAAGCCACCGGTGGTCCACTGTCTCCCCACCTGGGATTTGCCTAGGGTCCTGCAGGCACTGACTTCTCCCCCATTTGAACCCTTGCATGAAGTCAGTCTTCACCTACTCATGTGCAAGGTGTCATTCTTAGTGGCCATTATTTCGGCCAGGCGTATCTCAGAGTTGACGGCCTTATCCATCAGAAAGGACCTGTGCGTTTTCCATGCAGACAGGGTGGTTCTGCGGTTGGGCCCTACCTTTCTGCCCAGGGTGAACTCCTTATTCTATCGCTCATAGGAGTTGATTTTGCCTGAATTCTGTCCAGGGCCTATCCATGCACTGGAGAGAAAATGGGACACCTTGGACGTTAGGAGCACCCTCCGTATATACATCAAAAGAACCTCCTCTTTTTGGAGGACTGAAGCCCTGTTTGTTTCCTTTCAGCCGTCAACTTTGGATCGCAGGGTGACACCATCTACCATGGGTCAGCGGGCTTACAGCCTGTATTGCGAAGGCCTATGAGTTACTGGCTCTTCCTGTGCCCAGAATTACTGCGCACTCAACCTGGAGTGCAGTGACCACTGCAGCCTGGGCAATGCAGGCTTCAGTTCTGGACTTTTGTAGAGCTGCGACTTGGTCATCTGTGACCCCATTCATAAGACATTATAAAATTGACTCCTTTGCCTCAGCAGAGGCATCCTTTGGAAGATGAGTCCTGCAGGGTGTTCATGTAGAAGTGGGGACCTCTGACCAATCCAGTTCCCTCCCGTAGGACAGCCAGCTTTGGCATGTCCCATCCTGGATTCTCCCTTCGGCTCAGTGGAGAAGGGGCGTTGGTCCTACTTGAATGCTTCTTCTCGGGGAGCCGAAGGGAGAATCCAGTCCCACCCTGTATGCTGTCTGGTCAGAGTAGGGAGGAAATGTTTTTTTCTCGCAGTATCAAATAGGCTATCTGTTAGAGGACGAGGAGCAGCTGGATTCGCTTCGGCATCGTTCAGAACTGGGGACTGTTACCAGGGGGGGTGTCATCAGTTTTTCAACTCAGTTTGCACAGCTATGAGACTAGAGACTACTCATCCTGGATTCTCTCTTCGGCTCCTTGAAAAGCGTTCAGGTAGGACCAACGCCCCTTTTCTACTTTCTGAAATCAAAGTCATGTGGATCCCATAGCTACCAGTGCAGTCTTCTTTATGTTGCAACTCTTTACCTCAATATTAAACTTTGTTCCCTGGTTCTGCATGTTTCTCTTTCTTCCCTCTTCCCTGGCCCATCTGTTGAACAATGCTTCGGTTATACCCATTGGCCAATAATGCATAATCACTTTGCAGTGTTCTCCCAAAATTCTTTACTTAAAGATCAATATATTAGTTTCACATACCCCCCAGCTTAATTCTCTCTAGTAGCCCTGCAATCAAAATATACAAACTAATAATTTTAATTTTTATTGCTGCAAATTGCCAAAAGTCTTGCTTTCCTTAGCAACTGTAACCATAATCTTTGTCGGCAGTAAAGCCCCTTTATATTGTAGTCTCTGGGTCTAATTAGATACACTTTTGCCTCACATTTTATTCAGTGATAATCCTTATGCAATTCATAATTCTAAACATCGCCCATTTTGCATTTTATGCCACCCAAGAGAATAATACATGTTTTCAAACTTTTACCTTTTCTTTTAATGCCAGCTCTTAATTCTTAATTATTATCTACTACAGTTACAGATAACAGCAAATTTTAATGTAGATTAGTATTTGAAAACCAGAGAGTGAGTCTTAATGGTTGAACCACAAGTAGAAAGCTATTTGGTTGAAGGCATGCAGAATGGAAGCTGAAGCATAATCTAGCATGACTACAAGCTAATGTCCAAATTTTTGAGTTGGAGTTGTCAGAAATCTAACTGAAATTTAAATCGTATGAGCTGATTTTGTCAAACCTTGTTTTGGTTTAAAATAAATGCATTTCTTAATACTATTTTGGGAAGAAATATTCTAGTTAAGAACGTTAATGTTATGCTGAACTATATTTCTAAAATATGGACTTTGTCATCTTAAAATATGATTTTATATCATCAGAAAGAAACCTACCTTCCTTATTTTAAGAAATGGATCCAGTATTTTAGTTTATTAATTATCTTTGAAAAGTGAAGCAACATTTTCTATACTCTACATTTAATAATAAGCTTACAGACTAAATTAATTTATATTACTATTAATAGTTATTATAAAGGTATTTTCTCTTTCCCTTCATTAATTGCTTTTATTTTTTATCTTGTTTATTTTAAGCACCGTAATAGTATACTTAGGTTCACTTTGTTCATCATTTATCTATTTCTCCCCTGCTGGTGTTGTAGTTTTATTGTATTTCACTATTAACTTTTTAAAGTTAAAAAATAGACATCAAACTCATTTTTGATAATTAGTTCCTGGCACCTGAGGCTACTGATAATATTTTATTAATAATATTGTGAATATACTTTAGCTGGCATTTAATACGCATTTTCTCTTCAAGCCATCAAGATAATATGGAACAAATGTTTAGATGTTATTATCAACTTGTTTTGTTTTTGTTTTTCCCTTTTCTGAGCAAATTTGTCCCTTTTGCTTCCTCTCTGTGAGGGAAATGGGCAGTTTCCAAATTTGTTAAATAAATAAAATATAAAATTAGGGTGGTTTGACAATCCAATATAGTGGTAAGATGTTTTTGATAACTGGTTATCTTTTTTTGTACTTGACCTAGGAATGAATTAATATTTCTTCCTGTGCACACTGAACCGTTGTACAGAAAAAGTTAACCCACTGTTTATAGGAAGACAGTTAATTATGTTTACTGACAGCTTAATTGTTGACAATTAACTTTTGCATTGTAAGCTGCCTTTTATATAATTGCTGCGCAATATGTCTAGCAGAATTAGACCAAAAGCCTCTCTAGTCTATTATTTTGTGTCCCATAATGGGCAAACATAGGAATTCAGAAAAGTCATAAACAAGGGCCAGCAGTAACAACCTTCTACACCAATTAAGCCCAAATTGGCCATAATTGTATTGTATTTCTATATTGAAAAAATAGTAGAATAGATCAACAAATGAATCATTGGTTAGATAGTGTACAGATATATGTCAAATTGTATATGA
The DNA here is from genome assembly GCF_049901735.1 of Notechis scutatus. Lineage (NCBI taxonomy): Eukaryota > Metazoa > Chordata > Lepidosauria > Squamata > Elapidae > Notechis > Notechis scutatus. The sequence goes on from NC_142010.1 coordinate 231,855,939, forward strand.
TTAGAATCTATGATTAGAAACTGTATTTTCCTGAATGATGGCAAAAAAACTAAAAAATTATTTCTACTAAGATGCCCTCATAGATCTTTAACAGAAACTGGCAAAATTAAGTAGCATATTTCTAGAAGACGATACTTAGTCTTGTACTAGTATTAAAATAGAAATGCTCTGGATACTTTCCCTACATTTATTGAAATATGCATCCTTTTTCTTCAGCAATTTGTCTTGAAATTCTAGCACTATACAATGAAACATTAACTCTGTTAAGCAGCCAGGAATGGAATTTTTGCAGTCTGGTAGCAATTTACTGATAGACCCAACTTAAAGTACTAAGCTTGCCAGGTATCATGATATAAATTCTGCTATTAAAAATAGTTAAACAGGCTCAAGTATATTAAATAATTATAGGTTAAATAATTACATAATTAAATATTATAATTATTTTATACAATAAAATATAATTAAGATACCAGGTGACATTCAGACAACATACCTCTTGAATATATAAGAATCCAAATAAGAATAGTGTCATCAATATGAGAATTTTTATTTCATTTTTCTTATATTGACTATCTTTAAATCAAAGGAATGAAAATATGGCTTTTAAGACTAAGTTAAGATTGCACTATAGCCATTTTAAAGGATGCAAAATAATATATATTTAATAATTAGGAGATATTCTAAAATATTTTAAATAGTAAGCTTTACTTGTGTTTATTTTCTGTAACAAAATATAAAATAAAAAAATTGAAGAAAAATTAAAAGGTTGGCATGGAGTGTGATCTTTTGCCACCCCACAGCCCCCACAGATTGTGGCATAGAAATCGTCCCAGGGTCTAAGTTGCCAAAGCCCAAGATGTATTCTATGACTCCTATGATGACATGGAGGCACCTCTTAGAAAGTGGATAATTACATTTCGAAGTCTGGACCAATCATAAGCTTGGACCAATCATTCTACCTGAATAAACAGGTGCGGCTATTCATGACCTGGCTGGTTCAATGAATCCCCGTCACCCGTCGGGTTATTCTGGTGGAATTTTCTGATGGCTCGGGGTGCCCTCATATCCAAGCTCCACACCCAGGAAGGTGGGCAGGGCTATGTCACATTCAATGATTAAAGGTGGTGGATAACTTGGGAAATTAGCCCTGACTTTAATCGTGGCTAGATTGATCTAGCCGCTGGTCAGTGAAGTGCCGGCGTAAGTTCGGGAGACGATAAACGGCTTACATCAAATCTATTGTGGCAGTTCTGGTGTCTTTTGTTTGTGCAGCAGAACATTATATAGATATTATATTACAGTGTAATATTTCTCATACTGATATTATAGTAACTTTATTTATATGAAATCTATTTAATCTCTGTGGAGATTTGCTTATTGAGTTGACGAAAAGACATACACTTAACTGTACCCTATAAATTATCTCAATACACCCTAATATTATGAAAGAAGCTAAAGTAATGAATTGTCTTTTTAATTTCAAAACACATTGAGCATTTGAAATTAACTGGTAATCAGAATAGTACAATATTGGAATATCGACACCATTTACTATAGTAAGAAATAGGCAGATTTTGTTGACAACTGATACTATTCTAATGGAAATGAAAACCAAGTGGAAGGCACAAACTATGCTAGGGTGCATCTCAGAGAAATAATTGACATTAATCAGGCAATGACTAATTAAATAAGATAATTGAAATAAAAACCTGGCCATTTTCTGCTAATTGGTTTCATACATCGACTGCTAATTAACCTCTTGAAAGAGTAAGCCACAACCGTACATTAGCATGTGTGTCTGTCTAGATTGTTGTAGGCATAAAACAGACTTGTAAATAAAGCTGTGGAACTCGTAACGTAAACTTTTCAGCACAGTTTACCTTTATGCAACTCTGTTGAAAAGAAAACCAGCTGGGAAAAGAAACCATAAAACAAAGATACATGTTATTTAGAGGACTTAAATTTCAGGTGGTGTGGACTGGGCTGTTACATATACTACTTTTTTCTAAGTCCAACATTTTTCTTTAAAGAAATAACATAGAGAAAGACAAGTAGGTGTGAAAGCAGCTGCCATTTTATTTATGAGAATGACATCCAGACACAGTAACAGATTCTTTTCAAAGCCAATTTTGACCCCTAGACACTTTCTTCCAGGTCTGGGTTATTTCTGGTATGAGACCCAGGCTTAGACATTTGATTGATGGACCATAAATTATAAGTTGGTGAAAGCTACATCCCTTACTGCATTTTTATATCAAAATTCTTCATTTCTACAGGGATAGGAAAGACACTTAAAAAAATAAAATTGCCACATGATATAAAATTGGTAATAAGTCATACAAATGTTAGCCATTCTTGATATATTATAATGCTTATAAATAGAAGCTATAGCCAATAATAGTTTTCCTTATGTATGCACTGGTTTATTAACATTCTGTATGATTAGATTTCATACTAAATCTTCAAAAGAAGAATGTTAAGTTATATTATCAGCTTTGCTCATGAGTCCTGCAGCAAGGCAACTGTTCATACACATTATTCCTTTTCATTAATTTGTATAAGCTCCAACAGCAGTCAAGATAGAGAAATGGTTGTAACTGTTCCTGGTTTCACATATTTTGGCAATTGCTTATGTTCTTTCTATGATTTGAATCACTTGTCCAGATGTTGCTCCAAAATATTCCTCTTACTTGTTTTAGGGCAGAATTATCTGTTTTCCCACTTATCACAAAGAAATTATAATATGAATCAATATTTGTATATCAATGGCATCATGTATGCTGATTGAAATGAGAACTTCTTTTAAACTGGATGTTCATCAGACTATATATCAATGCAGCATGGTCTCACTGTTTTATTATTCTTAGTTCCAAGCATGTTAAATTATAAGGCTTGTGACACTTTATATTTCACCCAAATCCATATTTTTGTTCATAATCTGAAATAACAATGAAAATGTAATCAGAAAGTATTGTTTGAATGAGATCAAAATGTAAAAATGAATCTAAACTGCTTTTGATAAATTTTGCTTTTATTTTTTCTTTATTAGAATAATTACCCTCAGCATTTGAAAAGTTTCTCACTGCATAAATATTTAATACAAATAACTATAACTGAAAACATACTCTGAAAAAAATAAACAATTTTAGATTCACTAGATGCAGTTATCACTTCAAAATGTATTTGTTTTTTCCTAGACAAAAATGTTTGTGAAGGATCTTTCCATATTCATTTATTTTATTACATTTCACATCCTAGATTTTATTCTTCTTAAGTGAGACCAATCTTATTAGTTATAGTCGTAAGTACTGTGTCATAAGTAACAATCATATATAGCATGGGAAAGAAAATTTCTCTATAGAGAAACAGGAAAATATATTATTCCAGTTTCTCAACCATAGGGAAAATTATCTCTAATTTAATCTGCACTAGCCAGATAATTTGAGTGTTCATACAAAAACAATCAGTTTATAGTATTCTAAAGAACAGTGTAAAATCAATGGAAAGTTACAAAATATGAGGCATATAATAAAAAAGCAACAAACTCAGATTACCTTTTAGAAAATCCATACTCCCATTTTAGATATAGATGATGTCTGTTGAGAGCGGGCTGTTCAATTTTGACATAGATGATCTCTTTGACCCCTCGCTGACTTTCACTGAACAAGGTGCCATCAACATCAAAATTGAACAACCTTTTCTCAACAGAAGGGGAGGGATACGACATCATCTATCTCCAGTCTGCAACATAGTTCTTTCAACAATTCCAAGAAGGATCCACACCCATTTGCACTACTCAGATGATCCTGACTACGCAGGTAACCCAGATAAGCCTCCAGGGGGCCTCAACAGCTCTCTAAAAGAATGCAAATGACCAGCAGTCTGCAAGGAGTATAAATTCTTCCATTTCCCACCATCCAGAGCTGAAGAATCAAGAGTCACAGCTGAAGAAGCTTCTTGGATAAGAAGTGAAACGTCTTCAAAGAAAAACAAGGAAGTCCAGTTGCCTCTTGAAAAAGCTCCTTTGGGACATTTCTGGCCTTTTGAAAGAGTTTGAATAGCTGGCTTTTCCAATTGGCATGAGAAGGTGGCTGATAGACTGAGATAAGACTCTGCCTCCATTCCATGTACATCTTGCTCCATTCCTTCCCTTCTTTGATGATTTTTAATCATGTTTAATGTTAATATTTATTTTAATGTTTTATCTTATTGTTTTTACTTAGTTGTAAGCTGTCTAGAGTTGCCCCTTGTGGAGATGAATGGCATGAAAATGTAATAAATAAATAAATAAATAATGACATCCTTATATTTTACCTCTTTAATCAGCACCTGAAGTCTCTTCCAAATTGGCTTTTGCATAACTCAAAGGCAGATGGAGACCCACAACTGGGCCAACAACACTCAACCATGAAATAATATAGTTCGTATGCCTACAAAAAATAAAATAAAATGTACATTACTATTTAGGGGAAGAGTAATGAAATATTCCAAGTATCTTTGAAAATTGGGCACTATTTTTATTAAAATATTATAACATACAGCTTATAAGAAAGAACATTTTGTAAAACAATTTACATTATTGGCAATTCTAACCTTCCAGTATAGTGTACTTTGAGACAGACACAGTTGTTAGACATCTCTAATTAATTTTTATTTATTTTATTTATTTTATTTGTCAATTGCTTACAAGATAATAGGTATAAGTATATACATAGTTATGAATACATGAAATGGGTACATATAAGAAAAATAAAAGAAACAATAGGACAGGGACGGTATGCACATTGGTGCGCTTATGCACGCCCCCTACAGACCTCTTAGGAAAGGGGTGAGGTCAATAGTAGACAGTCTAAGGTTAAAGTTTTTGGGGTTTGGGGAAGAAACTACAGAGTCAGGTAGAGTATTCCAGACATTGACCACTCTGTTGCTGAAGTCGTATTTCCTGCAATCAAGTTTGGTGCGGTTAACCTTGAGTTTGTATCTATTGTGTGCTCTTGTGTTGTTATGGTTGAAGCTGAAGTATTCATTGACAGGTAGGACATTGCAATGTATGATTTTATATACCATACTTAGATCAGACTGAAGACGGCGTAATTCAAGGTTTTCTAGGTCTAGAATTTCAAGTCTGGTGGCATAAGGTATTCTACAACGAGTAGAGGAGTGGAGAACTCTTCTTGTGAAATATTTCTGGACTTTCTCAACTGTGCTAATATCAGATACGTAATGTGGGTTCCAGACTGATGAGCTTTATTCGAGTATTGGTCTAGCAAATGTTTTGTATGCTCTAGTTAGTAGTGTGATATTACCAGAAAAAAAGCTACGTAGGATTAGGTTAACAACTCTTAATGCCTTTTTGGCTATGTAGTTACAGTGGGTTCTAGCACTCAGATCATTAGAGATGAGTATTCCAAGGTCCTTTACAGAGTTTGGATCATCAACAAGATCTTGACTATTTAGCTTGTATTTTATTTTCTGATTTTTTTTTGCCAATATGTAAGACAGAGCATTTATTTGTTGAGATTTGAAGTTGCCATTTGTTTGACCATTCTGATACATAGTCAAAATCTTTTTGAAGGGTAGCAGTATTGTCTGTGGTATTGAACAGCTTTACATCATCAGCGAAAAGAATGCAGTTGCTCTTAATATGATCACAGAGGTCATTTATGTAGAGTATGAAGAGAGTTGGTCCTAGAACACTGCCTTGAGGGAGACCACTATTGACAGGTACATAATTTGAAAGGAGACTCCCAATTTTGACCATTTGTTGTCTGTTTGACAGGAATGCTTCTATCCAGTTATGCAGTTGTCCAGAGATACCATAAGATTTTAGTTTTAGGCGTAGTTTGTCGTGTACCACTGAATCAAAGGCCTTACAGAAGTCTATGTAGATTGCATCTATTGCTTTGTCCTGATTGAGTTGTGTAGTCCATATGTTTTTGCAGTGTAAGAGTTGCAGATTACAGGATAGTTTTTTCCTGAAACCAATTTGTTTATTGGAGAGTAGGTTGTTTGTTTCTAAGTGGAGGATAATGGATTGGCTAATAATTGATTCCATGACTTTACAGGTGATGCAGCATAAGGAGATTGGTCTGTAATTTTCAACTAGGCTGGGGTCTCCCTTTTTGAAGATAGGGATGACCGTGGCTTGTGACCATAGGTTAGGCAAGGAGCTGGTCCTGAAAGATTTTTCAAAGATTATGCTTAGAGGTTCAGCTATGGCAGTGGATAGCTTTTTTAAGAAGTAGGCACATATTCCATCCGGTTCAATAGATAGAGATGGTTTTAGATTGCGTAGTGCTTTTTCAACACTGTCTCCTGTAAAATCAATATGTATTAGATCATTGTAGTTGTCTGTGGTTCGGCTAGGAAATACTGGGCATGATCCATTGCTGTTTACAAATACTGAGCCGAAGAATGTGTTAAAGATGTTGGCTTTAATGGTGTCATCGTTGCAGTCTTTACCATTAGGTCCTATCAGGGGTGGGATGGACCTTGAGTCTTTGAGTTTGTTGTTTACAAAATTGTAAAAAGCGTGGGTGGAATTGGTGCATAGAAGGTTTTCCTCTTGTTTAATGTGATCATTGGTGCATTCAGTCTTTATCTGGTGGCATAAATTTTTGTATCGGCTTTTGAAATTGGCAACGTGACCAGATTTGTATTTCTGCCAGAGTGATCTCTTTTTGGATTGAAGTTTCCTTATTGTTATGGGTAATCTGTTTTTTTTGGGGGGGGGGGAGTTGTTGTTGGTACATATAGTTTGATGACTCTTTTGACTTCAAGTAAAAATATGTTGTAATGGTCTTCAACAGTATTGCATCCAGTGAATAGAGATTGCCAATAAAGGGATAAGAGATCGTTGTCTATAAGATCATAGTTGCCTTTTTTGAAGTTATAATTGGGGATTACGTCATTGTGATGATTTTTGTGTGGGCGTATGTTGAGACAAAAGTCAATCATATTGTGGTCACTGCTGGAAAAGGATTCTTTAGTTTGTATTCCATAAATTAAATTCAAACTATTGCAGAAGATGAGATCGAGGCAGTTGTTTAGTCTAGTGTTGTTGGTTACTAGTTGTTCCAGTCCCAGATTTGTAACAGCATTGTAGAAGATTGCGTGTATCGGTTCAGTTGTACATTCATTTAGGGTCCAGTCAATATGAGGTAGATTGAAGTCACCAAGAAAGATAAAAGTGTGTGGGCAGGATGCTGTCCATGTTAGTAGTGTATTTAGCTTGTTTACATGTCCGATGTCAAAATCAGGTGCTCTGTAACATAGTAAGAATCGAAATGTGATATTTAAGGATAGTTCACAGATGATGGTCTCAGGAAGAGCAAGCTCCTGGGTAACTTGGATGTTTTTTAGATGTAAGGACTTTGTATGGAAGATAGCAATACCACCTCCTCTACGAATTTCACGATCTGATCGGTAAACATGATAGTCTCTTACTGTGGTAATGGAGTCAGGGAGAGATGCATTGAGCCATGTTTCACAGACAAATATGATGTCGAATTTAGCCATATTTATAAGAGGAGAAATTCAGGTATTTTATTCACAAGGCTTCTTGCATTGAGTAGCTTGCATTTAAGGCTAGCAGTAGTTGGAATTGAGGTAGTTAGGGGCGTGCGTGCCTAGTCTTGGGTAATGGTGGATTGGTTGAGGTAGGGTTGTGGTTGAAGCTTAAATCTGAGTTGCGGGTTGTGTGACTTACTTTTGATACAGTCAGCATGGTAGTCAATGTACAGGTAGTCAATGTACAGGTCCTTCTCTCCATTGTCTAGATGTTTTTTGAGTTCAGTGCGGAGTACACGGGAGCGGGCACGTTGCTGTATGGTTAGGTCAGGACGACAACAGAGGTTCTTATGGTTGGTGTTGGTTTTGGTGAGTGAATTTATAGTGTAAACGAATTTACGTTTGCTTGATTCATTTTTGCAAATGCCCCTGTAGAAGTGTGGGGCCACAGAGCCGCCTCTGTTTTTGAGTTCTCAGCCAATGCGGGAAATGTCAAGTATTTCATCAGGGAAGATGGTTGATGCTTGATAATCACTGATGATGTTTCGGACTGTTGTGATGTCATCATTATCATTGATGTCCTCTAGACCAAATAAGATGGCGTTTGGACGTTTCCGTTCACGCTCAACAGTTTCTCTGATGAGGATTGGGATATCATTATTTGTCTGGCTTATGTTTTTTTGTGGATTGGGTTGTGGTTGTTGGATAGAAATGTGGTTTGTAGCTATTGGATGTTCAGGTTTTTGCGTTGTGTCTTTTTTTTCAAGGTTGGATAATCTTTCTTTTAAGGCGTCCAGGGATGCTACTATGGTGTCAAGGGATGTTATTTGTGTTTCAATGGTATCAACTCTTTCCAACAGATCCAGTTTGGGTCTGCATGATTTGCAGAGATATGGAAACTCATTGGATGATTCTAGGTATTGAATCATTTGCTCGGGTAATCCCAAGCAGTCATGATGAGCGTATTTGTTACATAGAGAACATTTGATGGAGTTTTCATTATCCTTTAGAGTTTTGTAGCATTTAAGGCATGTGCAGGAGTCTTGTGGTTCATTGGTGGGGATTACTTTTTCTTTAGGTTGTGGTTTGGCATTGGATTTTTTTCTTGGCATGGTAGGTTTGTTAAGATGGTAGGTTTGTTAATTTTGTTAATTTTGGGTAATCAATATAGCCAATATCACACCAATCAATCAATTGCAGTAATCTCTCTAGTCAAATAATTTTCCTAAGAAACAATCAGCCTAATCAATTAATTACACTAATTGCTAATCAATTAATTACACTAATCATTAATCACACTGTTCAATTAAATTCACTAAATCATTGATTTTACTAATCAATTAAATTACATGAATCTTGATCTTTTAAACTAATCAGTAATCACACTATTTGCACTAAACACTCTAATCACACTAATCAATTAAAACAATAAATCAATTAAACCATTAATGAAATATTTTATAGAAATTGATTATCTAATCGTTGATATAGGTGATGAGGTAGAAAAGTTGTAAGTTTTGAGATAATGAATTAATCAGTGTTTGATTAAAGTAATGAGGTAGTATTGAGAGTCTGCAAGGAAAGGGTTAATTGTTTTACGAGCAGCTGTGATTTACTGGGTGGGAGGAATTTATTGGTCTGATTGCTGCTGCTATTACTCTGTAAACAATAGGCTGTAACAAGATGTTCAAAGCACGCTGGATTTTTGAAAGAGAGCAAAACTCGCTGAATTAAAACACTTTAACTACAATCAATATGTCTCTGAATAAGATTGTTTTCCAATAGTTTCCTAAAGTTCTTCAAGTTGAGTAGTAGTAAAAATACAGTCCAGAAATTTGGGTTAACCAATCCAATCTGTCCTTTACTTTTAAAGTTACTTCTAGTTGCAATATCTTTTTTTTTTTAAACTAAATCTGACAGTCACTCCAGATTGTTAATTGCAGCTATTTTCCTCCTTTGAGTCCCACTTTCCAAGGAAAATTCCACTGCAGAAATTGGAGTGATTCTTACCAAGACTAAGCATGCTGTTACAAGATCTTTCCTTTCTTTTTCACTTCTGTCTCAGCTGCCTTCCTATTCTTTTAGTTGGTGATTGTGAAATTGTTTCACTACAATTGTTTATATTTGTAAATTAAGTATAAGAAGAAAATCCAACTTGACAATTCAACAGATCTGAAACATATTGGAACCTATAATGAAATAAAAGCACAAAGTCACATTTAACTGAAAGCTCTTTTAGAAAGAAATGTTGGAAAGAGTGTTTAAAGCCCATAGAACTGGACTTTGATGAATTTTAAAAAACATCAAGTTATTTGTAAAGTAACCCAAGTAAATGGACGACCGGACACTGATCTGAGAGTATAGCTTATTTTCTTCTCACATTTCTCTATTTCAGGCATTCAATTGAATTTTTTAGTGTTTGAGAAATATGAGAAAGCTCAAATTCTCAACTCTGTACAGCAGTAGGACTGAACTGCTACCCGGAAAAATAACAAAGAGGGGAATTGTAGTTGGTGGCTCCCTACTATCAGAACCAGATTATAGTCAAACACATCTTTTGAACCTAAGAAAACAGACTTTAATCAATACAAAGGAATAATAGGTGGCAGACAAAGAAAATGGGAAGATGCTCAAAACACAACTGTAACTAAATTTAACAAAGAAAAAGAAAAACAGCAAAAGCCAATGTAGCCACATAAAACTGTTAGTGACAATCTGGAAAAAGAAGACATATATGGCAGATAAGGATATTAAGTGAGGTCACTAAGGAAGAATGTGTACTAGTATTCTAGATTTGTAGAAATAATGCCAAGGAAAGATAAATTAGCATGTCTTAAACCAGCAAAGAAAAAGAAAGCAAAAATCAAGCTGCTCAAATTAAAACACAAGAATGATGAGCGTATTTGTTACATAGCGAACATTTGATGGAGTTTTCATTATCCTTTAGAGTTTTGTAGCATTTAAGGCATGTGCAGGAGTCTTGTGGTTCATTGGTGGGGATTACTTTTTCTTTAGGTTGTGGTTTGGCATTGGATTTTTTTCTTGGCATGGTAGGTTTGTTAAGATGGTACATTGATTAAATTAATTAATGGAACAATTTTGGGTAATCAAAAAAACACTATCTAGTTAGTCCTTGACTTACAATCATTCATTCAGCAACTGTTTGAAGTTATGATGGTGGAACCATTTGAATTATGAACTATAAGAATTATATACTCATTATAACAATAAGTTTAGGAATTAGTACCTTATTTTACCTGTTTTTTTCTCCCAAGCTATAGAAAACATGTATGGTTTTTAAGCAATAGTTCATTACTAAAAATACACTATTGAATATTTTCATGAAATATTTAAGGTTGGGTTTGAGAATGTACAGTGGTATTACTCACTTGTTTTGTTTATGTAAATTGGATAATATTGAAGACATAAATTCATTTGTCCGGCAAGGATGAAGTTCAAAGAAAGGCTGACCAAGTAATGGATGTTCCTGAAAAGAAGTGATCTGGTTAACTGTGTAAATGAATTTTTAGTATACAAAACTGTTAATAGTTCCCATAATAATTGTCCCATAATAATTTTTAAAAATATTTTCCAATGAATGGAAGTGCAATGAAATTGAATTATCCAAGATCATTAATAACAGGTGTCGCCAGCCCTGGACTGCAGCCTGTTCACAACTGGGCTGCGCGAGTGGTGGGCAAGAGCGTGTATGCAACTCTATTTGCATGAATGGCAGGCGCTTGTGTTAGTGGCAGGCACGTGTGCAAGCCATGGGCACTTGCGCTCATGCGCGAAGCTCCATTTGTGCAAGTATGCCTACCATTCGCAAGAGTTCTGAACCTATTCTTTTGAATAAACTATCTTTATCTATTTAACTACAAAAGTATCAACATGATAAAATAACAAATCTAAATAATTATAACTGCACACAAGTTGGAATTATAATGACAACATTCATACAATACAGCATTTACCATGAAATATATCATCTAAATATTATTCTTAAAACATTAGTCAAATGAAAAAGTTATTTAGTATTTGAATATTAAAGATGTTTAACAAGATTATAGGCTCATGGTAAATTCCAAATACACAACATTCTAAATCATTTTTTAAAAATATCACACAAGAAAGTAATGCCAGGACAGGAGCTGGGTAGGATATGCATAAAATGTTAAAATAAAAATAATCATAAAAATAATTTCCAAGGTACGTTTTTTCCTTCTCTTTGTATTAGGAAAAGGATTTGCAGACATGAATACATTTAACTCTGAATGTAAGTGATTTACTGTTTTTTCAGGCCAGACCTACTGCTAAGTGCTAAACTAATATTGGTATTATTGAAATTATATTAGTCATAATTGGCCTTGGCAATCAAAATTTATATTTGGCTCATAAACATTTTGATTACGTTCCTGTAGTTTGGTAGCACTAACAAAATTAACTTTGCTACTTTGTCACAATTCCTTTTCACATATGTTTTTAAACTGGACCCTCAAAAAGCATATCAGTGAGAAATATAATGTAACTGAGTAATGAGAATAAAAAATATAAATGTGATCATATATTTAAGATGAATTTAGCATATTTAAGGTAATCTTAGCAATATGTAGGATTACTATTTTTACATTTACAAGCTTACATCAGCATCAGACTATTGCATGTTCTTTTTCTACAAATCAAACGCTCTTTTATTTTTTGAGATATAAATACAATCATTTTCATATCTGTCTTCCGCTATCCGGAAACGGTCAGCATATGATTTTCTAGATGTTCATGAATTTCAACTCTCATCAAATATAGTCAACTTGGCTAGAAATTAAAATTTTCTTATCCTATAGTTATATTTAAACTCTGAAACACTGAAAGGTTTTGGAAACTAACAAGTCAGTCAGTGAGACAAATTTATCAACTTTAATTTTGTGCAAAATATAATGTAAAAATGAATTTATAAAGATATGCAATATAGTGCAAAAATATACACTGAAACTATAACCAAATTGAAGAAGATAGAAGAATATTAAATATGTTTTAGGTTCCTTTTATTTTTATCCTGTAGATCCCAACTATAAATTCATGCAAAGATATTACCATCTGTTACTCATATAAATGAACTGATGTCATTTTTCATTATGAAATAAGTGCCAAACTGAAAAGAAAAAAAAACCCTTTCTATTGCATCAGAAAAACTTAAAAAACTTGTTGCAAAGACAGATTTCTGGAAAAGAACCAAGTCTTGAAACTGGCAATACAATTTTGATTATCAAAAATTACATCCATTATCTATTATTAATTCTGTATTATCAAATGAATGTGAACTTGTAGTGAAAAAAATAGAGACAATTTTTCTAGTTTGAAATATCACCAAACTGACCCTTCAGGACTTCTAAAGATACACATACTGCCATAGTAATAAAGTTCATCCATCTTGATGCTGGTTGTTTTCCCTTTTTCCCCCCATTTCCAATAATGATAGTTTTCTCTAGAGAGATAGGCCTTTTCATATTGTACCTAAATCATGATAATTTGTCCCTGATCATTTGTGCCTTGAGTGACAAGTCTGGATTGATTTTTGTTTCTTGGCTACCCATATATTCTCAGAATCTCCTCCAACCCAAAATTTCAAACGCATCAATAGTCTTTCTATCAAACTTCTTCAAAGCCCCACTTTGCTTCTATACAGTCTCACAGGCAAAATAGTTGCTTGTGCAAGTCTTTGTAAGTATAGACAGATAACAGCATCTGAATATCATTTTATTTTTTCATACCAAGCATTAGTGTGTATTGGTTTGGTACTACTTCTTTCACTCTTAACAGTCCATCCAAAAGAGCAAAAACTAACTACCACTTCAGTACCTTCGTTGTCAAATATATCACTGGCTGCTGTACCTGTTATTAGTTTGTTTTTCTTAAATATAATCTTATACCCATGTTTACACTGCGCTCAACTTCTATTACAAGAGCCTGGAATCAGAGGAGAATCATTAGCTATAGCACACAGGTTATTGATGTTTCCTCCTCCAATTTTAAAGTCATATTCATCTTCTTGCAATCAGAGAATATAGGCTGAATGAATGAGTGAATGAAATTTTAAATAAGGAGGAGAGAATATACGGAATTTTTTCATTCCAACACAGTCCATATTGTCAGGCACAAATGACCAGATCTACACATACAGAGTTCAAGGTAACTAACAGAATAACAGAGTTGGAAGGGACCTTGGAGGCCTTCTAGTCCAACCCCCTGCTCAGGCAGGAAACTATACTATTTCAGACAAATGGTTGTCCAATCTCTTCTTTAAAACTTCCAGTATTGGAGCATTCACGATTTCTGAAGGCAAGTTGTTCCACTGATTAATTGTTCTAACTGACAGGAATTTTCTCTTTAATTCTAGTTGCTTCCCTCCTTCATGAGTTTCCATCCATTGCTTCCTGACCTGCCTTCAGGTGCTTTGGGGAATAGCTTGATTTCCTTTTCTTTGTGGCAACCCCTTAGATACTGGAACACTGCTATCATGTCATGCCTAGTCCTTCTTTCATTAAGCTATACATACTAAATTTCAGCAACCCTTCTTTATATGTTTAGCCTCCAGTCCCATAATCTTCTTTGTTGATCTTCTCTGCACTCTGAATGCAGTATTCCAAATGTGGTCTTACAATGGCGATATAAAGTGGTTTTAATATGTCAAGTGATCTTGATCCTATCCCTCCGTTAATGCAGCCTAGGGTTGTGTTGGCTTTTTTGGCAGCTGCAGCACATTGTTGGCTCATATTTAAGTGATTGTCTACTAGGACTCCAAAATCCCTCTCACAGTTACTATTACTGATCCACCTTATACTATATCTGTGCATTTTTCTTGACTAATTGTAGAACCTAACTTTTTTCACCACTGAATTTCATTCTGTTACAGAGTGTCCAATGTTCAAGTCTTTCAACATTCTTCTGAATCTTAAGTTTATCTTTTGCCACCTTGGTGTCATCTGCAAATTTGATATGTTCCCCATCTAGCTCCTAATCCATAAACTACTTTACTTCATTCTGCTTATAATACAGGCATCTTCCCAGAATGCTTGCTTTCCTTGGGAAGAGATAAGGTTGTATGGGGCTTGAGGGAGTGGCGTGGTGGTGGTCAATCCTGGATTTCTTGTGGTTGGACAATGACTAAAGGCTAATTCCCTGCTTGATCATCTTCCCTTTTCCTTGGGTGGGCATTTTCCATCACATATTGATTGGAATTCTTGCACTTCTGCAAAATAACTTTTTATTGATCAAGCTCCATCATCTGGCATCTCACTTTATATAGAGAGCTTTAATCTGTGTTAGATGATTGTGTACTGTTTAGCATGTGAAATAAAGAGGTATTATTTGATTGTTTGCACAGTCTGTTAAATGTCCTTTCTTTTGTACTGGTATGTAGACCAACCTCTTCCAATCTATATTGGCTATATTGTCCTCCAAATTTGTTGATATTGTTTGGTTACAACTTTTACAGATTCTGATTCAGTTGTTTGTCATATCTGTAAATATTCTATCAATTCCTGTAGTCTTCCAGTTTGGGAAAAACAGATATGCTGGTGTAACTCTAGAATATTTTGTAAATAGGAAATATTATTTCAAGATAACTTGGATGTTGACACTGCTATCTTCCAGAATTTAAATATATTCCTTCCATCTTTGTTTGATCTCAGTGGTGCAGTGGTTAGAGTGCAGTACTGCAAGTTACTTCTGCTGTCTGCCATCTGCCTGCAATTTGGCAGATCGAATCTCACCAGGCTCAAGGTTGACTCAGACTTCCATCCTCCTGAGGTGGGTAAAATGAGGGCCCAAATTGTTGGAGGCAATATGCTGACTCTGTAAAAAAAAAAAACTTAGAGAGGGCTGTAAAGGTATATAAGTCTAAGTGCTATTGCTATCTCCATTAAAATTAATTACTATCTGTACATTGGCAAATCTTAGTATATCCAATTGAATATTTATATTATTATTTATTAGAATTTACTAGAATATAATATATGGAAATACACTACATACCCATATATCTAGTATATACTAGAATTTATCACTGTTTATTACAAGTAGCCTCTTATTATCTATTACAAAAGGAACATTGGAATAAATGAAAAAAGTGAATTAATGAAATGATCATACAGATCAAGATAAACAAATATGTAAATAATTGTCTACAATTTTTTTAAAATTTTAAAAACATTTCCATTAAATTCTAATAAAGATGATAAATCCTGCAGAATAAGCTTCCTGATCAAATGGTTTCATAATATTAACAGTAGCAACAATACCACTTTTCAAAGTTAATTAAAAAATGTTTGGGGAAAATACAACTGTTCAGATGATCTTACTGAAATCAAGGTTCTAATAGGACATGTCCTTTTTCCAATATTATGATGGCACCATTCCAATGTGTTAAAGCAGGGTTCCCTAGTTCCTAACTAGCCTGTGCTGACTGGAAATAAAGTTATTGTCTAACATGCTCAGATGGTGCCAGGTTGGAAAACAATGGTCTCTTCTGTTCTTGTAGAAAGAAAATAATTTGCAGGAATCAAAACATGTACAGTGTGATGGCCCATGCTATCAGCCGTATTCCCATGTATAGAAAAGTATTATGTGGTAGAAAATGGGGCTGCCCTAAATATTTGAAGCCGTTTCATCCTTAAATGGCTCATCTTCTAATAATACTTCAATATCCTTCTGTCCCTCCATGCACCAATAGTTTTTGAAATAGCCCTGGAAGCGACTCTTTATATTTTATTTTTGCCTAAACAATCTATGAGGCCGAACAAACAACAGCACAGGAAATGGGAAAGAAGAGTATATAACTGATTTAAAAGTTCCAAAGTACAGAACTGGAAAACAACTATATGAAATTTTTATTATGCGTGTCAAGCAAGTTCAAGAATTCTACACACACACAAATGGTAAAATTTGGTTTCCATATGGCAGATTTGCGTATATGTTACAGAAAGGAAACATGACTCACACTGATCCATAAGCACAAATCCTTTTAAATGAAAAAAAAAGTCATAGTTTAATCTTTTTATAAGTGAAATTGCTATTTCAGTGGATCACCTCCTGATTAATATCTATTTGAAATTTGGCTGAAGCAATCTGATATCTTGGAAAACAAAAATATTTTGTGGACAGGAATAAATATATCAAATATGTTTTCTTTTAGAATGTAACCATTTTGTTTCTTCAAAATGGATAATGACATATAAATCGAAAAGGCTTTCTTATAATGTCTGTCCACTATATGTTTATAAACTTGTTTCTCTCAATAATTTAATTCTCCCATTCATATTATCACTTCCAATTTCCACAGATTTTTAAACAAAAGTTTTCACTTAATTTTATTGCTCAAAATCTTTTAATATGAACATATCAGATTTTTTTAAAAATTAAATGATAGTTTGCCTTCTACAATGCAGCAATCCAAACAGAAAACAGACAAATAACAGCTTTGATATTAAAAAAAACCAAGAATTTGTATTGATGCATGATTTGGTATCTAAAAACATGTACTTTGAACATGTGATGGTATAAATTTCTTTTGGCAATGTATTAAAAATTAATATCTAGAGAACCTTATCCTTATTTTATCTTGACTAAATACAATATTTTCACTAAATCATTTCTATTAGACATGAATGCAAATGTATATGAATCATTCTTTTTTTCATCTCCTAAGAAAGCGATCTTCATTTCCCCCATAACCTTTCCAACGTGGTTATACAACTTTAAAGAGTAAGCTTACAGTGAGATAATGCCTAAAATACCATGTGAAATGTAATCCATGTCAAATTTCAATTAACAACAAATGTCACTTTTGGGTAATGGATACAGCAAGGTAATTAGTTCTGTTTAGCTGGTATTGTATGTTTTACTTCTCTTTTCCCAAACAGCAGGTATTTTGTTATTGGTACATTTCCTGTAACAGCACCATTTATTTTCCCTGTCATAACTGGAACTTCTCCAGTGGTAATGGCTTCTATTTTCTCCAGTGCTACATTAAACTGCCTTGGAGCATTCATCATAGCATTTATGGACACTCCATTTCTCCTGCAGAGGAAAGGGACTGTTGTCCAAAACATCTTGTCTCATCCAGTTTGCATGATCTAGCTTTGATGAAAATCATTCACCAAGCTTTTATCAAGGGCAGCAGAAAATGGTTGCACTTGAACTTGCTTTTAGTACCTCCAAGTATCTCATCTGATCTTCAGTCTGAGGAGTTGGGAGGGGAGGGTACTTAATTAGGAGCACTGAAAACGTCAAATTATAATTTAGTTAAATTAAAATAGTCACACCTTTCATTTATTTAAACCAATAAAATAAAATGGTCCCACTGACAAATTTCCAAACAGTACAATGTAGCCTCATTAATAAAGGATAGAGCAATTAATTCTTGTTGATTTGGATATTGTATTTAAAATATATTTAAATGCATTAGCATTTTTAGCAAATGCATAATACTGCTGGTTCATTTTCAGTTCTTGATCCACTAAGACATCTAGAAATTTTCTGTCTCTATTACTCTTATTATTACTATGCATTAATTGTTCTCACTTTACCCCTAAATATAAGATACTATTTGGTCTTTTGGTTTTGTCTCAATATTCCAGATATAAAAGCCTTCTATGCTCCTCCTATTTTTGAAAGACTGTAAATCATAAACACTTTTTATCTTACTTTGCCATGTATGTATGAATGAATCTATGCATGTAACATTTCTTTACTTGTGCATTTGGTTTTGTTTTCTATGTATATAATTTTGCACTCATCTCAATTCAATTTCATTCAATTTCTTTTAGCCCACTTTTTTCCAATCTATAAAGACTGTTTCAAATTTCTGTCTTCTTCAGTATTACCTAATCTATCCAAGTTTGCATCATCTGCCTATCTGACAAGCATTCCCTACTTTATCCAAATCATTAATAAAAATAACAAACCAAGGTTGATCCTTGAGACACCCCACTTGATACCCCTCTCCAATTATGAGATTCCATTAATATGCATTCTTTGAGTAGGAGTTCTTTGAGCCATAGTTAATGTATCCACTTAATTCACTAGCTTGCTAAATCAGCATGACAACATATTTTATCAAATGTTTTGCTATAGTATATGTCTATAGCATTCCCACAAACTGCTAAGGAAGTTATTCCATTGAAACATGAAATAAAATTTTCCTGGAAGATTTATTGTGGACAAAGACACATATTGTGGTAACTTTTGGTAATCAACTATTCACCTGAACTTCTTGTCCAGGATATCTCATAAAGCTTCAACCAGACTATCCAGAAAATTCTTCACTACTTCTGAATGCAATTCAATTGGATCTAGAGATTGTTTCAGTCAGAGGAAATAAATATTTACTTTCAATCTTGAATTTTGTTTGTTCTTCTTAATTCCTTTAGACCAGTCTCAGCAATTTTAAGATGTGCGTATTTTAATTCTCAGAACTCCCCAGCTAGCATGGGAATTAAAGTCCTCACATTTTAAAAGTTACTGAGATTGAGAAATACTGCTCCAGACTGTCTATAGAGATTTCTTTTTTTATTTTTTAATACATTTATTTATTCAACATTTCAACATTTAAAAAAAACAGTTTCCACTTTTTACAACGATTTCATAACAGTGTTCACACTAATTAATAAAGTATAAAACTATATCAATTTCTTATCCATTCTTATTCACTTTTATTCTTATTTCTCAATCTAACTTATAAAACTATTATATATATATATATATATATATATATATATATATATATATATATATATATATATATATATATATATATATATTGTTTTCTTAATTTTTATGGTACTTACATGTATGGCATTCGGCTTTGTTCGGTATTTTCCCACGTCATTGTAGTTGTTCTTTTAAAGTTGTAGCAACGTTTCAGCAGAATCTCATCTGCCATCATCAGGCTTCTGTATAGTGTTCGTCTGTGAGTCAGACTTTTACAGTGGTTTCAGATTTAAATTTGGGGCAGCCTATTGCTGTGCCAGAATGGTTTTTTTCTTCATCCTGATTGGTTGGGAGTCTCGGTCTGTGTTTATTGGTCTCGGAGTTTGCTGTGTTCTGCTTGATTGGTGTCTCTAATATCTTCTGTCTGTTTTTTGGCTCTTTTTGTATCTTGATTGGCTGGCAGCATTGTGTTACTTTATTGGAGGTCTTTAGTGCAGCTTGGCTTCGGGTAAATGGACGGCTATCATTAGTTAGGAAGCTGGGTTTCATTTGGGTGCCTGGTTGGGGTGTGTTTGAGCTGGAGGTATCAGGGGGATCTGTTTGTGCCCAGGTGTTTGCCTGGCTTGTGGTATGGAGATTTTTTTGTTTGTGAGTGCAGGCTTCCAAATGATTGACAGCCTGGTGGAATCATCTCTTCTATTCATGCTTTCTGGTCTTTTTTCAATCTCTATGGCTTCTCTGATGATTCTGTGGCTAGGGTTTTCTATAGTGGCTAGGGTTTTGGTGCCATTGAAGTTGATGCTATGACCTGTGGCTTCCATGTGTTGGACTAGTGAGGAAGTGTGTTCCAGCTTTTTGACTGCATTTTGTGTTCATCCAGGCGGGTACTTATTCTTCTATTGGTCTGTCCAATGTATGTGGCTGGGCATGATGCACAGGGGCTTCGTATATGCCTTGGTTTTCCAGGTCAATTTTATCTTTGGGGTTGCTAAGGATGGCTGCTATTTTTCTGTCTGTTTTGAAGGCAGTCTTGATGTGATGTCTGTGTAGTACCTTACTAATTTTGTCTGTAGTACCTCTTATGTAGGACAGGACAGCTGTTCCATAGGTCTGTTCATCTTCTGGGTCTCTATTATGTTTCAGTGTGTTTTTGTGGATCAAGCTGGTGATTTTGCTTTTGTGGAAGCCGTTGGCTGTCAGTACTTTAGTCAGGGTGCATAGTTCAATCTTAATGTGTGTCTTGTCTGCCAGGCGTTTGGTTCTGGTAATTAGTGTTTTAGCCACGGAGTTTATCTGTGCTGGGTGGTGGTGGGATTGGGTGTTGAGGTAGCGGTTAGTGTGTGTTTTCTTCTGGTATACGGTGTGTCCTAGTGTGCCATCTGTTTTTTGTAGATTAGTACATCTAGGAATGGTAGTTGTTTGTTTGTTTCCGTTTCCATGGTGAACTTGATTTTGGGGTGTGTGCTGTTTAGGTGTGTTAGAAAACTGTTTAGGTTTTCTTTTCCATGGGGCCAAATCACAAATGTGTCATCGATGTATCTTAACCATAGTTTGGGTTTGTGGATGGCATTGGCCGGGCTCTGGATTCGAATTCTTCCATGAACAGGTTTGCAATGACGGGTGACAGTGGTGATCCCATAGGGGCTCCTTCAATTTGTTTGTATCTTTGTCCTTTGTATATGAAATATGTGTTGGTTAAGCAGTGTTCTGTTAGTTCCATGAAGTGTTTAGCTGGTTGGTATTTATTTTTGATGATTTCAAGGGTCTCTTTTATCGGGACTTGAATGAATAGTGAAACCATGTCGAAACTTACAAGCAGATCTTCTTGCTCCACATGTAGATCTTTGATCATTTCCAAGAAGTGGTATGAGTTTTGTACATGTGAAGCTGCTTTTTCAGCATGGGGCTGTAGCTGTTTTGCTAAGTGTTTAGCTAGGTTTTGTAGTGGTGCTCCTCTGGAGCTGACTATGGGTCTGAGAGGTATGCCTTCTTTGTGTATTTTTGGGAGGCCGTATAGTTTGGGGCATCTGGAAGATTTTTCTCTTGGGATGATCATCTGTTGGATCTCTTTGCTCATGTGGCTGGTTATAATTTTCTTCTTGGTTAATTTTTCCAGATATGTGGTTGGGTCTGTGTTTATGGGTTTGTATGTGGAGTCTTGGAGTAGGTCTGTCAATTTTGTTTCGTAGTCTTTTCTGTCCATTACTACAGTGGCATTCCCTTTGTCTGCTGGGAGGATGTTTATGCTGCTATCTCTTTTCAGGGTTTGTAGCGCTTTAATTTCATTTTTCTGCAAGTTGCTTTTGGGTGGTTTGCTTGTGCATAGGATGTTACATACACACACTCACACACATCATTAACACTTTCTCATTTTTGCTGTCGATTGACGCCTTTGCATCTTCTTTCTAACCACTCATACCAAACATTCCATATCTTATAGTACTTCCGGTGGTGACACCACACTGGTGCGGTGCAGAGGAATGGAGCTCCATTCTGAATGCCTGAATTTTTGCAATTGGTAGCCCGTAAGGGTGAAGTTGGATCCTCTATGGAGATTCTTAGTCATCCAGCTCATGCTTGTCCCAAAAATGTTTTTTCCAAAGGCAACTGGACTTTGTTTTTCCTGAACTGAACTGATGCAGCTTTTATATGACAAGTGAAAGGTCTTTAAAAGAAAACAGAGTCCAGTTAGGACCTTTGAGACTGTTCTAGACTGATGAAAACCTTAAGTACAGATGCTCTTCAACTTGCAACCATATTTGACTTCATGGGTCATTGCCATGATTGTTAAGTGAATCCATTTATAGCACTTTTGTTTTTTGGCCAGAAATTGATGTAAAGGCTGGTTTCTGAGGAAAAAAAGTCATAAATCATGGTCTCATGATTTTGAGGTGCTGTAAATGTGGGCCAGTTGCTGAGCCCCAAAAATGTGGTCATGTGACCGGTAAGTCAGACATCAAAATTTTGTATCCATATCGTAAGTCCCTTTTTCAAGTCCATCAGAACTTTGAACGGCTGCTAAGCAACCAGTCATGGTCAAAGAATACCTGTAGCACTCATATAATGCCAGGGGTTGGACAAGAGCTACCGCACGGGTTTAAAAAGGTGCATGGGAGGCTGATGCAGGTCAGGGAGGGTATGTGGGGACACAATGTCCTTCCCTGCTCTTCCCTCTCCTCCTTCTCCCGTCCATTCCCAGGAGACAGGTAAGTGGCTGCTGCTGAGTGGGAGAGGGAGTGAGGCATTGTAAAATTGACTGGGAAACTGTCACAGAACATTGAAAATGAAGATCATGTGAACACAGCAGCAGCCAGTAGCACTAAAATAGCCACAACTTTCCCAAATTTCATGGATCTGGATTTTGGATGAATTCCATACTTTAGTCCATTTGAGGTATCTTGGTTTTAAAATTGTTGCCCTATAATACATCATTTCTCCAAGTTAAAAGGTCACAACAAGGGGAATTTTAGTAATATACAGATATTTCTAAACATTATATTATAATCTGGATTGATAATATTTTTGCCATCTAAAGAATATTTTTGTTTTTCACATTCTTCTGAAAGTTCAGTCATTTTGTGACTTAGCGGTATACACAGGATCTAAGGAACACTATTGAACTCTCCGCTGGTTTTAAGTTCCTTCTTCCATGGGCATAGACATATTTCCAATCAATGGCATGTTATACCATAGGATACCATAGGCATAATAGAAATTTCCCTAGTATTCCCCAAAAGAGGGGTCCCTAAGTCACATTTTCAGAAAACTGATTCTGTCACTCCAGCATTTCTAGCCAGCCAAACTTACTTGCCTCTGTCAGGTGGATCCAGATTTTCCTAATCAACAGGGATTTCTGAAAGCAACTTTGGGGGCCTCAATTTAGGTCAGCCTTTGTGTACATGAGCATCTCTGACCTGTGTTCCACAGTTATTATTTCAATTTCTAATGGCCCAACAGCTACTGGAAGATCCATCTGCACCTGTGATCTCACCATAACATTTTCTGCGTACAAAAAGGGAAACCTAAATGTAAAATCATAGTGTATACGTAGAATAGAATAGAATAGAATTCCTTTTAATGGCCAAGTGTGATTGGACACACAAGGAATTTGTCTTGGTGCAAATGCTCTCAGTGTACATAAAGGAAAAGATACATTCGTCAATATTACATACTAAATATTAAATATGTGATAGAATTAAAATGATAGAATTATATTTCTCTGTGATTTATTGATTATCTTCTTTAATATGTAAGAACATTTTGAGGACTATCTGTACAGTATTCTTTACAGTATCTCCCCAGTATCCTTTACAACCCAATATAACTAGGGAGATTTCTTTGGTGCTTCTTGCTGTGGATTCAGCTACTATATCTCTTTTTCCTGTCTCCCAATGTGACTGCCACATATGACCGATTATATGTAGTTTACTCATTGTTCCTTCTCATTCAAGACATGCTAGCTCATCATTCATTCAGAATTCCAGAAATATACATTCAATATTTCTGAAGCTGTATTTTAATTAATATTATGGAGCAACATCGTTATAACATCATTTTAAAAACCAAACATCTTTCTGATACCACTACTTTAGGAATGTAATCTTTCTTAGTTTAATGACTCTTCTAATTCAAAATGAACATACTCTGTCATTACAATCTATGAGCGGTCAAAAAGCAATGATGACTAAATTATTAAATGTTTAACAGTAGTTAAATAATTGAACCTGTTTGAAAGATTGTTTTTTGTTCATAATTAACTGGAGCTGTACAGAACAATTGTGTCAGGCACATTGTTACAGCGAACAAAATCTTACAAAGCAGATGAAGAAGGTAAATTATAATTCTGTAGCTTGTAACACAGAGGTCCCCAAACTTGGCAACTTTAAGACTTGTGGACTTCAATTCCCAGAATTCTCCAGCCAGCTTTCTGGGAGTTGAAGTCCAAAAGTCTTAAAGCTGCCAAGTTTGGGGACCCCTGTTATAACAGAACATGAATGATTAGTAGTGCTAGGAACTACTTTTCTGAAAACAGCATAAAGTATTATCAATATATGCTAATAACATGATATAACTTGATAAGATTGTTACAGATATATTTTTACATCATTATGCTGTGCTAACTTTACAAAGTAAACATATTGTCTTATTTTATCCATCATTACAAGTTGTCAAAGTTACCTCTTCATCACATCTCACAACTTTAGAACGTATTTTAATTTAACTTATTAAAATAATATGCAAACGTAGTAAAAAGTTGGTAACTGATTAATTTTATTTTGGCAAGTGCTGAAAAATATATCGTCTGTTTATTTTTCAAAAATAATGAGTGCCAATTCTAATGACAAAAATTGGCAGACCAATTTTTCAGTTTAAACTCTGGAACTCCAGTTTTCTCTAAAAAGCAATTGGAAGCAATTATACATTTGAGTCATAATTAATAGGCACACTTCATTGTACATTTTTTTTCTTAATGCTGCTGAATCTATGCAGCGCTTTTTATGTACTTGGCAAATTTTGCTTCTTAATATATAATATAATATCTCCTATAGAAAAAACAGCACAAATAAAGAAAATTGTAAAATAAGAGATAAAGAATTATTATATTTACCTAGTTATTCCATGATCTTTTTAATGTGAACACCAATAATTTTTAAAACTGGTTCATCTTAACAAAATATTCCTGACAGCAAAGAACTACACTGTATGTGAAATACACACAAGAATTGTATTGGTAGTATAGGACAGAACAGAGTTTTTCAAACTTTTTCAGACCATGGAATTGCTCATTTTAAAAAAATTCCCAGAATGCCTGATCTAAAGGAAAATCACTGGACACAAAATTGGCTATATTCAAGTGAACTTCTTTTTTAATCCCATGATCTCTTCCATCAAGTTCTTTTATAGTGCAGTTTGACCAGATTCTTTATCTCTCAATTTAGTTTTTACACAGAAAAATTTGTACAAATTGGAAGTTGAGAAAATGTGTCCGTATTACAATAATACGGAAGAAAGTGAAATAAGGATAAATTTAGATTCAAAATACAAATTAGCTCAAAGCGTCTAATGGAAAGTGTAAAAAGTAAGAATTAAAGGATGAATTTAGTCTCAGAAGATCTTCATTAGAAACATGTAGTTTCAAGAAGGATGCTGTTATTGGTTTTTTTTTTTTTGTTTTTTACAATGCTTTTGTTGTAACAGGTCAAGCAAAAAAAAAATCTGGAAATTCTTTAAAATGTTATATCATTGTAAGCTGCCTAGAGTTGCTTCATGATGAGATGGATAGCAAATAAGTTTATTAAATAATAATAAATACTTTTAAAGATAACCAAAATGGTTATCTATGCTATAGATACTATAGAATAAATGTTCCACTATAAAGTACCTCTCTGTATTTATCTCTCTGTGAGTGTAAGTTCTTGATACACATGATTTCACCAGGAACATTGTATGAAATGTCTTGTTAGCATCACTTTTCCAAGCAGTAAACTCTGCTGGAAAATAATCTTTGTTGAATCTATTTGAGTTTTCATGCATAAATCCCAATAGTTTATGAGCATTCCTCTTCAAGCTTATAATTTAAAAATTAAGATTTACTGGACTAGAAGTTTCCCAGGAAAGAAACTGTAAGGATAATAATCTGCCCTGCTGGACCTCCAGCAACTGACATTCAGTAGTATAGATACCCTGTTTTCTATGTTTTCTATCTAAGAGCTATTTAAAAAGATAAATACTCCCTTGAGTTGAGACTAACCTTCCAGAGGACATGGCTGCCTCAGCATTTTGAAGAAGGGCACTTCATTCACATCAACATCATTGCAAAGCATCTCTTCAAGTTCTTTTATTATTAGCTATTGATTAGTGTATCTTTCATGAACTACCAATGGCATATTTATATAATCCACAATGAAAGTACAATCTGTCAGCTTTCTTGTTCAGTAATTTATTAAAGCTGCTTCCTAAAGATTTTTAAAAATTATCTAAAACAGAAACCTAGCAAAAGAGTTGACATAAAATTATAAAGCAGTTATGTTTTAAGTTCATCTGACAGCTCATCATGCTCTTACTGAATCAGCCATTACCTACATTTAATGTTTCTTTTTCCTTAAAAATATTATATTCAGAGAATTGTCTGTATCTTCTATTCTGATCTGCTGAACAGGTTATTTAAAGCAGGTCATGCAAGCCATAGCCATGCTTTCCATGTACATATATAATTCACACAATAAGCAATATGTTGGTATAGCTTAAGGTTATTAAGACCATCAGGATTTTCATGGTATGTCAAGGGTTGCAATAGCACACCTGAAACCCTCCCACCGCGATATAAGGGATGCATTTGCCAAAGCAAAGCCAGCGATTCCCATGCTAGACAGAACTATTATGCCAAAACTGAGCAGTGCTTTTCAATCAGGCCACAAAGACAACATACTCATTTTCTTCGACTCAGAAAAGCATGGAAAAAAGACCTAGAATTTAAACTTAGAATTCTAACATATATAGTAGGTATTGATTTTTATGTGTTCTAGGTGGCACACGTCTGGGTATTTTGTTTTATTCTTGTCTGTAATAAAACTACTAGCCTAGCTTGTTACCCGTATGAGTCTCCATTAAAAAACAGTACCTGAATATGGGTTAAGTGTCTGGAAAGTCGAGATTTATTGCCACTTTTGGCATGAACATACAAGGCTTAAGGCTGTCAGTTTGATCCTTAATCTCCCAAATAACAAACAAAAGGAAAACTTTCGCCACCAATTGATCAGTTGAAGGTGCTTTAAAGCCTTAATTGAGATGCTGGCAAACCCCATGCTGAAATGAACTTTGAAATTTTGTTGTTGTTGTTGTTGTTGTTGTCGTAATCATATTTCTCCAGAATTTTAAAATGGAAACAGTAACAGAAAGTGATATATGAAAATGACTCTGCGTAGAGTTACATTTATACAACTGCTACATAAATATTTGAACTATATATTTGAAAATCTATGGCCTCAAGAATTTTAAAAATCCACTCCTTGATTTCCAGGAGTGATACTATAGTACAGTGCTGGCTAACATTTTTCGGCTACCGTGCCGATAATTGCGCGTGCATTCGCTTGCCAGCACCCAGAAGGCAATGCGTGCTAGGGTCCCCATGCCTCCTATGCATGCGTGCATGATTCCTCCTTGTGTGCCAAGCATATGCACATGGGCATGCAATTCCCCCTCGCATGCTGCGCATCTGTGCATGCATGCGCGATTCCCCCCTTGCACACAGCACGTCTGCACATGTGTGCGCAATCTCCTCGCATGCAGCACATCCCTGCTCATGCGTGCGTGTCTCCTGTGCACCCCCTTCTGCCCCTGCACATGCGCACCAGATACCCGACAATCAGCTGTTGGGTGGTGGTGCGCGCATGCGCAGTGGGGCTCTTCCGGGCGATGTCTTGCGTGCTAGGGGAAATGGCTCTGTGTGCCACTTCCGGCACGCATGTCGTAGCTTTGCCAACACGAAGTAGAAAGCGTCAATCAGAATAGAACAGCCCAATTTTGGATGTATTGGTACCTATGGCCTCTTCAGATTTAAGTTTCAATTTGTTCATGGAAATCTAAAATATAAATTAAAACTAGTTGAGCATATTTTGACACCACAAATAATTTTCCAGAAGTTCTAGCCAGTGCACTATAGCAACTGTTGATAACAATTGATCAGGCATTTAATGAGAAATCTTAACACCATCTTCATCTACATTATGGGTATACCATAAACAAATCTTTCTATTAACATCCTGCACCATGTCTATAAAAATGTTTATGTCTATGAATGTCTATAGCAGATTCTATAAGATGCAACTGTAAGGTTTAAAGGGGCGTTGGTACTTACCTGACATGCCCGTTCTCTTTGAGCTGTGAAGAGCATCCAGTAGTGGAAGGTGCTTCAGTCTCTGCATGTCTAGGCTGGGCTTAATTTGTGAAACGCTGCTCCTCCTCCACAGGATTCCTCCCCAGCGTTCCCCAGTTTTGGCAAAGATGAGAGAAATAAACGCCCTCGTCCTCAATGCCCTAACAATTCATTGGCCGAAACAGGACCCCACCAGATGGAAAAAGGGTGGGGCTGGATGGTCTTCACAGATCAAAGAGAATGGGAGTGTCAGGTAAGTACCAACACCCCTTCTCTCATGAGCTGTTCAGAGCATCCAGTAGTGGGACACACCAAAGCTTGGCCTGTCCTACGGGAGGGACTCCGTCTGGCCTGGAATCTCCTCCTGGTCCCTGTGTTCCCCATTGCAGAACTCTTCTGCCAAAGGAGGCCGCAGCGGATGCAAACACATCTATTTTATAATGCCTAATGAATGGCGATGGAGAGGCCCAGGTTGCAGCTTGACAATTTTCAGTTATTGGTGCCTGTGTGGACCACGCTGCTGATGTTGCGGCACTCCTTGTTGAATGAGCTGTTATGCCCCTGGGCACCTCCAGTGATTGAGTCTGATACGTTTTCGCTATCACAGCCTGTAGCCAATGGCCTATTGTAGAAGATGAGACCTTGCATCCCTGAGTGTTGGGCTGAAATGACACAAATCAGGCTTCCGTTTTTTTGAAAGTCACTGTGCGGTTAATATATATTCGCAATGCTCGCCTCACACGGAGACTACCCGATCCGTGTGAAAAATCGCAAGCGGGGAACAGAGGATTGCCAGACGCTCAAGGTGGCCACCTGGAACGTGGATTCGCTGACTGGACGCTCGACCGAGATCGTCAGGGCCATGCGGGACAGGAAGCTGGACATCTGCTGCCTCCAGGAAACTCGCTGGAAGGGCAACAAGGCTACGACTATAGACGGCTATAAGATCATATACACCAGCTGTAAGGAAAACCGCGGCGGTGTAGCTGTGGTTGTCAGTCCCAGCTGGCAAAGCTCCGTTGCAGAAGTTAAGCGCCTCACAGAACGACTGATGATAATCGTCGTAGCGACCGAGAGGCAGTGCCTACACATCTTGTCCGCCTACGCCCCTCAGACCGGATGTCACGAGGAGGAGAAGGATACCTTCTGGGAACTGCTCGACATCCAACTCAGGCAGATCCCATATGAAGACGACATCATCATCTCTGGCGACCTGAATGGTCATGTAGGGCGGGACAAAACGGACACCAGTGCCACGGTGGGCACGGCACAGGCGATATGAATGAGAATGGCCAGAGGATCCTGGACTTTGCCGACTCCCATGATATGACCATCACGAACACCTGCTTCATTAGGCGAGAACCCCAACTCCTCACCTACCATAGCAGAAATGGGAACCACCACACACAGATCGACTACATCATCGCATACGACGAAGAGCCGCTAAAAACGTGCTCAACGCCAAGGTGTACCCGCACGAATCGAGCAGTCAGCACAGGCCGCTGATGGCGAAGATCAGGATCAGCAAGCCCAAGACCAAGATTGACAAAAAGAATGCAGACCAGCCACGAATCAAGTGGTGGAACCAGAAGAAGATGGCGGGACCCCTCATCAAACCGGAGCAGTTCCTGCAGATGGTTGACGGGCCACAGGAAGCGTGGTCCATGCTGAAGAGCACTGTTCACACTGCCGGCTGCCAACAGCTTGGTTGTACCAAGCCAGGACGGAGACGCATCGAACGAGATACATGGCTCTGGACACCGGAAGTACAAGATGCCGTGCACCTGAAGAAACGGCTCTACAAGGCCTTTCTTCAGGACAAGACCAGCGAGAAGCTCTGCGAGTACAAGGCGGCCAAAAAGGCAGCCAAGAAAGCAGTAGCGACAGCCAGAAGCTCCCACTACGACGACATCTACGAGAAGCTGAACACGCGAGAAGGCAAGAATGAGCTCTACCGCCTAGCCAAAAGCAGACACAGGAAGACCCTGGACATTGACCAGTTTCATGGGATCAACGACGAAAGGGGAAATTTGATCGTCAACCCCAGAGACGCTGCCGAGAGGTGGCGGCAATACTTCGAGAAGATCTCCACCGAGGAGTTCCCACACCCACGAACCCCGCGAGGTGACCCCGTCGAAGGCCCAGTCTCAGGCATTCACGCCAGCGAGGTCACCGACGCCATCAAGGCCATGAAAAACGGTAAGGCAACAGGACCAGACGACATCCCTGCCGACTTCTGGAAAAAGGCACTACCGGGCTCGGCACTGTGGCTGTGCGAGCTGTTCAACAACATCGTCTCCACGGGAATAGTGCCACACGACTGGTACCGCAGCACCACTGTTCCGATCTGGAAGGGAAAGGGCAGCCCAGCGGACTGCTCCAACTACAGACCGGTCAGGTTACTGTCACACACTATGAAGATCTTGAACGCGTCCTCGATAAGCGCATTCGGGACATCGTCGACATCAGCGTCAACCAGGCCGGATTCATCAAGAACTGCGACACCACCGATGCCATCTTCGGTGTGCGGATGCTGATGGAGGCTCACAGAGAGAAGAAAATCCCGCTCCACACCGCCTTTTGGACTTGGAAAAGGCCTTCGACCGAGTCCCGCACGATCTCATCTGGTATGCACTGCGAGATCACGGCGTGCCAGAGCTACTCGTACAATGGGTCCAACTCCTATACAGATGTCACAAAAGCCGTGTAAAAGCGGCAGCTGGGATATCAGAGGAGTTCAATATCGCCGTCGGCGTACACCAGGGCTCTGCTCTCTCACCACTGCTGTTCATTCTGGTGATGGACACAATTACACACGACCTGCACACGCCCGCCCCATGGACGCTGCTCTACGCCGATGATGTGTTCCTGGCCAACCTGTGCAAGGCTGAACTCGAGCACCTAGTCCAACAGTGGCACGACCGCCTCGAGCAGTTCGGGCTCCGGTTGAACCTAAAGAAGTCCGAATACCTGACCACTGACAACGAAACGACAGGCTCCATCCACGTGAACGGGCAGGAGCTACCGCGTGCCTCCACCTTCAAGTACCTGGGAACTACTCTTGGGAAGAAGGCCTACTACAAACTGAGGTGGCAGCCAGGATCAACGCAGCGTGGGGCAAATGGAAGTCCGTCACGGGCGTCCTCTGTGACAAGAAGATGCCGATGCGCCTGAAGGCGAAGATCTATAACTCTGTGGTGCGCCCGTGGCCATATACGGCGCAGAGTGCTGGCCGACGACCAAAGAAGTCGAAAGCAGACTCCAGACAATGGAGATGCGAATGCTCGATGGTCGGTAGGCCTCACCCTACTCGATCGCGTCAGGAATGAAGAAGTGCGCAGACGGTTCAACGTCGTGCCCATCCCCACGGTCATGAGGCAGTCCTGGCTACGATGGTTCGGCCATGTGAGTCGCGCCAAGGAAGAATCCATCATCAAATCTGCGATGAAGGTGATTGTCGGAGGAGCGAGACCGCGTGGTAGACCTAAGCAACGCTGGATGGACACGATCAAGGCCGATCTAGAGATCGCGAAGGCAGACCCGACATACGTGGTGGACAGAGAGGCGTGGAAGCAGTACTCAAGGACATTAGCGGACCTCGCCAGAGCGCGAGACAAACGCTGAAGAAAAAGAAGAAGAAGAAGAAGAAGCTCGCCTCACATCAAGCCTATGCCATTGTAGTTCCAACCCTTGGGATGGTCTGGGACAAATTAGGAAGTATCAGCTCTTGTGCCCTATGAAAAACTGAGTTAATTTTCGGTATAAACGTAGGATCAGGACGAAGGTCAGAATGGAAAACACGAAGATCTTGTCTGATAGACAAAGCTGCAAGTTCCGAAATACGCCGAGCAGAAGTGATCGCTACAAGGAAAACTATTTTATACATCAGAAATTGGAGACTTGACGATTTCAAGGGTTCAAAAGAGCCCTTAGTGAGTGCGATGAGGACCTTGTTAAGGTCCCAGGTGGGATAACAGTGTACCACTGGAGGGCATAAATTTGTGGCTCCTCGAAGGAAACTCCGTATGTGTGGATGATGGGAAAGAGATAGTAGACCTTCACAAGTGAGAACTGATGCCAAGGCCGCCACCTGTCTTTTCAACGTATTAGGTGATAATCCCTTGTCAAGTCCCTCTTGCAAGAACTCTAGGATTTGAGCCACAGATGGAGAGATGGGATCAATTTGAGACTTGGTACACCATTTGCAGAAACTGGACCATGTGGCATTGTAAATGCGAGTTGTTGAGGGGCGTCTGGAGGCTTGGATGGTTAAAAGGAACGACGGGGAAAGGAGTGGAAAGAATTCTTATTGCTTTCCACACCAAGACGGCGTTCTGAGGGGAAAAATCAAATGGTACGACTCGGATGAGAGCGAAAACGCCCATGCTGCTATTGCCGATATAGAGAAAGGCAATGAGGAATCACAATGGCAGGGGGTAGAACAAGCAGATGGGGGGGCTCGGAGCAATGCAATGCCCGCCGCTTCGAGCGTGAAACAGCTCTGCCCGAAAATGCAAATGATCTCCAACGACCAGATGGAGAGAGCTAACGTCGGGAGATCGTAATGTGATTTGGAGGCTAAAAGCCTGAAAAAATGAACTGGACTATATCTAAACCTGCTGATTAATACTCCTGTTTCAGCCAAGGAAGAACAAAAAGCATTGCCTATCCACAATGAGGCTGAGCCAAAACTGGGGAATGCTGGGGAGGAGTCCCGTGGAGGAGGAGGAGCATTCCACAAATTAAGCCCAGCCTAGATATGCAGAGACTGCACCTCCCACTACTGGATGCTCTGAACAGCTCATGGGAGAATCTCTCTATCCTGAATCCACTTTGTATGGATTCATGCTAAGTAACACCCTTGCAAGTAACAGCCTTAGCACTGTTACTTCAGAAACAGTTTTGAGTCTGCTTCTTTAAAAAAGAGTATTATGAACATCCTTGACATTTTAGAAATAATTTATTGATTTTTGCTCAACACTGCCATAAATTAAATGATGTAATGGATAGCCCTGTTATACTACTAGAAAAACATGCCTTTCAGATTCTTAACCGCATACTGAAAAAAAGTATCAGCTGGATTAATGTTAAAAATAGTCCAGTTTGATGCTAATTTATACACAGGAGCAAAATGAGGTAGTGCTGAAATAGCTTCCAGAATCATTAGGGATAAAAGCCTACAATAAGACGCTTACCAAAGGATTACCAAAAAGGATTTTTTTAAATTTGCCAAAAATGAAAACCTGAAACTTTTTACATGAAAAAGTATTTGCCCTCCTACAAGATCATTCATTGTCCTTGTTCAATATTTGTTTCTGAACATGCTACCTTTCATTAACCTATCAACTATATAAAATGTATCAAGATTGGCTATGCTATTAAGCAATTATGAAACTGGTAGTCAACCCATCTGGTGGATACTAGATTTGAAAAGTCTGGTTTGCAGTTTATAATCTTCATGTGAATATATACATGCCTTTCTGTGTATCAAACATAACCATTATAATCAAAAACTTCCCTCTAGTCAAAGATGAATTATTGGGTACTTGGGTACCGAGTTATCCTTTTGGATGTTTGCAGAAATACTGAAATATTTAGGCCACGGTTTTCAGAGTGAAAAATAAAAACTGAAAAGAGCAGATAGTTCTATTGGCAGCCATTCCTCAAGAGGCTCCTGGTCGAAAGGCTTAATATTTAGACTTAGTTCTAGATCCGTGATGGTGAACTTATGGCACACATGCTGGAAGGGCAAACAGAGCCATCTCTGCCAACACGCAAGCTGTCACCCCGGATCAGGTCCACTGTGCCAGCCAGATGATTGTCAGGTATCTGCCGCACATGTGTGAGGGCGGGGGCACGCGGAAACATGTGCGCATGCACAAAGGCACATGGCACGGGAGGTCACACGCACATGCACAGAGGTATGTGTTGCACACAGGGGGATCACGCGTGCATGCACGGGGGGGTCGCACACGCATTGCATTATGGATGCAGGCACGCGTGTACACACACACACTTTTGGCACACGATAATTAAAAGGTTAGCCATCACTGTTCTAGATTAAGAACTTTGACTACCAAACCCACTAGGGTTTTCTGTGGCTTACTCAAGCACTGGGGTCTTGAAAACAGTGAACAGAACATCCTAGACATATTTTTGACAGAATTATCTGATAGTAATTTAATATCTCATTTGTTCAATGCAGAATACAAAATACTTTCAGCCAAAGTAATTGGGTGTATGCCCAGTGAATCCCACATTATCAGTATAACTGAATCACCTTGAACTGTCTTGTGCTCCAGCCTAACTGCATCTGGCATATAAAATGTGGAAAGAAAGAAATGAGGGATGTGCACAGCTTTGGATCTGAAGCCCAAAAAATGCTTTGTAGGGGAAGTAGGGGGTATGTGCCATACCTTCTGGCATTTTTCTTCAGAAGTGGTATCTTTTTCTAGACTTGCACAATACTGCACAATCTCAGGAAAGTATTCCTTTTTGCGCTAAGGAACTGCTGACAGCATGCCCATGCCCATGCCAAAGCATCCTGTTAGCATTTCCTTAATTCAAACTTTATTTTCATGGGATCCTGCACTAGGAAAAGATGCAGCCTCCTAAGCATTTGGAGACATTTGGAAATTAATGATTATCACTCTTTTCTCCAAATGGCCTGTCAAAATTAGGTTAAGTCTTTCTCAGACTACATATAAGGTTTAGTAACAGTTTATTTTGAATGATTCTTATATTGACTGCATTATTAATTATTTATTATTTGGACTAGTAACAATATATTTTTCTCTAAAATTCATTCTTCAAATAAATAATTCTATACAAGTGATAGAAATAGGTAACCTGTTGCGTGATCATATCCCATGGTCCTTGCCAGAGGCGATCCCTATAGCATTCATGCACACTTTTCCATATTTCATCTAATGTTAAAGGTTTTCCATCTGTAAAAAGAAATCCACATAATTTATTGTGAAGTTACTTATAACATCTGTATATAATTTTTATCTTTAAAATGTACATGGTTGAAAACAAACAAACAAAATTAACAGTGATGATAACATTAATTCTTCTTAATCTAAAAGAACCACAACAATGTCATGATGTTTGTCTATAGACAAATAAATTAGAATATCCAACCTTATTAATCATTGTTTGGTAACTGATGTAACTCTAAATGGTACAATAACTGCCCTCAACAAGATCCTCTGTGCAATATTGATTATGCCCTCACTCTTAGATCAGCTTTGTTTAATAAAATAAAGTTCCTGTATTGAAACAAATGTATGATTTGTTTTTGACAAATGAAATAGTTTGATTTTTTTTCCAATAACTGTCATTATCATGGCATTTATCAGGTGTCAGAAGGACATTATACTGTGATAAATAGTCTTATTCCACTGACATTTTCATCTTCATGAAATAAACAAGATTTATTCTTCCAATTAACATTTGAATGTCATATTTAGATAGAACTCGAAATCATGTTGCTATCAGATTCCGTTTTTTTAAACATACTGAAAATGGAGGACAACATTCTGTTTACTATTTAGCAGCACTAATGTCAAGTGCAAAAACAATATAAGGGAAGCAATGAGAATATTGGAAACTAACCTCTGTATAGGAAAATTGGAATATGCCACAAATAGAAAATAAGCTCAAAAGACTGGAGGATTAGCTATCAAGTTACTAATACAAAGAAAACAACCAAAACAAGATTTTGGTAATGCTCTCTATGTGACTTTTAATTACTACTGTTCAGAAATCTGGTCCTCCAAGTTCCCCAAAACTATCTTCTATCTGGAATGTTTCTATTTTCCTTTTTCATTCTTTTTTTTTTAACAAATTTTATTCAGTTTTTCACATTAAAAACAAAAATCTCTTTTTAGTGGACAACATATTTCCAGGTCATCACCTTTACATACAAATATGACAGCAATTATACATTCATATATGCATACTTAATTCTATTATTACCTTTTCCATTCCAAATTTTCAGTAAGGAGAGAAACAAACACATTAATTCTAGCCTCTTTCATTAATCTCAATCAAAACATCTTTTTGTTTCATTTCAATTATTTCAAATATAATCCTTTAATATTTATTTTAAAAATAAAGATAAACAATGTGTTTGCCTAATAATAATAATAATAATAATAATAATAATAATAATAATAATAATAATAATAATAATAATAATAATAATAATAATAATAATAATAAAAAGTTACCAATGTCTCTCCTTGCTTTTAATAGTCTATATTAACTTATTAATTTAGTTGTTTCTTTAGTCTGTCATATTCCCTTTCCATTACACATTCTTTTTATAAATTCTAGATTAATACAAATTTTAACACTAAAAAAAAAAAAGTATAGGTTCCCCCCTTTTTACTGTTTTGAGTGTGACACTTCAATGATTAAAATATACCTTTATTCCCTAATTTTGATTCCCAATAAACCATTATTTTTAAGAAGTTACAATAATAATCATTACATCTTTTCATTTGGATTCCGCAGCATATTTTCCCCGCTTGATTTTTAATAAGTTATCAGTATCTATATTGCCTATTTTCTAAATATTTTTAATTGCAGAAATATTCTTATTACCCCTTGTCACCCTGCAGAATCCCCTTTTTAATTCATCAACCATTATCTCTGAAAAAACAATTTTTCAACATTTTACTATTTCCGTATTTCTTTATTTCATGCACCCGTTTCTTACTGCTTCTCTTCCCCCTCTTTTCCCCATATCTTTTCTCATTCCAGTTTATATCCCTCTCTTTCTTAATATCTTCCTTTGCCCTTTTCTGCTGGGTCTTTCTGCCTTTCCTGACTTCACAGGTATTCCCCCTTTTGATTGCCTTCTTAAATTTCAACTTTTTAACCTTCCTTCTTTCCCCACTTCTTTGTAGTGTTCTGGAAATGGAAATGGAAATGAAGAGCTTCAGAGGAGGAGGAGTCGATTCAAGGAGAAGATATTTTAAATAGAGATTTTCCTTTTTCATTCTTGAGGTGCTTATGTATTTCCTTTCGTTTTGTTTTAGAATTTACTTAATAATTCTGAGATGATCAAGAGTTCTTCTATGGATATTTTTTCAGTTTGCAATCTTTCTTGCTACTCACATTTCCTGTTTTGAAAAAGGCCCATTGTAGGAGTTTCCTCAAGATGTCTCCTTTGGGATTTAATTGAATCATAGGAAACTAAGGCAGTTGAAGACTTCTGGAAAGATGTTTATATGTTGAAAGAAAGATTGTCAACATATTCTCTTTGGCCACTTCATAAAATAAAGTAAATACAAGAATTTCATGAGAATTTTTCTGCAACTTTCTTTTTTGTAAGAAATATAGAAAGCAATTTATTTTTGTTCAAATTAAAGGCAAATGCAGAAGAATTTTTGTAGCACTAGTTTTAATAGGAAATGTTAAACATAAAAAGAGATCTGATTCCTGTTGCGAAACTTCCATTTTACATCTGTCATGACTGGCTTCCTTCCAGACATTAAGTAAAAAAAATTGCTTAGATAAATATGAGTATCTGTTATTGATATGGTAATGCACAATTTCAATTTCATGTTTTAATTGCTATTCTGTTTCAAGTATTCTTTGTCTGATTGAATTGGCCCTATTCTAGAATGGAGTCTTTTATAAATATAGAAAAGCAGCTACACAAATTGGCATTATTGCATTTATTGCTGATATGTTTGTATGTTTGGATAAAGGCTCAATTCCTTGTCTTCAAAAGGCTAAAAGCTTGCAAAGTCTGTCCATCTGATCCTGAAACTCTTCAATGAAATGGAAGAAAGACAGAACCTATTTTCAAAGTTGCTGCCTGTTTTAATCAAGCTGCTGCAATAGCATTACTATGACACAAATAAATGGGAAAAGAGCACTTTTATAATACAGAGATATAATTTTTACTTGCAACTTTTAATTAAACAATAGTTT
Organism: Notechis scutatus; assembly: GCF_049901735.1. Lineage (NCBI taxonomy): Eukaryota > Metazoa > Chordata > Lepidosauria > Squamata > Elapidae > Notechis > Notechis scutatus. The sequence continues at coordinate 231,893,977 of NC_142010.1, forward strand.
TAAATTAATTCTAATTAGTTGGGATTTTTATTTGGAAAGAGCAAATTTGGAATCACGTGGTAGAGAATCTTTAGGTTTATATTTAACATTTCAAGAACTGTTAGATGTGGTTAAATAATAATGTTCTTATTGATTTTAATATCTTTCAAAGCAGGAAAATGTTTCAGCCACAAGTTTATGACCTTTTAATGATAAAACTGCTGCCACAGAACTCACTTCTACATAGAAAATTAAGACAAAAATATTTCATTTTCTTACAAGAACATGTGTTCATCAGTTCTGATAACTATTCATTTCCATGGCAAAAAAAGAGACACATCTCATATGAAACTGTCCTAAAAAACCACACTAACATGTGTTATACAAAACATAGAATGATCTCTGAAATCCAGGTCTGGTGTCATAGTTATAATTTACTTTACTATAAAGTACACAAAATGCTGCCAGAATCCCACAGATAGGTAGATAATGCAATATGAATTATATACCAGGAATAATGTTTTATTGAAAAAAACAACAATTAGTAATATAAAAATAATTTCTTCCTATATTTTTAACAGACAAGATGTTAGGTAGTCCTCGACTTACGACCACAATTGAGCCCAAAACTTATGTTGCTAAGCCAGACCGTTGTTAAGTGATTTTCCCCCCCCCCCCATTTTACAACCTTTCTTGCCCTAGTCGTTGAGTGAATCATCGCAGCTGTTAAGTTAGTGACAAGATTGTTAAGTGAATCTGGCTTCCCCATTGACTTTGATGGTTAGAAGATTGCAAAGGGTTATCACATGAGCCCAGGACATTGCAATCATCATAAATATGAATCAGTTGCCAAACACTTGAGTTTTGATCATGTGATCATGGGAATGTTGAAAGATTGTTAAGTGTGAAAAATTGTCATAAGCAGAGGTGGGATTCAAACGGTATTACTACCGGTTTGGTGACTACATTTTGCGCACATGTAAAAAACCTTAAGCTGTGCCGCCTGGACAGCTGAAAAGCGCTGTGCATGGGTGCGCAGCATTTGAAAAGCCACTTTTTTCCTGCTTTTTCAACCTCAGCTGTGCCACGCAAAGCAGCTGAGGTTGAAAAAGCAGGAAATAAAGGACAGGTAAGAGCCCAGGCAGGCGGGTGGGCCAAACACCAGCAAACACAGAACTGGTTTGGTGTCTGCTGCTCTTCAGAGCTACCGGTTCTATAGAGCCGGGCAGAACCGGTAGCATCCCACCCCTGGTTATAAGTCACTTTTTTTTGTGCCATTGTAACTTTGAATGGTCACTAAATGAACTGTTGTAAATTGAGGACTACCTGTACTAAAGATAAAGAAATTAAGACTTCAATTTTTTTAAAAATGAAAGAAAATTTATAATATTCACATTAGAGAAACTTTATATTGGATGAATATTCCCAATGCAAGATATAATGTACCAATCACAGTGTTAATATATCACAATCTAACTTAATATCAGTGACCAAATGAGATAAATATATATTTCTTTGCAGGATTCTAAATAATCACAAAGAAAATATTAACATTAAAAAGAAATGTGGTATTAAATAGTTTTTTTATTAGCACTATATAAGCTTTATTTTCTACCTACACATTCCATACTGATAAAATAAGTTTAAGATTATATCAATAAATCCAACTTATTTTCTAATTATTGCTAACAAACTCAACCAAGTAATGAGTTAGTCTTCAAACTAACTCTGCCCCTTGAAGACATTAGCCATTTTTAAAAAGTTGGAATGATTCTATTATGTTAGATTTATCTTTGTCTTTCTCTGAAACACATTGTATGAATTACAACTCTGCAACATCAGAAGGGTATTTAAACAAAACTATATGGGGAAATGATCCATTTTAGTTCTGGATTGGTCCTACTCTTTAGTGAAGAAAAGTAAGATAGAAGGAAGTCAGAGTTAATTGTGAAAATCCTTCAAAAGCTATTGTTTTCTACTGTGGAAAAATTCCCAACAAACACGTTATGGCACATAATTATACTTTCAGGAACAATTAAAATTCTGTACTGCAAGGGGAGCTGTTGGCATGCAATATAATGATGGTGCATTAAATCATCCATCAGCTTCTGCAATATCCACTCCAGCTTTAAGGAGTCATGTTTCAACACATCTGATTCCCTGATGCTGACAAGCTAAACAACTTGTTTTGTCTCTGGGAGCTCTTCTCTGGTGATTAACTGCTTATAGTGAATACTAATTATATGAAAATAGCATACTTTTTTAAAATGGGGGGTAGGGGTTGAAACTCGCCTTATACAGTACTGCAGCCACAGCAGCATTTCCTTCCTACCCTCCACCTTCACCCAAAGGGAATGCTGTTGTTCCAATGAATACAAATATGACATATTTTCACATGCTAAATTAATCAGTCTCTTATTTTATATTTTTAAAGTAAGAGCAAGCATTTTATTATTTGCCTACCTGAAAATAGATTTCAACAGTGTGTTGCTACTTTGTTAAAAGTTTATAATAATTACAAGGGTATAATCTCATGGTAAATTAGCAAACTGTTACAAGCAATACAGCTTGAGATATGCATCTCATTTCCTAAATCCTACATTGCAAATATACCCTAAACTATCATGTGCAAAAATATGAACCTGAGATTAAAAACCCTTTTACCAGATTTGTCTGAAAATGTCCATTTCCAATTTTGTATCCAAAGAGCTAGTTAAAATGCTAACATGGCAAAATTAAAAGCCATTAAACAATATAAGGCAGCAAGTGATTAAATCTACCAAGCACATACAGAGCATCTTAAGCTACTTTTTAATTAAAAAGAAAAAGATATCACTAGTAACATTCAGATGTGTTAATCTAGATAAAACAACATAATTTCACACACAAAAGCTAATGAAGCTGTTGCATGAGAAACTAAAGTTAGAAATGACTTCAGAATTTTAACTTGCTGATCCCAGAAACAACTCTTTGGATGGAAAAATGTAGCATATAGACAGGAGAATAATACAATCATTCAAGTCCTAGTTTGGACTTCCCATAGTTATTCAACTCCTGGTATTCTTTATTATTATAATATGGCATTTTTCTCCATCTATACAGTATTACCCAATAATTTGGGATAGGCAGGTGTTGTTGTTTAATAATATTAAAGATATTGTAGTAGTATGTTTGCTGTTCCAAGTAAAGATTCCTTTTGTAATAGACTGCTGGTGATTTTATCAAAGCTGATAGTATACAAGTGACATTCCAGTTATTTTGAGATTGTACACAAGCAGCCTATTACTATTGCTACTATTTTTGCTTTCTTTTGCCACAGTTATATTTCTATTTGTAGGTGTTTATATTTTGTGATTTTTTTCCAGATGTTGAAATTCCACTATACAGACTTTTGTCTGTCTTACCAACAATTGTTAAATCTGGGGTGTTATAAGTGGCCAGATGCTTCTCTATTTCAATTCTAAAGTCCCACAGAACTTTAGCTTCTTAATAGAAAATGAAATGATGGGACCACAAAATAGAGTGATTAAAACTTTGTCTATTCTGTGGTTTCACCAGTTCTTGCTTCCAGGTAAATGGTATTTCCTCCAGACGTTCCAATGCAGTATTATTGCTACTTTGTCATGACACTGTTTGTAATCAGTCTGTGTGATCTTCTTGCAGCAGCTAACCAGATGGCGAACTGTTTCTTCAGCTTCTTTGCAGAGATGAGCCTTTCTGTCTGTTGCTGTCTTCTCAATTCTGGGTTTGTATGTGTTTGTTCTTAAGGCTTGCTCTTGTATATCCAGAGTTAGCCTTTCTGTCTCTTTCTTCAACTTTCCTGATTTTAGCCATTGCGACACCTTGTTATTATCTGCTTTGATGTACTGGCCATGTAATACTTTATCTTCCCATACCTCTTTTCTATTCTTCATTTGTCCTTTCTTGTAGGCCAGTTTGGTCTCTCCAGTATTCAGTAAGCCTACCTGGTATACTAGCTTCACTGTCCTTCAGATATTTTTCCAACGCCCATTTTACTTCTTCAACCATCTGATGCACTTGCAACATTTCATACCCATCTATTTTCCTTGGTAAGAAGAGTCTGTCAACATCACTTCATAGATGAAAGGCATAATTTATTATCATTATTTTTGGGGGGTTTTGGGACTTTTAGTACTTCTTGAGTCCAGTCCACTATTCCAACTGTGTATCTAATGAATGGAATTTTCCAAGTGTTGAGTTCCTTCACTCAGTTTGGATGAACATCTTCACTTTCATGATGTATTAATTTCTAACCTTGATTTGAGTGTGTTTAATATTGTCAGCTTTCATGTTCACCTATTTGTAGTGATCATCTTCCTCCAGTCTCTTAATGTTATTTCCGTAGGGTAACTTGATTCCTTCAGTTTCCCCTATTTTTCCTCTACCGTTCATGAGTGTGGCTTGTTTGTCAAGCCTAAACTCCATTGCAATATCTTGGCTATATATACAGACAGTATTAAGCAACTATTATTTCAGATTGTGTATTTCCACACAGCTTCAGATCTTCCATGTAAAGGAAATGAGATAACCTGGCAGATATTTTTATTGTTTGATAGCCATAGACCAACTTGTTCAGTTTTGTTGACAAAGGAACCAGTGGCATACAAACAGTAGTGAGAGTGAGTCTTCTTAAAAGTTTATGATTATGGACAGCATCTGTAGCTTCCATTGTGCCATTGGTCTTTGCACAAGCTTCTGATATTTATACTGACTTCTGTTATTTCAAGGCAATTGATCCAATCATGTTGCATAAAGTTAAAACATGTTCTAGTAATCCAATCCAAGATAATTCAAGTTGGTCTTCCTTCTCTTATGATTTTCCAAAATCATCTTGTCAATTAGGAGCTGATCTATTGTCCTCTGCTGTTTGGGCAGTTCCTTTTCTGCTCTCATGGATTGAGCTTGTTTTCAACTAGATGATGTTGGACTGCATTAGCTACCACACCAGATACCACACCAAACTGACAGCTCTTGGTAAGCAGGTAATTAGCCTGTAGTTGCCTGGTTTCCTTTTGTTGGATCTTTCATTATCATGTTTAACTGGATTTGGTATTTTTATCTATCTATATTATTATTATTATTCATCATGCAATCAGCTAGATGATCAGACTGGATTGGCATTTTTATTCACCTATCAACCCTTCCTAAAAACCTGGAATAGGAGATGTTGATGTATGATGGTATTAGAGGTATCATCACAGGATGTATACTGTTCGACATAAAGCTGCCTGTTGCAATTGACTTATGATGAATTTATCAATGCTGATATTCAAGTGATGCTCCAGTTTATAATATTATTATCTCCTTTATTCATTAAACATAAAACTTAGTCAACTGAACATTTAAAAATGTATCACAAATATCATTGACTGGCGCTGATGGTTGATACAGGTTGCTGCCAGCATCCTAGGTATCAACCAAATTGATGATGATGATGATGATGTAACACAAGGCAGAGAACATGCCTAATATTTTGTCTCCTATTTTCCCTACGACAACTGAGTTGTTGGGCTGAGAAAGACTAACTCAATTATCCAGGTCAGGGGTCTCCAATCTTTTGGATCTCAGGGACCACCAAACTCATACTTTTAAATCCTGAGGACCACTAATATGATTTTTTTTAAAAAAAGATAATATATTTAATATAACATTTTTTATTTTTATATTAAATATAAATGCACTATTTAAAAAAATTAATATATAAATATATATTTTTAAATATAAAAAGCTTATTTAATTATAACAACAAAACATAACAAGCAAAGCAGAGCCCCCCGCAAAAAAAAAATCTGGTCTCCTGTCATATCTCCCCCAAGTCAGAGGAAACCACTCCCTCCTTTGCCAGGTGTGGCTGCCTGGAGTTGGGGGAGGGAAGGAGGGCCAGGCTGGAAGCCTTCCCCCACCTGGAAGCCTTCCCCCTACCCCTGGTCTTTAACACATGGCTTGCTTCTCCACTACTGCCTCCTCCTCCTCCTCCAGGACCTCCTTCTCCGAGAAGGGCGATTATGAATTAACCAAGCGGCTACATTGATATCCCAGCTGCTCCCTTTTCCCATGGTAAGACTTGGCGTATGGAGAAAGGGGCTGGAAGCTGCTACTTGGTGGTCCTGCAGGCAAGACGAAGTCATCCCGGTCCCAGTTAAGACATACCAGTCACAAACCCAGTGTCCTAGACAAGAGGGGTTGCTTCCCCATGCCAGGAAGAGCAGCAGGTGTGGGCGTGCACAGTTCATTACTCTGGACTGACGAGCCACGTGCTGAAGACCAGATGGCTGTCGGGAAGATGGGGCAACAGGAGTGATACTGGCGGCAGATGGATATATACATGGGAGATCGCGGCATAGGCCTGACCTGCGAGGGGGTGGGAGGGAAGGAACCTCTGAACTGGTGTTACCTCCTTCCTCTTGCCTCCGTGTATCAAGGAAGTTGAGCGGCTGCCAGTGATGCCCTCAGGGGAAGATGTTGCAAGGGGGAGGCTCAACCCTCCCAGGAGCTTCTCTTTCTCCTTGCCAGAAGTGCTCACATGCAAAGCACTCACCGCCCCTCTGGCCCCCAACAAGCCTCCTCCTTCCCGCTGAACGTGTGAGCGCTGCTTCCTGTGACTCAGGAGGTCCGTGCTCTTCCCGCTGCTGCTCGGCCTCCTTGATGCACTGAGGCAGAAGGCAGCAGCCACGACACAAGTTTGCTAGGGAGACTGCAGCATTGCCCCACCTCCCTGCCTCAGCATGCTGCAGCCACCAAATTTTTTTCACGGCTCATCAGTGAGCCGCGGCCCATGGGTTGGCGACTGCTGATCGAGGGGGTTTTTATGCCCAAGGCAGGCCTAGAACTCAGAGTCAGCTGGGTTTTTTTTCAACACCTTAACCAATATTTCAAACTATTCTTCAAGTTGTCTGGGAAATTTTGAGAAATGAAGTCTATACATCTGGACAGCACTATAGTTGGGAAAAGCTACTCTAATGCTGATTAAAGATAATTAACAATGGTCTTCAAGATTGAGTTTTCTACCGTCCTAAACAATGTAAAAAAACCTAAGTAATTATATACATTTAAAAAACACATATAACCAACTCCTTGGCACTCATTTTAAAAACTATGCACAAAACAGCTGAAATATGATTAATTTGTTTTCATCATTAAAACTTACTGATTTAGATTTTTTTTTCTAAAAGCCCCTAACAGTGACCTCAGTAAGTCTCAAGGTTGAATATTCTATTTATGAGGATGGTCCAATATTTTTAACATTAACAAAATAAGTAAAGAAAATAATCCACAGTTAGGCTTGCTGCCAGAATTCTAAAGATCAAGTTTCTTCAGGCAGAGATGATATCATCTACCCTTAAGATACCGATGCTTGCAGATACTGAAATATGTACTTGAAATGAATCATGAACCACTTATTCATTTTTTTTATTTTCTTGCTGTTAAGTTCAAAATTTATGTCATAACATATGTTTTAAATGTTTGCTTGAGATAGAATGCACTTACTTAAAAAACTTGCCCTAAAATAGAGAACAGGAGCTTGATAACTGCAGGAATATAGAACATGATATTCATAGCGAATCACCTCTGATACTTCAGAGACTCCAGCCTCTTGAGAATCATCCAGATCTTCCTGAAACATAATTTATACTAGTAAACACAAGGCTGTGGCAAGAAAACAATAGCTTACTGTATCAAATCAGTACATATATTAAATAATCAAAATTGCTATATCGTTTATTATGCATACATTGTATTACACCATGATATGTCTTTCTGTAAATTGATGGTATCTAAAAAAATGCACACACAAATACAAACACAAACACACACATGTGTGTGTGAGAGAGAGAGAGAGAGAGGGAGGGAGAGAGCGGGAGAGAGTGTTTAATATATTTGTGACAAAGTATTTTTTTAATAAATAAGTTCACTCACTTGTTCTTGTGATAATTAGATCCCTGGGGATATCATCTTGTATGTTTTGGGCAATTTAATTACAAGTCTCATTTTTAAAACAAAAAAATTCTCTAGCTTTATCCATTTACTTACTATTTAAAATGTCAAGAAGATTTCTTAGTGATATCATACTAAATATCACCATTTGTGATGATATTTAGATTTGTGTCTCTTTCATGACCACTTAGGACTCCTTTGGAATAGCTTCCCTTAAAATTTAGAGAATCCAACAACCTATTAGCTTTTGGGAGAGCTATGAAGCCCTGGATCTTCACTCAAGCATTCTGCTGAGATGGTAGTTAGCCCAGCAAATGCAAATGTAAACATGGAATTAAATGGATGCTATGGCACTGTGATGGGATCTGTGATACTATTGTGGGGTTTTATGAGTTTTGTGGTTTTATGAATGTTGTTGTGAGTTGCCTAGGATTATCAAGTATAAAATAGAAGGATATATACATTTTCTAAATAAATGAATACATTTGGCTAATCAGTGTCATGCACCCAGTATTACACACAGAGAGAATCTACAACAAATTTGAAAAAAATCTTTTCTTTTTCAGAACTCTTATGGACAGAACATGCCCACCTGAGTTGAAAGCCATATACTTGGTTTTTCTTCAACTCAATGCACTATAATTGTATACTCAAAATGCTTCACAAATGTCCAATACAAAACTGGGGTAACCCACCATTCTAAATTATTGTTTACTTACCACCATTCACTGAATAATGCATAGTTGTCTGCTTTAATACATCATGGTTTATAAAGTACAATGTCTAACTTCCCCAAATATTTAACACTGTAAGCTGTCCAAGGTTACCCTATAATATTGTAAGCTGTCCAAGGTTATTGGCAGCCAATAAATTTAATAAACAAATAAATATAAAGCCAAAACCATAAAAACTACAGCAAAATTCTTAAATTTATAATTAACTCCTCCGAATTGTAGCAGAAAGAGGTCAGACAGAAAAAATCAGTATTATGTTGTGGCATCACAAGCCTAGTCCTTTTTCTACATTTATCATAATCTAAACCATGTGGCTGTGGTCATTCCTGTTCAGCTTACAAATATATTTTTTTTTATTTGTTTATATCCCACCTTTATTATTTTTACAAATAATTCAAGGTAGCAAAAACATCTAGTCTTCCTTCCTTCTCCTATTTTTCCCACAACAACCCTATAAGGTGAGGTGAGCTGAGAACAACTGACTGGTCCAAAATCACCCAGCTGGCTTTCATGGCTAAGCAGGACTTAAATTTATGGTCTCTTCCTTTCTAGCCTGGTGCCTTAACTACTAGACCAAAGTGGCTCTGGATTGAGATGGATTGAGTTTAAGATGGGGTGGCTTATCTAAGACTATTTAACGAATTAAAGCTAAGAATCAGAGGCTTCCTTTCAGCCAATATAATATTCCTAACCTATTACATCTTTACGATTTCTTCCAACCAAGGAAAGATTTATGGATATACGAAGGAGAAAAAAATATTATATTAGAGTCACAGATAATTCACAGAGTCAAACTCATACAGAATTCAAAACATGGTTAAACCAATGTACAATGCTCTTAAGAATAAAATTGTACATTGAGCTGTGTTTGTTAATTCATTATTACTAACAAGTTAGGTTAAGTAAATGTAATTTGTATTATCTACTTCATTCATTACATTAAGTTGATTGTCTATCACTGACAATCTTTTGATCACTTTGAGTAGTAAAGCATTCTTCTGTATATTTCAATTGATAGAGAATAAATGTCAAAATCTAAATTTATATTGATGGTAGGTTAATATTATTTTTAAAAAGAAAATTAAAACTATTTACTTTTGTATCAGCCTTGATCTGTCATTGTAGTTGTGCTTTTAAAGTTGTAGCGACGTTTCAGCAGAATCTCATCTGCCATCATCAGACTTGTGTATTGGGTTTGTCTGTGTGTCAGACTTTCACAGCCTGACACAGCTTTAAAACAGAAACAGCTGTGAAAGCCTGACACACAGATGAACCCAATGCACAAGTCTGATGATGGCAGATGAGATTCTGCCGAAACGTTGCTACAACTTCAAAAGCACAACTACAATGAAGTGGGAAAATACCCGAACAAAGCTGAATACCACATATATAAATACTCATGAAAACTTAAGAATATACAGTATATATATGTGTGTGTGTGTGTGTGTGTGTGTGTATACACATACAATAATAATAATAATTCATATGATAACAGCAACTTAAATTACTGAAATAAGAATACTTCAACAGTAAGGATACCACTAATCAATTAGGCTTAAATATAATGAAAAATTTATACTCTAACAGAAGTGAAACAAATCTAAGGCATTCATTAAATCCTTCCCAAAGACCACAATAACTCTTAAGTGTTCAAAGTAGACTCAGACAATTCATGACACTTTTCATCAGCTCCTGACCACTTGCAAATTGAAGTAATTTCCTTTGCAAACATAAGTGGTCATTTGGAAATAAAACCATTTTATTTTTTGGAAACATTTATCATGGACTGAGAGAAAGACAAATATTAGAATATACATTAATATAATACAAACAATATATTCCCAGAATGTAAGTAGCTATTCCTGCCAGAAAAAGATATGTGTTCTAACACTGTATACTTCCAAGCTTGTATCTATATGGTTTGAAAATTTGAGATATCCTTTGTAGTTAACCAACTGTAAGTAAGGGAGATCACTGTGCAGTTGTTGTTTTTATGCATGAAGACCTAAAGAGCTTAAAGAAGCAATTAAAAACCAAATAACTTAAGAATCTGTTTCAACCACAGCTGGCGATATCTTTTCTCAGACTCTTAAAAACCTTATTTCTTCCTGCATTACAGAAACATTTTATACTATGCTGAATTTAGTACTTTATTAGAAAACAAACTTAGATAAGAAGTGTACAGGTGGCCCTTGACTTATAACCATTAATTTAGCAACCATTCAAAGTTACAATGGAAGTGAAAAAAGTGACTTAGGACCAGTCCTACCACTTACAGCTATTACAGCATTCCCATATCACAGATTAAAATTCAATGCTTGAAATTTGCATGTACAGGGTTCTATCATCCCAGGTTCATGTGATCATTATTTGTCAGTGAGCCTGACAAGAAAAGTCAACGGGGAAGCAGGATTCACTTAACGACCACATGATTCATTTAACAACTGCAGTGATTTCAACTGGCAAAAGGTCATAAATTTGGGTGCAAATCACTTAACAACTACTTTGCTTAGTTATTGGAAATGTTGGTCCCAATTGTGGTCGTACATTGAAAACTATCTGTACCTATTTAAAAAAAAAAAAGATCAAATTCCTGAAGATGACAGACAAGAAGCACAGAATTTTTTTACAAAGTCTGAATCAGAATACAGCTGGAAGGGACTATGGAGGTTTTGAGCAGAACACTCTACCATTTCAGACGAGTAACTGTCCAGTCTCTTCTTAAAAACCTCGTGACGAAACATCCACAACTTCTGAAGTCAAGCTGTTCCACTCGTTAATTGCCTTCACTGTTACGAAGTTTCTCCTCAATTCCAGGTTGCTTCTCCCCTTGATTAGTTTCCATCCATTGTTTCTTGTCCTGCCTTCAGGGGTTTGTAAAATAAATTGACCCTCTCCTCTTTGTGGCAACCTCTCAAATACTGGAATACTGCTATCCTGTCCCCCCAGTCCTTTTCTCTAGACGAGCCAAACCCAAATCCTGTAACCATTCTTCATATGTTTTAGTCTCCAGGCCTTTGATCATCTTAGTTGCTCTTCTTTGCACTTTTTCCTAAGTCTCAACATCTTTTTTGTAATGTGGCGACCAAAACTGGATGCAGTATTCCAGGTATGGTCTTACTAAGACTTTATAAAGTGATAACAATACTTCACATGATTTTGATTCTGTTTATACAACCATTGATTGTATTAGCTTTTTTGGCTGCTGCCAAAACACTGCTGAGTCATTTTTTAAGTGATCATCCACTAAGACTCCAAGGTCCCTCTCACTGTTACTGTTTTTGAGCCAGGTTTCAACTAATCTATACTTGTACTTTTGGGTTTTCCTGCACAGGTGTAAAACCTTGCTTTTCCCCACATTAAATTTCATTTTGTTTGATATTGAAACAAATAATTTAAGCACAGCAAACAGCTGAATAAGTGAATAGTTTCATGTAGGGATAATGTCCAGTTTTGCTATAGATTTTAACTGCATAGTCAGAGCACAGGCTCATTAGCTTATCTTATTTCTACTTCTATAGCTATTTCTTCATCCTATAAACATACAAGAACTTCTGAAACCTCCTTAAGGCCATTACTTATCCCTTTTTATTTGGTAAACAGTAGTAAGGATGCATGACATGACATCAAGAGTACTGATGTATAATCCTTTGCTGTTCACTAGGGTGAATACAAAGAAGGAAGTAAACCTTGGTGCTTGCAAATGTTTATAGCATTATTTTAATCATTTTCTGACAGAAATGTCAGAAGAAATAACTGTTAATAATATTAATAAGTCAAAAGAATTATCAGAATTTTTAATTACACCAATGATTTGTGAAGTGAATGGTAAAGTAGCCATTTATATACTGGCAAGTAAATTCCTCCTGTGCCCAGGCATTCAGGTATGCATTGGTTAGATGTTCCAAAATTATGAAAAAAACCACACCTATTTAGGTAACCCTTCTAATTTCCTCCTCCAAGGCTGTGATAGCCTTGATTTTTAAATACACTTCAGAGCCAGTTTAGATTTAAGTTTAGTTTACCCTTTGATGTTTCCTCCTCTTAGTAGTAAAATGTTTAATAGAGATTAAACATTTTTGTTTCTGATTTTGAATTAAGCAATTTCCTGTAACAATGAAACATAGCTTAAATTATATATTCAAGCAAATCAGGATTAATCATGGCTTATAATTCCGGCATATTCAATAATTTTAGTTCATTCATAAATGTTCAAGCTTTCATTTAATAAGTAAGCATAGTTCAGGGGTAGTCAACCTTTTTATACCTACCGCCCACTTTTGTATCACTGTTAGTAGTAAAGTTTTCTCTAACCGCCCACTGGTTCCACAGTAATGGTGATTTATAAAGTAGGGGACAAAACCCCTACCGCCCACCATGAAAGCTGGAACGCCCACTAGTGGGCGGTAGGGACCAGGTTGACTACCACTGGCATAGTTCAAAATCAGAAATGGATGCTTTGTATTTCCTCTGTAAAGCAGAGTTTAATGAGTTTAATGTCACATTTTACTTTGGTCTAGAAGCTTACACAGTATATAAAATTCACTGTTCTTTCCAAGAACAGCAGTGTTGTGCAAGCAAAAATCCTATTGACAAGATGAATACAGGATTTTTGGTTGTTTTTTTTACTTTTTTCAGTCTCCCACACCATAATTCATATTTCCAAGTTATCAAACATCAGCAGCAACTTCTGCTAGGTAAAAGATATTGAACAAGTAGATAAGCTCAGAACATCTGGCTCTCTAAAAATTGCTAGCTAAAGCCTCATTCTTCTTTCACTTTTGGCTATGTTAGATAGGTTTAATGGGAACTTGAATTCAACAACATTTCTGTCCAATTATATAATAAAAATAATCTGTGTTTTCCTATTAACATGCATTATTAGTATCTTCATATATAGGGTTCTGTTTGTAGTGTTTTAATAGATGAGTTAATTTTGTGTTATCATAATTATACATCTGAGAGATTGTCACTGATTTCAAGTTGGTTTTGAATTGTGAAAGACTGAACTTGTAAGTATAACCTATGATCAAAAGATTTGTAATTGTTATTTAGGGATTAAAAACAAAATGAAACCGTTTATAACTACATTTTAAAATTGCTCCAAACCAATTGATTTTTTAGTTCTTTCTTCATAGCAATATTACTTGCCATACAGCATGGGGAAACCAATCTGGAACTGCCTGTTTTCTAAACAAATTGGGAAGTTGTCATCAGGAAGCATCTGTTTTATTACATTCAATAAAAGCATTCTTGTACTATTATATTGGAATACTAAGTACAGTAGATACCAAGCTCACTGCCTCTATCTCATCTCATCTAATCTATTATGTAAAAAGCCAGCACTACCTAATTAGTATGCAAGGTTTTCACAAATCTCAATAAGTCTTCAGTATTTTAATCCTATGTTTGTTCTCAAATGTGGAGGGATCTGCTCTTTTTAAAGCTACTTGTTAAAAATTACCTTAAAAATTAATCCAAAATACAGATTTCTGCTTTTGTAAACATGGTAATTGTACATTTTCTCAGAAAGCTGTTCAGCAAGATCCTTCAAGCAAAGTTCGATATAGTGGGAGCTGTTAATTTGGCAGCATTTCAAAAGAATCTGGAACCCCGCCAACATCAACTGGCCCAGGTTATGGAAAAACACAGAGAGGGAGAGAAGGCTCTTTAGAAGAGGAAAGTTGCATCTTTTTCTACTCCCAAACATTGACAACAGGAGCTGAAAGGCATTTTTGAAGCAAAATTCCCTAGACATGCAGAACCTGTGTGTGTGTGTGTGTGTGTGCGTGTATCATTCCAGCAGGAATGCATTATCATTCCTCTCATTGTTCTTACATTTGCTCAGTGTCTCTTGTATTGCTAATCAAAGACCTTTTCAGAATTTATACTAGTCATAAAAAATCATTCACATTCAACAAAAGAGAAACAAGAGACAGACTTGTTATTATATCATAGTTTGTTTAATTATGATTCATTAAATAAATGACAATGACTGGGTTTAGTTAATATGATAAACCAAAGCCAAACAAATCATGTTATGTCTTATTTTGTTGCTTGAATTGGTCCAAAAAGTTTCAAATAAGCTAAAATGTCATTCAGTAGGCTATGGGTATGTTACCTACTCTTCCTGTTGTTTATGAGTCTGTAATTTTACCGTGTTTTTCATATAATAAGGCCGGGTCTTATTTTTTTTTGAGCCCCGAAAAAATGGCTAGGCCGTCTTTTTGGGGGTGACTTAATTCCCACCCCCCTTGCATCTTCGGGCGGGCGGCGACGGCTTGGATGTTGACCTCAGCGTTGGTGGGGCACTTCGTATCGGGGGCAACGCAGGCAGCACCATATCCGGGTGTGCAACAAAAGTACTTCCTAACGGCAAGCCCCCCCCACCATTCCCCCCCCCATTCCGCATGTTTTAATATAGGCCTTAATTTGGGGGGAGGAGCTTAATTTCATTTCATGCCTATAAAACATGCTGGGACTTCCTATTGGGGGAGGCCGTATTGTTGGAGAAACAGGGTATTTATTTGTATAGCTGCCCATCTCACCAAAAGCAACGCTGGGCGATGTGCAGCAATCCGATAAAAATATAAATATAAAAATAAGAGATATTAAAAATATATAGAAATTTGCATTAAGAAATAAATAGCATAAAAACAATGGAGTCATCTAAACAAATCTCCAGTTTGCTAAGTGCTCCAGGCCTGATAACATAACCAGGTCTTGAGGACTTTTCACTAAAGGGGCAGAGTTAATCTAATATTAGGCAGGAAAATGTTCCGTAACATGGGCACTACAGAAGAGCAGACACGTCTCCTGGAACCTACTAAATATGGCTCTTTAACTGATGGTACCCTCAGCATGCCCTCTCTGCCAGATCTAACAAGGCACGTTGAAATAACTGGGGAGAGGTGATCCCTCAGATAGCCTGTTCCCATGCTACAATGGCATAAAACCAGCACTTTATATTTAGACGTGGAAGCAAACTGGCAACCTATGCAGCTTGTGATGCAGGTGGGCAACACACATTGTGCCAGGAGCACACATAACTTACCAGTGCTGCAACATTTTATATCAGCTGAAGGTTCTATACAATCTTCAAGGGTTCTTCCCATGTGAAGCGCATCACAGCTGTCTAATGTGGAAAAAAATTGGGCACAAGTGACTGTAAACTGGCCTGCCAATCCAGGAACGGGTGGGCAAGAAGGAGCTATGAAAAGGTCCTCCCAGTTACAATTGCCACCTGCTCATTGAGAAATAGCTATGAGTCCAGGAGGACCCCCAGAATGTAATATTGTTGCAATATATTGCATACAAAGTATGGTGCAGAGGAAGTAAAAGAAAGAAGATTAGAAGGAGAAAAGAAGGAAGATTTTGGGAGGGGGGGGGAATTAGCTGAGTACTGAGTAATACATTAGCCTCAACCATACTGTTGCAAGGATGGATATAATGCCACATTTGTAGGTTGATTAGAAGTCAACCTACAAATGGAATTGCTGCTATTTTATAATATCCTAGTATATAGTAGCCAATCTTCACCAAAATAGACATTGATACTGTAATGAACATTATTGGATTGCATTATGGCCACACACACAGAGAGAGGATGTTTTTAAGTAGCACTTGTCTGATAATATCTAGCAAAAAAAACTACTGGTGCTACAATAAACTGACACCTAATGTGGCACAGCAAATTTTTATTTTCTCTCTCTCTCTCTCTCCCTCCCTCTCCCCTCCCTCCCTCCCTTCCCCACTCTTTCCCTTCTCCCTCTCTTTCTCCCCCACTCTCTCTCACACACAAACAGACACGTTTCAAAAATAAGTATTCACTGCTCACTACCCAAGTAAGATACATTTATTTAGAAAATCTGGAAAAGAATGCTCCTCCCAATAAATGCAGGCTTTGCATTTATTCAGGAAATAACATTCTAGATTAGCTGTATATGAATGAGGCGCCAGCAAAAGGAACCTTCCCAACTAGAACACATACTTTTCCATTGCTCCAACATCACTAGTAACACCCCAAATCTACATTTCCCAAGGCTCACTTTACCTTAAGGCAAGGTAAATCAATACAAAAATGAACATAAGTATATTTACAATATCATACAAATACTAAATTAAAATTTCTTCAATGTAAGAGATGCTGTCAGGACTTGTCCACTTCGTTTGAAGTTATCTGTATACTTTATTCTACCTCCCAGGTGTTCCTTATTACTGCTAAACTCCCCTTATTGTTTGCACTCACTGACTCCCATCTCCACTTGCCTAATACAATCAGCTTTGGCGGTTTGACAGAACTTACTAAACTGAATCCAATTCTTTGCTTACCCAATAATCTGGAAACAACCAGGAAACATATGTGCTCAATTACGTACAATGTTGTAGAATCAGTTCACAATACCATTGCTTTCCAATAACTGTTATTTCAAAACCATTGGGAATAATTCCTGGCATGTGAACAGAACTTCCTTGAATCTGAACATGGACCAAACAGATCAAGAAGCAAAGAGGATCATAGGTGAGTATTTCAGCTGCAGACCATGAAATCAAGGTACTAAGAAAAATAATCCAAAGATGCAAACAATACCTTAAATAAACTTTCATCACCTTGCATTCCTTTTAAAGTTAATTTTTCTTCTGAAAAATCCTAACAATCAGTAAAGACTATATTAAGAATAAGAAGGCTTTTGAAGAATTAACTAACAGACCATTATTATTATTGCTTCTATAAGAAATCCTAATTCATGATAATACCATGCTGGGAACTCTTCCTCATATCTATTTTTTCAATTTTTATATCACTGTTTTAATTATATTTTTAAAAAGAAATGTTTTGTGAATACTATGAGGTTGAACCTATTTACACTGTCTATTTTTGTAACAAAAATTATTTAATTAATTTTATTTAACTTTTAGAAGACATTTATCACAAAAGCTAGGACTGTTACCTGTTTAAATTTTGGGTGATTGAACAGAAGAAAGTATGTTAACCACTGAAAGCCTGACTAGGTTTGCAATTTCTTTGAGATCCATTTGAGTGGTACAAAGAAGACAAAGTTTTGTGTGCCTGAAGGGGAATAATACAAAGATTTTTTTTCTTTGTTAAGGAAGTGACTTTCACTTCATGCTATAGTTATCCTGCCTTTTGATCCTACTGCAATAAACATCACGGGGAAATTGTTTGCTTCCTTTCTCACACAAAAGGCACGTTCATGAATAACAATAAACCATAATTAAGTTCCAAGCATAGGCAGGAATCCTCTCTCCCTTGTTTTTTGTAGAAGAATAAAAACTTAGCTCCAGGTTTGTTTCAGAAGATTCAAGGTTTGTTATGTATAATCCAGAAATAGTGGTTTAAAATCATTTTCTAAACTAAATCTTGTGTGGTAGAAAGCAATCTAAGAAAGCCTGAGAATTTGAAAATGGTTCATTTATTTACTTCATATGACAAATTTCTGAATTACTAAAGTATTTACTTCCCTTCTTTCCATACAGAAGAAAAAGAGACCAAGCAATGTATTCTCATCACATGCAAATTCACTTTCTAGCGCTAAAATAATATGCTTAGATGTATCTTTGGGACCAGGAAAAAAGCCCTACTTCTACTTTCTTTAAAGTAGAAACTGGTAACATACAGAAATAAGAACTCCATCATCGTCATTGCTATTATTATTGCAAACAGAGGTTATACGTCTGATATATGTCTGACTACTGAAATATTCAGTATTGTTTCACCAACATTAATCAATAACTTCTTAAAACTTTATTTGTTTAACAAATGTGTTTATCAATTGCTGGTTTCCTACATATTTCTAGCATTTTTTTTTTTCAAAATAAAAGCAAAGGAATTACCCACTATTTACCTTTTAATTTTTTGTTTTATCCTTAATAGGGGGAAAAAAGCAGATATCCAAACCAGTCTCAGACAACTAATGTTAGACAACACAAATCAGAATGCATAGTAATAAGATGATTTCATTCAATCTGCCATTATGTAGTGCAACCACATTTAAGGAAAAGGGTAATTTTTCAAAAACACAGATTTTTCTTATACAACAGCCTTTTTTTAGTTCTTCTTAAAAATCTGAGATAATCAAGTGATAACGATACAGTATTTTTAGAAAGTTATAATTCAACATCTATAATGAAAGCTATTATCAGATTTAAAAAGAAATATGAACAATTGTTCTGTGTATATATTTGTAGTTTGCCAGTGTATACATGATATAAAGATGATATGGCATGGAGAAATGTAGTGAGTATGCTGTGTAAACTAGTTTTACCTTCTTTTTTTCTTTAATATCTTGGCATACTATATCTTATTCCTATTCTGGGTTCTGCATAAGGTTGTATATAATGAGTATTAATTTACAGCCTATACTTGCCCATTTCACCCAGGTGACTCTGTATAATATATGTGGGTTTAAAAAATACAAAAACCCACAGCAAAAACCCTGGTATTTCTTGTATGTATGCAATAAAAATCCATTTTAAAATGCCCTTTGTTTTCTTGTATACAGGTAATCCTTATTTACCAATTGCTTTGTTAGTAAACTTTCAAAGTTAAATGGTGAAAAAAAGGTTTTGCAACCAATCCTCACATTTACTGCAGCAGCAAATCCCACAGTTATACATGATCACCATTCAGGTGCTTTGCAACCAGTGTGCATTTACAACTGTTGCAGCATCCTTTACTCATGTGAACCCCATTTGCATCCATCCCAATTGTCTTGCAACAATTAATAGAAAACATGAAGTATAATTGCAAGTCATAGCTACACAATGTCTTGTTTGGTGACTGAATTGGAAGTGACATTGGAAGTCTGTCACAGTCACATTTCTCCTTAGTGATGGCAGTGGATAGTGATGGAGTTGCCAGTCCCAATTGTGATTGCATACACGCACATGCATACACATTCTCTGATGTACAAACGCAAAAGTTAGTTATTTTTCTCTGATTCTTTTTAAAATGGATCTTAGGATCCCCAGCACCTTTGTTTTAACATAAGAAAACACCAGCAACCAGAAAAATGTGGAAGAAACATCATGTTTTTACATAGGACTTCAATGGAAGAGTACATGCAAAACTACCCGAATTCTGATCTAATATCACTAAAAAATTCACTCATTACAAAGCAGTTTTGCCAACTTTTATGTGAAAATATTAAATTTTCACATAAAAACTTCAATAATAGACTAGGAATTGATCTTCAAATGAATAAATATTTATTCATTCTGTCACACTTACAGAGTCATAGATTGTGTATCTTTTGCTTCAATCTCCTGCTCAGTTCAAGAATCACTAAACAATCTCTGAAAGTGCCCATCCTGCTTCCATTAAAAATTTCCAACTGAGAGGAGTCCTTTACTGTTCTAAACATACACTCTTAATGCTTAACAGTTCTTATCAGGGAAAAAAATCTCGATATTTATCCCAAATCTCCTTTTAATTTCAGCCTCTTATTCCTCTTAATATCTACATAGAAAATCTCTACACTTCTCTTTGCATGCAACATTCTTAGATATTTGTAGATCATTATCATATCCTCCCTCAGTTTTCTTTTGCAATATAAACCACGCCCAATTCTTTTAACCATTCATCATAGAGCTTGTCTCCAAATAGCTTATCTTCCTGATAGCTCTGTTCTGAATGTGCTCCAGCCTTTCCATTTTCCAGAATATAATCTACAGTAGGGGTCCCCAACCTCCGATTTGTGGATCAGCACTAGTCCGCAGCCTGCCAGAAACTGGGCCATGCAAACAAGTGAAGCCCCATCCGCGGGATGCAGGCAGCATGTGAAACCATGCTTCCTCGGTCCATGGAAAAATCTTTCTCCACGGAACCAGTCCCTGGTGCCCAAAAGGTTGGTGGGCACTGATCTACAGAATAATGTGAAGCCTCTGGAGTGCAATTATTCAACCAAATCCACTAGATTCCAATACTCTCTAGTCCATATTTTTACAGTCTATAAAGATATATGTAGTCTTTGTTTACTGATTATAACTAGGACTCTACAAACGCTACCTTAGAAACTCTACATCATTTCAGACAAATGATTGTCCAATCTCTTCTTAAAGTGTTGGAGTATCCATAACTTCTGCAAGCAAATTGTTCCACTGATTAATTGTTCTAACTTCAGGAAATTTCTCTTTAGTTCTAGGTTGGTTCTCTCCTTGATTAGTTTCCATTCACTGCTTCTTTTCCTGCCTTTAGGTGCTTTGGAGAATAAGTTGACCCCTTTTTCTTTGTGGCAATCCCTGAGATATTGGAAGACTGCTATCATGTCTCCCCTAGTCCTTCTTTTCATTAAACTAGACATATCCAATTCCAGCAACTGTTCTTTGTATGTTTTAGCCTCCAGTTCTATAATCATCTTTGTTGCTCTTTTTTGCACTCTTTCTAGAATCTCAATATCGTTTTTATATCATGGTAACAAAAACTGGGTGCAATAGTCGTGTGGTCTTACAAGAGCATTACAAAGTGCTATTACACTTCACACGACCTTGACTCTATCTCTGTATTAATGCAGCCTAGGATTGTGTTGGCTTTTTTTGGAAGCTGCAGCACAGCTCTGGCTCATATTTAAATGATTGTCCACTAAGACTCCAAGATCCCTCTCACAGTTACTACAATTCTATTCTATACCTGTGCATTTGGTTTTTATTGCTTAATGTAGCACCTTACTTTTCTTTACACTGAATTTCATTTTGTTAGATAGGTTGTTAGTTAAATGTACATGGAACATATACATCTATCTAAGAAAATGCAGAGATTTGCAAAATCTCCACAAAAATATTTTTAAATAAAAATACAAAACATACAACCTGTAAAGTAAAATGAATAGTGATCAAGAGTAGTGATGGTTCATACTACCCACAAACCTTTAAAAATAGTTTGTATGGCTTTAGAGATTACATCATTTTTTTAAAAAATGCCCAGTTGCATATTCTGCAAATGTTTATGTTGTAATTCTCATTCCTCCCCCCACAGGAAAATTATTGTGCAAGTAGCAGTTCCCTTGAACATTTTATACATGCTACAGTTCCCAAAGAACTTCAGAAATAATAGCCCATCCCTAAAAAAAGCAATATATTGAAAAAAAGAGCAAACTATTCAAGCCCTGTTTATGAACTGGAGGAGAAATCGCAGATCCCATTTACATGGTAAGCTACAATATAAAGCAAATCTAAACTAATTAAGTCTCTAATCAAAGTGCTTATACTGAGAATGAAGTCCAAAATCATTATATATCTAATGTCTTTTGCCCTAAATGTGTATGCTCCCTACAGCTAAATTCAAGAACAGTTTCTAGCTTTTCAACTTTTAAGTAGCTTTTTGAAACACTGCTAGAAGCTGTCTTAAAGGACGCTAAATGTTGAGTTTGTTGCTGGATGAGTTAAGTTTACATAGTAACCTATAGATGATTGGTAAACCTATCCTAATCTTAGCAATCATTTACTGTGTGATGATATAAATAATAGTTTTGAAAGCTTTTTGAAAATTAATTAACTCCATACAAAATTGTTATGATAATCAACAATAAACAAATTGATAAATACATGAAATGTCAATACACTTTCTTTGGGTTTCTTGAGAGAATAAACTTTTGCTGGACAGTCTTGTATTAATTGTATTTATTAAACAAAAAAGCCAACCTAAAGAATCCTCTGTAGTGCAGTTTACTGCTGCAGTCAAAAGTAACAAGTATTATTTCACAATATACTATCTCAGAAACACAAAATAATACTCTCTCTCCTTCTTTCTCAATGCCATTTGATCTTTTTATGTTATTATTTCACACAAGAATATGCCAAACCATGTTCACAGATTTTTTTTTATCAATATATGTATTATCTATCAGCATGGGTTGAATCTCTTCTTGAAAAGTTAATTGATATTTGTTTTATATCATTTATCATCAATATTTCAATTCATTCTTAATGTATCTTTGCCCATTCCTTTTCATTTAGTACAATTCAATTCACAATATCTTAAGTAATCTTCTGTTAATCCATATTTTATATTTCTATGTTTTTTCTTATTTATTATTATTAACTCTTGTTTTCTATTTAGGAGCTTAAGGATTAGTAAGTAGTCTTTTATTCAGGATTCTCTTTTTTGAAAAAGAAGAGACATAATAACTACCATCAAAAAATTCAATTTTCAGCAAGTTGGTTTACATATTTTTCAAAAAAACTACTCTTATCTGTTCAATCTTGTTCCTTATTTCTATGCTATTATCCTATCTTTAATTCAAAACACAGCCATACTGTCATAGCCTATGCAATTATTTTCCTGTAAGCTTAATATTTAGTTCCAGGAGTTTATTTTTATTGATAAATATCATTTTTTCTGATTTACGTTTACCTCATAAAGTTTATTTGGGTAAAATTTACTTGCTATTTCCTGGTAGAACAATATAATCTACACAATATGTTTATTATTATGCCATTAATTTTTAGACTTTTTTCTGTGTCTATTCAATACTTTTAATACTGTGCTCATGATTAAAGAATCTCTTACATTTTCTGTGTTTCAATATCAAGCCAAAGACATTTATATAAACCATCTGGATATCTTGCTCCCCTACAATAGAAGCAGCCCAGCTCAAAAGTAATATAATCCAGTCTTTGATGCACATGAGACATCTGGCTAGATAAAACAATTTGAAATTTGATACTACCAATCCACATCAATCTTTCAGGTCTTGAAAAATCTTAACTTTAACCCTACCCCATGCAATCCCAAGCTTCTGATATCCAAAAGAAACTGCCTTGGGAAATGTAACAAAGCTCAACCAAAGCAATACAAAACCTTATGGATTAGGGCAGAATCAGGGGCAAAGCATGGAAGAGTGAAAGGCGGAGATCCTACATGGCCTATCAAAGCTCCTCTATCAACTCAAGACATTCGCCATGGCAGTATTTACCTGATTCCACCGCCATGCCCTCTGAATAGTATAAATAGTCCTCAACTTACGACCACAATTGCAACCAGAACATCTGTTGCTCAGTGAGGTGGTCATTTAGTGAGTCATGCACCTTTTTTTTTTTGCCATATACGTTAAAGGAATCACTGTATGGTTATTAAGAAAAAAAACCCATATGAGAACCTTGCAGACTGAACTGGAAACATATGTAACTGACCTTGTAATGATGAATCCAAATAAATTTCAGATCTCAACGCTAGATTGAGATAACTACACCTACAACTATACCCAATAACTACATCTGTATTCAGACTAAAATACCTCCCCTCTCATTTCTAAATATGACAGATTCCTCTTACCTATTGTTTAAAAGACCAAAAATCAAGCTTTACAAGTCTCTGGCTCAAACACATTTTAAACAGTACACTTGAAAGTGACCATCCAGCCAAATTCACTTATCTATCTGGCTCCAGAGTGAGTGCTATTGATTATATAATTGTCTCCAGGGACCTTCTGCTTTCTGCAAAGGCCCCAGAAGTTATTCCTAAGTTTGACAGTGATCATTTCTGCTTCACTTAAGAAACACATATTGAGGATTGCTACCAAGCCTTACTAATGCAAGCAAGAAGAATTTACTGCTAAGCAAGTGAACCTCCTCCCCATCTGAATCAAATAATAACAAGGCTACTGGTCTCAGATCACCGGCTGAGCCCTCAGTCTGCCCTGACATCAGATGAATCTCCTGATGTACTCTTGAATAACTGTAACACCCTTAGCCAAGAGCTCCACCAGCATCTAACTCATATTAACAGTGCGCCCTCAAAGCAACCACAGCACCATTCCAAGCCATGGTGTTAAGCATGGAAATCAGGAAACTCTGGCAGTATTATTGCAAGGTTATTTATTGAAAGGGTTTATTGCAAGGTTAAGTTCTATAAGAATCTGAACTACTAACTGTTAAAAGCAGTAGATAATTTGGCAGTAGATAAGAATCAGTGGAATCCAAGGTAGGCTAGTCTCAGATCTCTTGCAGGTGCACAGTCCCTCGAGACTGATGACACATTTGACCCCTCCCAGGGCTCAGCCTGGTTATCTCTTACACATGGTTTGACTAGGGTTGTGTTATGTTAATGATAGTTCAATGATTTAAGCTCATAGTCTCTCAAGTTTGCATCATGAGAACTTGTTCAGTCCAAATTTCAAAGATCAGCCATTCAAAATCCAAAATGTGTCTCTGATATCACCCCACAACTAGAGATGGGAGCCTAGAATTTAGGTGACTGTTGACTCAAACTGTCTTTTCCCCCCTCTTGCTTCACTAACTATGAGGGATGATTTTTAGTCTACACGGAAAAAAGACAATGGAAACTAAATCTCATCCTTGGGCTTCTTTCCAGGTCTTCTATGGGATATGATCAGGCAAAAGCATTCATTAAACAGTATATAGCAGATACAGAACACCAATGGGACCTAGCCACGTCTCCAATCTTTATTGCCAGTGTGACCAGTAGCTACTCCCCTATGGCATATTTAACTAACCTTGAAGTACCTAAACCACAGAAGGTCTTTATTCTGGCACAATGTCATGTCTTCCTTTCAGCTGTCTTTGAAGGCAAATACAAGATGATTCCCTACCTGGATTGACAATGCCCCTGTGACTCTGAAGTCTGAACACCTGGAAACTACAGTTTGTGCACTTCACCAATGTCTGTACTACAGAAACAATCGTACTAGCCCCAGTTCACCATTACTGCATAAACCAGAGTGGACAGGACAATTTCATACATCCCTGCTGCTTTCACCTACCATTATATAATGTTGCCAAGTTCTGTGTAGCAGCACTTAAAATCCATCAGAAGATGGCCTGTGCCATAAACCAGTGTTAATGAATATCTAGTTCACATTTCTAAAGTGTTCTGAATTATGATAGATCTAATTTGCCATATTCTCCTATAGTATACACACATCCTACTCCTATTCATCTTTTTTGACTTTTTAAAGATTTCTATTTTTATATTTTTTAGACTTTTATATGTACAGTACTTTTTATTCTAATGTATCATTTATACTTTATGCTGGTCTTTGAACTTGATTTGACTTTAACCCTCAGCATTTTATTTGACCATATAAAATTAATTAATTGTCTCTGCCAATCAAGATGGCGACAGCGGCTGCATGTGTTTTTAGATGGTACTCCGAAGTGTTGTGCAGAGAGGTTTTTGAAGAAATTGGATTGTATTGATTGGTATGTGGAAGTGGAAGAGTGTATAGAGGGAAAGGCAAGAAAGAGACAAGCTTGATAAACTAATTGTGAGGCTGGAATTCGTTGAAGAAACAGAGAGATGAAGAAACAGGTCAAGAGTTAGTAGAGTGCAATGGTCGGAAAGTGACAGTTGGAAGATAATGGACACTGCAAATGGAGATGAGCTGGGCATGCTGGAGTGAGGAGGAGTGCCGGAGAAGTAATACCTCCTTAAAAAAACCTTGGTCCAGCTGGCCCGGCTGGTAGCACCTTGTAAGGGCCCCTTTCCAGGGTTACAGCAGAAGATGGTCAACAGTTTTGAAGGCAGAAGAGGGCTTTATGCCCCAACGGCAGATAAAACAGTAGAACCATCTTCTGGAAAAAGGGAAACTTTGATTTCAAACCTCCACTGCCTTGTGGCTATATCTAATACTGGAAAAGGCTTCAGGAGTCAACCTCTAGGAAAAATCTGGAGCCGGAGTCCCGGAAGCAGTTCGTGACTGTGTACAATCACGTTCTAGTAACTCCTGAGACATAGCTGGAACTAATCGTATCAGCTCTGTTGTTCCATTAGACTATTTCAGTGACGTGGAGAGGGGGGATCTGCTGCTTGAGTAACAGTTTATCCTCCATATTAAATTACCCAGGCCTCATGCTCTGGAGAGGACACTCCAGGTTTGCATACAGCATTAAAACAACACAGGAAGTGGCAGTTACTGGTTTCATAGCACGATACCATAGTCTCTTGAGACTGAAGGATGCCAATTCAATTTGTCTCTGCCAATAATTTAATATCTTAATATCAATTCTTACTGGAATTGTTAGAAATAAAAGTTGAGCTTTAATAAAACATTCATTTTTACTGTTGTTATTTTTCTGGCTAAGCCAATTTTAGTTTTCTCCATTTAAAATACCATTGTCATTATATTTTTCCAAGTCTATTAGTAGTCTGAAAGAAGTCTTTATTACGGTTTGTTCAATAAGTCCCCAGGTACCTAATCTTTTAACAATAATATAAAACTGTTATTTGCTGCAGGGGTTCCTTTGCTTTTTTAGGTAGATCCTCAAATGTAAACATGTACATCTTATTCTTGTTAACCTAATATCCTGATACCCAGCCATATTCTTGATACCAAGTGATAAGTGACATTATTGATTCCAAAGAATGCCTTGGATGAGTAACTGAATGAACAACATAATGTGCATATAATATTAATTTACGTTCTTAATTTTCTTTCTTTGCGGCTTCCTTGCCAATAATTCTAAGGCCAGAAAAAAACAAGGAAGAAGAAAGGGAAGCATTTTGGGGATAAGGATCAGTTTACCATTATCTTGGCATTTTTTTTATATAAATATTATTTATCCATGTCAGAAAATTCAAACTGCTGTTCATCTTTTTTCAGGAGTATAAAAGGTCATTACAGATTATCAAAGACTTTATCTACATTTTAAAAAATAATAGTTGGTTTCTTTATTTTTGAAAGTATATTATTAATAAGATTTAAAATATGTTACTTTATTCATGTATCTCTTCAGGATAAACCCACTCTGGATATAAGTTAAAAATCTGTTTAATGTCTTTACAAATATTGCCATAAACAGCTTTTAATCTACATTTAGTAAAGACATAGGTCTAAATGATTTTCGGCAAGTTGAGTCATTTCCTTCTGACACCTTTGTACAAGAAAAAGGACCAACTAGAGAACATATATGAAACCATCAACTACATCAGGGGTGGGCAAACTTTTTGGCTCGGGGGCCTCATTGACTTTTAAAATTTGACAGACGGGCCGCTACCTGGTGTCGAAATGCCTGTCATTACAAGTCAAAATCAAATGAATGCAATCATTCAATCATTCACATCAAACCTTAATTCTGTACCAATCTTGGCAGGCCGGATTAAAAAGACCAACGGGCCGGTTTGGCCAGCGGGCGTGGTTGCCCACCCTGAACTACATCTTCAAAGCAGAAAAATTCACAAAGGAAAAAAAACACACACACTATCCTCATCAGCAGAGACAGCAATGGCAAACTAGAAGCATACGTTTATGTATATACATTAAAAAAAATACCCACACCAACCAAAGTGCTCAATTACCAAAGTTAACAACCCAACCTCCCACAAGAGAAGTTGCATCAGAACACTATTTAGATGAGGACAAACACAGTGCAGTAATCCTGAATATCCCAAAAAGGAAACATATATACTTCCAACAAAATGGATATCTACTTATCCATGCAACATCATCAAAAAGTCCCTGACCAATCAACCCAAAATAGCACAACCTACACAATCTGTGAAAAGGATAAAACTGCCATGCATCAAAAACATCTCAGAAACCACCAACAGACTATTACAACCACATGGCATAAGCATAGCACATAAACCAACTAAAGCCCTCCAAAACATTCCAAGTAAACCAAAAGAACAAGCAGCACAGAAAAACAAGAATCATCTACAATATACAGTATAATGATTGCAACAGCCACTATGTAGGACAAAGAGGCAGAAGACTGGAGGAACACATCCATAAACAGCAACTAGTGTACATTCCTTAATTTCAAACACATAGACAAACTTAACCATAGTTTCAACTGGAAAACTGTGACCATCGTAGACCACGCCAAGTACAAAAATACTAGAGAAGCTTTGACACTTTGACAAATCGGCCATCAACCAGCACATAGACATAAACAACATCTACAAACCATTCAAGAGACAATCAACAAGCCAAAAGACGAACAAAAAGACCAGATCACCTCCTCACTTGCAATCACCAAATGAACAGAGATTAACAGCAAGATTAACATGAGACCAAGATTCAAGCAGCAAACAATATCTCAATCAAGGAACTGCTACACAAGCTAACAATAAACAGCACAAAGGCCACTCTCACCAGCACTGAAAGGATAAGCCACTAGAAATGTACAATGACAGCAAATCCCACTCCCTACTAGTACTGATGATGTTAATCTAGTTTGGGGAATTTAATATCTGCAAATAAACAACAAAACTCAGGAGCATCAGGACCTCTCATTTCCCCCTTTGCAAACCATAGATATAAAAGCTCTTGCCACAAGAAAGGAAGTATTTGTTATTATAGTATGTCAGTCATTACTTGAATTAATGGCTTAATCAAAAGTTCCTGAAAGGTCTTATAATATACTACAGAAAAAAAAATCTGGTCCTAGAGATTTGTTCAATTTCAGTTTCTGTATTGCTTTGTTTGTTTTATCTCCTGTGATTGATTTATTAAGAGCTTCCTTTTGTTGATCTATACATTTTGTAAAGTGTGCTGTATTTAAGTACTTTTTGATCTTTTCTAGGTTTGATGTCTGTTTACTGTATAATCAAACCTAATATTTAACCAATTAATTAATCATATTTTCTGTTGTTGAAACATACCTTTTCCCATCCCAAATAAAAGTAATAATTCTTTTTTCTTGTTCTTTGTGCCAACAGTTTTTTGGGTTTATTAGTTTAAAAAAATATTTATGCATGAGTTGTACAAAGTAAAAGCAGGATGGTGATGGTGGGTGTTAGTGGTGATTCCCTTTCAAGGTAAGGAACATATACAAAACACAGAAAAAAGTTTAAAATAGTATTACAAAGAAAGAGACATAAAATATAGAAAAAGAAATATAGCTAAATCTAGTTTGCACCAACACTATTCCAAATATTCCTGCGTAGCTTTATTCTTGCAAAACATCCTTGCTTCATATCCATAAACTGCTCTTCATTTTTTAATTTCTTACTTCTCATTATGAAAATATATTCTGTTTCATGTTATCGGTACCACTATTTTCTCAATACTCCCTTTCCTTTTGACTCATTCACTCTTTCTTCATAAAATTGTTTTGTGATTCAGTCATTTTTCTACATGACTATTTTGTCCATATTTCATATCTCCATATTTCTTTCATTTTGATTTTCACATTCATTTATTCAACACACATTCATTTTTGTTTCTATCACTTCCTTTAGCATGCAAGCTTCTTAAACATCCATCCCTGATACATTCAACTTAGGTTTTTATTGCTCTGGATATATTCAGCTCGCACTTCTACCTAACAAAGTAGGGAGAAATATGGTTTCATGCATAGGTCTATTCATACTTCTTTTGACAAATATTTATTTCTCTGAAGAATCTACATTGTATTTATTGCATTTTCTTTCATATTTTGCATGTGTTAACATTTCTCTATTTTTAGTAAACATTCTATTAATATTTATTTATTTATATTTCTAGTGATTGCCATTTAGTTAGAACTTATTTCAATATATATAGCCACCCATCTCAAATACATGATTCTAGAGGTTTTTCAACAATACACATACTCCCACACACTCTCTTTTTCTCTCTGACAGACAAACACAAACATAAAAGTCATTAAGCAGCAGTCGATGTTCAAAATCAACATAACCACTATAGAAGTCAACCGTATATCCGGATACTTAAGCCTAGTGGTAAAACCATTTCTTTATGGCCTTATGAACAGCCAGTAGGATTGAGGCCAATCTAATCTAAAGGGGTTGATATTCCTAAAGGCTAGTACCATCACAAAAAAAGGCTCCGCATAGGACCCACCATACAATTTCCCTAACAGATGGAATCCAGAGTATCCCATTAAATTCCCCTTAATTTTTTCCTTTCAAACAGAATTACATTGGACTTGATACATTAAGTCTATTCTCCTTACAAAAATCAGATATTTCCTCCAAATCGTTCAGGTTTTCAGACAGTAGCTTGTCAACATCTTCACACAAAAACATATATATACTTTTACCACCACCACCCAACACATATCTCTAATACCAACACAGGCATTACTTATGATTTATCTATACTGAACAAGCAATAGGCCATCACAGGTCTTTATTTTCATCCTTGATTAGTACTGAACTATTGCTAAGCATTCCATTTTTTCTGATGAATAATTTATCTCTATCATATATTGCATTTACTAAATTCAGCAATCAATTATCCATTTTCCCATAATTCTAATATATTCCTTTTATCATATGCTTTCTCTACATCAAACATACAATAAGCTTTCCTTCCCATTTTTATATATTTGTCAATGATCTGTTGAAAAGCAAAAAACTTGTCTACAGAATCCCATCCCGACTGGCACAGCCTAAAATCTGATCATTCTCATCTTATGTACTCTTTGGATCAGGATTCTACAATCATTTCCCAAGCATACAATTTAATATCTATATAGTTTTTATATTTACTCTTGCTGCCTTTCCCTTTGTACGATAACAGATAGAAGCAATATTTCCATTGTGAACCACAGATACAGTCTTCACATGTACACTTAACAATATATAGATTTGGATCATTTTCCTCAAGACATAAATAAACAAGTATACTATTTTTTGATTCATTTGTTAAACTGGGTACAGAGAGCAGACCACATTTTAGGTCATATTCATGTACAAACATTGAAAATTAAAAAGTGTTCACAAGGTTTTAAGCACCACTGCATAGCTAATGGAATGTATTTTTGAGGGAAAAGGAGAGGAAAGGTTTTGGCCATAAATTCCACTCACCATCAAGTCCCTGTGGGAGAAAATCAGGTTAAAATCAAAGTCTGCTTTTAAAATTATTTTTTTACAATCTTTTTTGTTATATACTAGAGGTCTTTTTAAAATCCCAATAAAAGTCTTTAGACTGGTATGTTTAAGGCAATATACATTGTTCATATAGTTGTTTCCACGATTAAATACTATATTTTTAAACTGTGGCAGTATTCTAAAATATGCTAATGGTAAAATCTAAGTAAAATTGTTGTTTATATGTTACATATATAAACAGTGGATAGAAAAAATCTACACACCTGCTAAAATGACAGGTTTCTGAAATTTAAATCATTTCAGATTTTTTTTACCTTTAATATAGCATATACTTTCTACAATTAAATTGAAAAACAAACTGAAATCTTTTTTTTGGGGGGGGGGGAAATAACAATTAAAAACATACAATAATATTGTTGCATAAGTGTACGCACCTTAAAACTAATACTTTGTTGAAGCACCTTTGATTTTATGACATTCAGTTTTTTGAAACAGGAGCCTATCAGCATGGCAAATCTTGCCTTGGGAATCTTTGCCCACTCTTCCTGCAAAAGTACTCTAAATCTGTCAAATCTCTTGTGCACAGCTCTCTTCAGGTCACCCCACAGGTTTTCAATTGGATTCAGGACCAGGTTCTGGGTTGGATCTTCTTCTTGTAAACCCATTCTTTTGTTGACTTGGAAGCATGATTTGGGTCATTGTCGTGTTGAAAGGTGACATTCCTCTCCATCTTAAGTTTTTAGGAGTTGCAAAACTGACTGATATTTGGAATTGTTCATAATTCTTCCATCTGGACTAAACCCCAGTTCCAGCTGAAGAAAAGCAGCCCCAAAGCATAATTCTGCCACCACCATGCTTCACTGTGAGTATGGTGTATTTTTGGTGATGCACAATGTTGCTTTTGCACCAAACATATTTTTTTAGAATTATGGCCAACAAATTTATCCTTGGTCTCATCAGACTATACACATTCACCCACATGCTTACAGTGGGCATCTTAGCATGTTCATCTGATTTTCCAACCTGATATTCAATTTTGATGGTGCAAGAATATGGCAAGAATTTTCAGAAATGGTTTCCCATTGCCTCTTTCCTAGGACTGAGAAAGAATGACTGGCCTAAGGTAACCTAGATGGCTTGGTGCCTAAGATGGGACTTGAACTCATAGTCTGCCAGTTTTTAGGCCGATGCCTTAACCACTACACCAAATTGGCTCTCAGTAATTTGGTCATATTAATTACTTCAGTAGACCAAAGAGAGCATACATTATTAGTCAACAAAAGATTGTCGTATCCCCCAAAAAATTGATATTATCTAAGAACATATTCACAAAGCTAGTTTAACAAGTTGTTGATCAAATAGCTTATAAAACAGAATAAAAATATCATTTATAAAATGAAGTAATAATAAATAAAATGATTTAACATTTCCTAACTACAGTTATGTACTAAACCTCCTATTCAATATTTATTCAACCTAAAACTATCTATTCCTCTTAACAGGTTCTGTAATAATATAATCGTAAATTGCTCTTGAAAGGTACTTTTTGTGTATGTGCCTTCAAGTCAGTACTAACTTCTGGGACAAGTAACTTCTGGGGCAAGTTATTGCAGCTTTCTTGGAAAGATTTGGAAATTAGTTTGCCATTGCCCACTTTCAGGGCTGAAAGAGTGTGACTGGCCCAGGTATCTTGCTAGCTTCCTGCCCATGGCCAGACTAGAAACGACAGTCTCCCAGTTTCTAACCTGGTACCTTAAGCACTGCGCTAAATGGCTCTCAACTCCTGAAATAGAACTGTAATGTTAAATATAATAAATTCAAGTAAGCAACGTTCAGTGACATTTCTTTCATAAAAAATATACATACGATTGCACTGGAAGTAGTTATTAAGTAAAATATTTTGTGCATATCTCAGTAGTCTAAAAATAATGCAGGCGAGAAACATGTAAAATGGAGCAACAGATTTTTGGCTTATTTTGTTAAAGAATGCAAGGGATTGTTGATATCTTTTTACATTATTTCTACAGCTGCTGAATTCATGCCCTCATTATAAATAGGCCAGTCAATATTTATTCTACACATCCCCTGAATAAATGTTTAGATTGGAGAAAGGAGTGGGGGAGGGAAAAATTAGAGAAGAAAAACTTAGTTAAAAATAATGGTCCTCAATGATTAACACAATTTCTAAATGTTGTTTAGAATAATGTTTTTAGAGAAGGAAAACTGGAGTATATCATTCATTGACCAGAGAAATGCTGTAAACAACAGAAAGACAGCAATCATGGTATAAACTCTAAAAAGAAAAAAGAAAAAGATCCAACGTACTTTTAAATTCATATAAGAACTAATGTTACAATTGGTCAAAACAAATTATCATTAATAAGTTAACAAGGATGTAAATATCTTCTCTTATTAATTTTTATTTATCCTGTTCAGTATACTATTCAGAAATATCCACTTCAGTTGATTTACAGAAGTGCAAATCAAATTATGTAACATAGTAAATCTATATTGCACTCAAATCAGTATAATCTGTTTTTCTTTTTTAAAAGTTCTAAAAAATTAAAAACCAATACAAACTAATATGAAGTAAAAAGAAAAAGTCAGAAAAAAAGCTAAAAGTTCATGAAAATAAAAATTAAAAAATGGAAAATACAAAGTAATTTCCAATCTTCTTTACAGCAGTTAAGGACAATTATAAATTTACCTAGCACCCAAGGTAGAAACCCAGAGATTGTGAGTTCTAATCCTGGCTGGTGACTTGAGCTGGTTTCTCTTTTTTTCAGCCCAACCCATCTCACAATTTGAGGAAGGAGTATTAGCTTTGTTCACCACCTTGAGTTGCTTATAAAATATATAAAAATATTAAACGTGGGATTTTTTAAAAATCTAAAAAAGAGCACAATAAGAGAGTTGGAAGGGACCTTGAAGGTCTTCTAGTCCAACCTCCTGCTCAGGCAGGAAACCCTACACCAGTGGTAGCTAACCTTTTTGGCACCAAATGCTGACATGGGAGTGTGTGAGCACACGTGTGCACGCTGGAAATCAGAAGAGGGGCTCCCCGACTCGCGCAGGCAGGAGTACTGGAAACTGGAAGCCTAGCTTCCTGGCGCGTGCATGTGCACCAGCCACCTGGTCTTCCAGTTTCTAATGCGCATGCGCTTGCAAAGACCAGCTGGTTAGCACACATGCATGCGCCGGAAACCGGAAGAGCAACAGGCAACAGCTGGCACTTCCAGCAGGCATGGCATAGGTTCACCATCACAGCCCTATACATTTCAGACAAATGGTTGTCCAATCTCTTTTTAAAAGCCTCCATGCTGAAGCACTCAGAGGTTGCCTTTCTCCTTGATTACTTTCCATCCATCCCTTCTTGTCTTCCTTCTGGTCTTTCATTCTTTAAAACTTCCAGTGTTGGAGCATTCACAACTTTTGGAGGCAAGTTGTTCCATCGATTAATTTGTTCTGTCAGGAAATTTCTCCTTAGTTCTAGGTTGGTTCTCTCCTTGATTAGTTTCCATCTACTGGTTTTTGTCCTGCCTTCAGGTGCTTTGGAGAATAGCTCAACTTCCTCCTCTCTGTAATAACCCCTGAGATATTGAACCCGTCCTTCTTTTCATTAAGCTAGACATACCCAATTCCAACAACCATTCTTTATGTTTTAGCCTCCTGTAACATAATAATCTTTGTTGCTCTTCTCTGCACTCTTTCTAAAGTCTCAACATCTTCTTTACATCGTGGGGACCAAAATTGGATGCACTATTCCAAGTGTGGTCTTACCAAGGCATTATAAAGTGGTATTAACACTTCACATGATCTTGATTCTATGCCTCTGTTAAAAGGCAACTGTATTACCTTTTTTAGCAGCTGCAGCACACTGCTGGCTCATATTTAAGTGATTGTCTACTAGGACTCCAAGATTCCTCTCACAGTTACTAGTATTGAGCCAGGAACCACCCATACATATATAAGGAAATATAGGGAAATATATTATTAGCCAATAACATGATTTAGTTCATATATTTTGAAAATTGTTTCATCTTTTCTTTTTCTAGAATAACTGAAATTAAACATATATGAAAGGCTTAAGTACTGAAAAGGTTAAGCTGGCTTGGTTTTCTTTTTCTCCTCTTTTCTTTCTCAACTAAGATATTCTGAGAACCCTTAGGCATTTAATTCCAAAACAGGAAGCCAGAAAGGAACACTCAGTTATTCTAATCTCTTGCAGATCTTTTGGAAAGTATTTTTCTAAACAATTGCTGAGAGAACCTTTTTTTAAATCTACATGCTATTACATGCAAACAAAATGCAGTGCTGTAAAAAGTAAGCTGAATTATTTCTGATAGATGAAGAAATGTCCAGTTTCAAAATTTGGTGGTGACAGTGGTGGTGGTAGGCAAATAGAAGGGAAATTGCTTACAATTAATGCACTCATTGTAATAAATTACAGTGTTTTCATTTTAGGATATTTCTTTGAAAACAGCTTAGACTAAACCTAAGCATGAGAGCAAAGTCTACAGGAAAGGCTAGGGTACTTGAAAAATATATGCAATACTACTTTTTATTCTAAGCAATTGGTATCTTCTAAGTGTAAATATAATTCCTGGAGCTGAAACTAACAACTTTCTATAAAAATCTTTGCAATTCTTTATTATTTCATCTGTAAATTGATACTTACACAACTATCCAAACCCAGAGGAATTTAATAGGACTCATTTGTGAATAGACATAAACAGGTAGCTCTTGATTTACAATCACAATTCAGCCCAAAATTTCTAAGTGAGACATTTCTTAAGTAAGTTTTGCCCCATTTTACAACCTTTCATGTTCCAGTTGTTAAGTGTATCACTGAAGTTGTTATTAACACGGCTGTTAAGTGAATCCGACTTCCCCATTGATTTTGCTTGTCAGTTCCCAAAAGGTGATTACATGATCCTGGGACACTGCAACCGTCATAAATATGAGTCAGTTGCCAAGCATCTGAATTTTGACATGACCATGGGGATGCTGCAACAGTTGTAAGTCACTTTTTAAAGTGTTGTAACTTCAAATGGTCACTAAATAAACTGTTATAAGTTGAAGACTACTTGTAAAGGATTATAGTGTTAGTGACAGAAAAACAAGCTGCCTGTTTGTAACTGTGTATCTTGACTGTGATCATTTGCACATTCATATGTTTGAATTTCCTCCTTTCTGACGCTACTTCCACTGGTAGCATCAGAATTATCTAGAGCTGAGCTCCATTTTGGCAAGCTAGATGTCCTCCAACACACATACCTAAAAGGCTTAACAATGTTCCTTTTGGTTTCTTTAGGCTATGAGAATATTTCTTCTTTTTTCAGATTAATGTACTTCGGGGAGTAGTGTAAAATCATGTGAACACACAAAGAGCCTCTTGGATAATTCTGTTGTAACTAAACAACTTGTCCTTCATCTAGGCTTCTATATATTACATATGGGAGATCAAGCTCATTCATCAGGGGCAGAGCAATTAAGTAAAGGTGGCAGAACTACTCAACCAAATATAGCATTATGTTTTGAGAATCTTAATGGTAGTGCCAAATGAAAGTAAATGCTTCCAGTTGCAACACAACAAATGTGTGGCAATGTTATGCCTTCTAAGATTGCTTTTGATGTAACAACACTTTTGTTGAATGGGCCCACACAGCTAGAGGCAAATGAAACTTTGATAATACATGGGCAGAAATGACAGACTCTGTTAAGCAACTACAATTCTCTGCAGAGAAGCTAGGAAACTCCTCATTTGATGTCCATGACAAACACAGAGCTACACTGTCTTTCATAAAAACTGAATTCCATCTAGAAATGAAATCAGGGATTTTTTTTAACATCCAAAGAATGGCATGCTGGTTCCAACTCTGTAGCTGGAGAGAGAAAAAGGAAATCATTGAAAATCTTGAGTGTAAAATCCACTTCATGATCATAAAAAAAATAGGAATAGCAGATCTATTCTGAGTGTTAATTCAACTGCACATCTTGCTATAATACTATGTAATAAGAATACCACTTTTATGGTTGGCAGTCTGTCATAGCCAGCAACTCAAAGGGCTTATACTTTAATGCAGATAAAATACTAAATATTCCATGAAGGAGAATTAGAGAATAAAGATTAGCGAATTCTATGACAAATTGCTTTGTAAGAATATGTCTATGCACTGAAGGATGTTCAAGTGGAAAATGAAACACTGTAATTTTTTTCATTTATTCAGAAAATTTATCTTGCTGCCTATTTCAAGCAAAAAAAATTGGGTGGCTCACAATACTAAACAATAAAAACAACATATGCAAAACATAATATATTCTAGATCAAAATGCCAAAGCTGAGACATCTCATATATTAAGCCCATTCACTATCATAAATATACAGAATGATCTAGGGCAACTCGAGCAGGGGTCCCCAACCACCGGGCCCCGGACCGGTACCGGTCCGTGGATCATTTTCTACCGGGCCGCCGGTTTGCTGGGCGCCACCATCTTGTTTCGACAGAAAGTGCTTCCGGGTGAGCTTTTCTGGTTGGAAAGCGGTGTTTGGGTCCTGAAGGAATCCTCGCGCCTTAGTTTCATCGAAGGGGGGGATGGCTTCGAATGAAGAGCCGTCCCGATGGCGGAGGAGATCAAAAAAGCACAAAAAAGGTACAAAAGAGGAGTTGAAGTTGGTGGGGAGAAGCGGGGGACGGCTGGCTGGCCAGTCGCTCGGCTCGCCTTGCCTTGTCATGAGTGCTGATGCCGGTACCGGGCCACGGATCATTTTGTGATGCCGGTACCGGGCTGTGGCACAAAAAAGGTTGGGGGCCACTGAATTAGAGTAACAGAATCATGCAAGTTCAAATGTGCTTCCTTCTTTTATCTTCAAGTGAATTGGGGTGTGGGGTGTGTGTGACTGAAGCATTTTTGTAAGCCACCTCCTTCATCTGGCTCAAGCCTTGTTTATATGATCATTGCTTTGGTAATGGATCTTCTCTCTGCCTTTCAAGGCCTTCTCTTATATCCATTATATCATCGCCATCCTTCCCAGGAAAACCTGAATCAGGGCCATGTGAACAACATGCAGGTATGTTGCCCTGCTAGCAACTCCCCTAGATTAGTCAAAAAAATTGTAATGTAATTGTATCCCAAGTGATATTGGTCATACCAATATCTACTGATGAGATAGAAGATCCAATGGTGGACAGCTCTAGGTTTATCACATTAAGAGACAGTTCTGACGGCCCATAATTATTCTTTCAAGCTAAGCCATGGAGAGTGTAAAGCTGTAGCTTTATGATAACACAATCAAAATGCTTAATCTATCCCAACAAAACGTATTACTAGTGAAATGAGCAAGAATGTATGCAGTCACTAATTCAAGAAATCCGGTGCTTAGAAGAAGGATTTAGTTCACTTGCTGTTTTGGGCTGTCATCTGAACTGTACATCAATGTGGGTTTGAATGACCAAACTTTTTTAGACATTCTCTGCTATGATTCTAAAACAACAGGAATAAAAATTTGTAGGTTGTAACTGTGAAGTTTCTCAATGGCAATATTGGTGAAGAGGGAGTGGACTTTGGTCCACTACTTCTCAAATGATAGAGTAAAATAAAAGCATGGTAGATAGCTACATTCCATTATTAACTCCCAATTTTATTACCTATCACTGCATGGTACAAGTCATTTCCATTCTCCCATAACTTCTTAATATATTTGACTTCATTTAATCCCAAAGAGCACAATTGTCAGACTTCAATTCAGTCATGGCTAGGAATCCAACCCCACATCCAGGAAATAACTGAATGACAGATAACAGAATAATAAAAATAACAGAAGCTTCAAAACTTGACACAGTTAAATAAATAGTTTAATTGAAGACAAGAAAGAAAATTGTCAGTATTTAAATCCTAAGCCTTTTCCTCAAACCTATACAAGTCAGTGCATATTTTGATCTTATTCTTCCACCCTTGATATTAGAAAGCCCAGGCTTACTGCTTAGGCAAAAGTTCTGTCTGGTATGAATAGTAATGCATCCTATCTCAGTAGCTTCACTCTTTAGATCAGGGATCCCCAACCTTTCGGCGCCGCGGCCCGGTTCCGGCGTCAGCTGGGCGCCGCGCCCGGTTCCGCGTCAGCTGGGCGCCGCCATCTTTTTGACGAAAAATCACTCCGGTGACATCACGAAGTGATTTTTCAAAAATGGCGGCGCAGCGCTCTGGTGAGCTTTTTCGGTAGAAATGGCTTTCTACCCGGAAAAGCTCACCGGCGCTGGCGCCGCCATCTTTTTGACGAAAAATTGCTTTTTTTACCAAAAAGATGGCGGCGCCCAGCAACCAGCGGCCCGGTAAGGCTTGTTCCGCGTTCCGGTACCGTCCGCTGGACCGCGGTTGGGGACCCCTGCTTTAGATGAATCATGCATGGCAGCACAGCAGGGTCTGGCCATGTTAATTTGCTGGTGTACTACGCAGGCTTCCTCTTTATGAACTAATTTTGTCATGCCTGTTTCTATATAATTAAGCAAATGATGAATTACTGGAGCATGCTTGTCCCTCAAAATGATTTGATATCCCGTATAGGTGTGGTGGTGTTTGACCTGAAGGAATAAGGGATTGGTAGAATGGCATTTATTCCACATTTCATCTAATATCCTGCTTTCTGATCCACTGGATAATAGTGATAATTATTCAGTGACGTATACAAGGAGATAGAGATCAGTGCTGTGCTGTGCTGAAACAAAAAAATAAAATCACCTTGGACTCTCTAGAGCAACATATCCCAAACTGGGTAAGTGGCAGAGCCTGAACTTGTGACTGGCATCAGTCCTACTTTAGTATCTGCACCCTGGATACAATAAACATCTCTAAATCCTCATTCTCATTCCCAAAAGATGATTCCAATCTCAAATCATAAAGAGCAATCAACTTCATCAAAATCTATCTGACCAGTATAAACTTTATACAGGATTTTAAAAATGATATTTTGCCTCGGGATAGGCCACTCCAATTCAGGCTGAACTTCATGAAACAGAGACATGGTCAAATGCCCTCTCCCGGCTTTTGGAGAAAGCTCATTTATCTGATATTTTGGATTGTCAGACATATCTTCCTCCGCAGAAAGACATTTGGGAAAACATATCTCAGCCTTAGCAAGGTGTCACAAGCTTAGCAATAAATCCACATTGATTCCTGTTCATACAACAAAACAAGAGAATCTGACACTAGGTAATGCATGAGACTTCAAAGGCCAGAACTGCTTGACATGGCTATCTTTGTCCTTATATTTGGTAGAGTTTGTGGTTGTTGTTTTGGCTTCATAGGGTGGTAACTCTCTAATCCTTGCTGGATTCTTTTGGGCATTTCATGAAAGGCAATTCTCTGTCTGTTGGCAAACAAGAAGTGCAGGATTTTTAACACCAGGATTTTTAAGAGATGCTGGGGTCCACTGTTCCTCAGATATTCTGAGAGCAACAACACTTCTTGAGCCACTGTTATTAATGCTAATTGCTGCCTAGCTTTAGACACAATATAGTCTGACTTATGGTCAGTACTGATTTATCCCTTGTAACTGCTAGCGAAACCTCCTGCTAGAAAAGAACCCAAAATCAGGAAGAATGATTATCCTGTGCTTGCTTTGAAAGGCCTTGACAGTGATGGCATGCATCAATTAAATGCCCATCATCCAAGCACAACAGACATACTGCATGTCCATCAGGAGCATGCCTTTACGGCCATAACAGCCACTCCAAATCAAAACAATTCAAAATAGAAGACTTTGTTTACGGCTGAACAACAAAAAGAGTCTCCATGAGACAGAAACTAAAGAATTTCTGGCAGTAAATCAAGAGCCTCTCCATTCCTGTGACGGCTTCCTATAATAACAATGCTAGTTGAGCCCTCTCACACACAACTTTTTAGAGGATGACAGAAAAATAATTTCCACTAATCATTACTAGTGAATCTTCCTTTTTTGGGATGCTCAAACCTAGTAATAGACATCAACTATCCTTTCAACAAGACTTAAAGATACTTTTATGGAGCATCTACCCTGAAAGCTCAAAAAATATATAAAAGTTTTAGAGTTGTAGGAACACCCTGATCACTTATCACAATATGATGCATGCCAATAACATTTGTCAATCCACATTTTAATATAAAAACATACTATGCTGAATACACCTATGGTTTACTTATTTCAGAAAGAAATAGAAGCATGATATATTCCCTTGCAATTTTAATATATGCATGAAGTCTAATTATCATCCTTATACTCTGAGCAGAAGTTATGTCGATGAGTAAAAATGAACTCCTTTAATGGATTACTCTAAGCACAATGATGGCCAAATATAATTGTCTCTTTTATTTTTGCCCCATTTTTCAGATCACAATATAAATTTCACCTAAAAGTTTATTAGTTCAATAATTATCCTAATTTTCTAACTAGGCAACATGCTAAACCAGACTCTTCAAGCACATTCTTGCATACAAACAGCACTTCACAAATGCAACAATTTTAAGGCAACGTGAATTATAGCCAGTTTCACAGTTAGTGAACACTTATCCTGTGAGATTAAGAGGCACTGAGTTACTTAATATAACTGCACATATCCATTAGTTAAAGGAATCAGTTTCTTGTCCCTGAAAAAAGAATTAAGTTTCCTCCCAAAGGGTAGGATTGAGAGAGAAAACAAGAAAACTCTTTTTCCTAGCAAGAAAATTACTGTTCAGCAGAATACAGTGAATGCAGAATAGACTACTGCAATACAGAGCACTAACTCAAAATATTGTATTGTGTAGATTTGTATAGAAATCTTGTTTTAAGAAAAACTGTTACTGTCTGGTTTATGGTTATTTAAAATGGTGGCAATATTTTCACAAACATCGGTATTTATGAATTAAATCATTTCATAGCATTAATCATTAATCTGTAATGTTATTTAATAATAAGGAATTATAATATTAGAAGGAACAGAGTACTATGCAGAAAAAAACTGGATTCTTTTTCTGTATATTAATTCTTAATTGTATCATAACAATTGTCACAATAACAAAGCATATCAAAACCATCAACAGATTTTGTTTAACAGTAAACACAAAACAAAGCTGAAAGTTTATATCAAGTCAGTAATTTTCAAGAGACATACAATTTGTTAAAGCAATCAAGAATAGCCTTTTAATCAGACCATTTTAAATTTATGTGTTTTATCTTTAATATTGATACTTCCCTAAATTTTTGCTATAAACCTTTGAAACATGTGTACAATATACACAAGACAAAAATTACAAATGAATACATAATGATCTATTACTTTTATTTCAAATTAATTCTTTGCTGCAACAGCAGAACTTTATTTATAAATCCCTACTAAAACTGTCATGCCCCTGTTAGAATCTGACTCCCAGGGAGAGGAGGAACAGCCGACAGGGAGTGGCAGTGTGGCTCCAGAGGTTGTGGAGGAAACTGGGGAAGGGCACAGGCCAGCTGGGCAATCAGAGGAAGATCCAGGCCCATCCCTCTTCATCCTAGGGCACGCAGGGAGGAGCGGATAAGGGAGAAACATGCATGGTGTGGTCTACAGGGGAGGAAAGGGCCTTGATCCCTTTCATGGGCTGCAGCTGTGAGGACTGTTTAAAAGGACAAACTGCGCATGGGCCAGTGCTGGAAGCAAAGCGTGAAAATATTTCTAGTTTGTCAGTTCTTATCTGAGTTCTGGCACCCTTCCCAGGGTGTGTATTTCGATATCTGTGGACGTCTTCAAGCCCTAATCTTGCCTTGTCTCATCAATTGCTTCAGTATGGTTTGTGTTGTTTTTTTCTATTTATAATTTATATGTATTTTGAGTTTGAACAGAAGTTCTTCCTTTTCGCAACTGTTTGTGGGGGAGTTTTTCTCCAGTCAATGATAGTTGAACCTCTGAAGCCAAGTTGAAGGAATTAAAGGGACTTCACCTGTTTTGTGACTTTGTTGTTTTGGTATCCCACTCTGACTCATCACAAAAACAACATAAACTAGAGATATTTAATTATCAATATTACAGATTAAAGTTAAACTTCACATGTAGCTTCGATCTTTCAAATGGCAAGGTATTTATATTTTAGTAAATATAATTTAACACGATCTGTAATACCATAATTCAAAAAAACAGTAATTTAAAACTTTTAACAAAAATGTAACATATATTTAGCTAGCAAAACATTAAATCAAACTAATCAAACTAATCAAACTAATCAAAGGGCACAGAACAGAACAGAATTTTTCAATTTTCACAGAAACCAACCCAGCATTATGGTATGACACATACAGTACAGTAAATAGTTCAATTGTAGCTCAGTACAATTTAAGGCATTTTGAATTTGGATTCAACCAAATTTGAGATTTAGCAGAAATTGTAATACTTTGGTATATATAAGAATCTTATTCAATAATAGAAATGCACGGGTTCAGTTTTCCATTGTATTTTATTTGGTAATATTTCAAAATAAAGCAAATATTCCAGAGACACCAAAATCATTAATGCGTCATCCTTTTTAAAGTTAACTTTAATGTTTTGATCTGGTATTGATATCAATATTCCATGTTTTAGCAGTTCTTCAAGTTTTGAGGTACTGGTCTCCCCTGTCTCCTTTAATATCCTGGTATAAGTTATTTTCTTAACTTTGAGATGGTCTCATTCTTGTCAGGATTCAGTGAAGCATTTCAAGAAGATGGTAAGATAAAAACGTATCTTCCTTGTCTTGGCAAATTCAAGTGAGATGACACTATTTAAACAGATGTGATTAGTTGTGGTTTAGAGCTATATAAATTGGCTAGAAATGTGCATGAGATATAACTTTAATGCAGGGAAGGTGCTGCTGCTTATTTGCCAGTTTTGAAAGACCCACTCATTTTGGGGAGTTCTCTGATTAGCCAAAGAAACAGAAGGTCTTTGATTTCTTCTTTCTTTCATTAAAGCATTTTAGTGTTTCTGAATATTGTTCTCATACTGCTTTGAAATAAATACAAGTATAGTATGGTCATTCTTAATACTAAAGTATTTATAATCTTGCAGGTTGGAAGACAAAGCAA
This sequence comes from Notechis scutatus, assembly GCF_049901735.1. NCBI lineage: Eukaryota > Metazoa > Chordata > Lepidosauria > Squamata > Elapidae > Notechis > Notechis scutatus. The sequence continues at coordinate 231,938,453 of NC_142010.1, forward strand.
TACACACCACATCATGCTCCATCCACCTAGCTGGATTCTTAAGAGATCCGATCTTCACTAGTTACCTTGCTGCTGCTGCTGCTGCTGCCTCCATTTCTTCTCTTGTCACATTGGATTTCAGTTCAAAATAAATCTGGGAGGAAATTGCCAATGAAACCTCCACAACATTCACAAACCATCACCTTTAAGAACAACTTCCAACATCACAGAACATAACCCTATGCCACCAGCTTCAGCATCAAATGTCAGCGTTCCAGCAACCCTCCATTCCAACCGATAACTCCGAGACAGACATCTCTCAAAGGTTCCTTTATTTGGATAATAACTGGCACATCTGTGGAATCCCAAATCCCAAATCTGAAAGTTTCGGGCTTCCATCTGTGGAATCCCAAATCTGAAAGTTTTGGGCTTCCTTGCAAAATTCAAAACTACAAATCCATCCCCCTTTTAGCCATCATCACATCACATGGTCCAATCACCATCCATCCTAAAGATTCCCCTTTCATTATGCGCCACACTCAGTGACCTTGAATCAGCAAAAGAATTTTAATGTGTCTAACTAGATATACTTAAATGAATTCCCCCCACCCACTTTCTCAGGCTTAATTGTGGCAGTGTGGGAGCATTGAATCTCAATATGGCTTCCAAAGCTGACATCATGCTTCAAAAAGTCTTTTTTTACAGCTTCCTCACATTCCCATTATTTTCCACAAATAATTGCCATTCATTTATCATAAACTTGTGATTTATCTGGGAATAAATGTGTTAAAATAAAACAAATCCTTCTAGTATTATTCTTAAATCTTTCACATCAAGAAACCTAGTCTTAAAAATTTAAAAACCTAGTCTTAAAATTTCTTTCTTTCTTCCTTTTCTTATTTTCCATCTGCTTTCTTCCAAAGACTTCATTTCATCCTATTTTTTCCCCAAGAACTCATTAATCTAATTTTGCTTTACGTATTCTCTCTCTCCCAATAAACAAAGGAACACAAGAATACCTGTTGCCAAGCTGACTGTATTCATTAAGCACACTTATCCAGGGATTTTCCAATCCCTCATATACAGTACCATGCTGAGGTACTTAAATCAGACTCATAGAAAGAAATCTCTCTACCTCATATGCTCCACTGTCAGCATCTCCAGAAAGGGAAATCTAAGCCTGGTCCTTTAGATGTTCCTTCCTCACACAACTGGAATATCACTGATGTCTTATGGGGCGCTTGGTGTCTCTGAGCTTAGTTGTTTTCTTGCAGACATTTCATTACTCAACTACCTACGGTAGTTAGGTAATTAATCACTTGCAAGGAAACACCCATGCTCAGAGACCACCAAGAACCCCACAATTTAACTCTGAGCTATACTCTTTTCGATTGATATTGATGTCCTATTTTGACATTCTTGCTGGCAGCAGCACAAGGAATATCCTCTTCCTATGCATTGCATATCTGCAACTCACGCTTGGTAGCTTTACCTTTATATCTCTAGCTACCTCAGCAATAAAGTCAGAACGTCTTTTCAAATATTTCTTGAACAGTCTCAAGAGCATGGGTAGTGCTCCACAAAAGGCAGAACAGATATCCCCATTTACAAAAAAAGATCCATACGCTGGCCATGAACTGCTTGGCATTTGGCCACCAAAAAGCCTAGGTTTAAGTGCCAGAATTAGTTGGTGCTATTCATAGCAGCCATTATCCCTTTTCCTCCTCCTCTTCTTCTTCCATTTGTGACCCTAACTGCTACAACATTCAAAACAAACAGGAAAGGTATGTTCACATCCACTCCCCAAAGTCATAAGCAACTTCAGGGGCACTTTTATATTAGTTATGAACAAAATCATTTTTGTCTTGATCAGTACCTTGAACCTCCTTAAGCTCTAATGTATTTGTCAGATAATTCAATTATGTTACATCTTTACTGTTCTGTACTATTAACAAAACCCATACTTTTATTTTGTATTCAGGAGCACACTTCTTTACTTTGGAAGTTCATGTATCAAATAAGAAACAGCAACTGCTTCAACTGGATAGATAGCAGCCAAGGCTACTAAAAGCCTTCACATAGACAGAACTAAGTGGCTTGCCACTCCTTTTTAGTTTATTTTTCTGCTTTTTTAAACCATTATACAGCAGTGCAAAGCATCCTACATCCAAGGGATCATTATGATGCTGGATAGCAACCTTGGTTCCTTTGGCTACAGTTAATCTATGCTACAGATTCTTCACATTTCACAGAGCATGGCTTAGCAGTCAGAAAAGATGGCTGCATACAATATGCTACAAGGGCTTAATTGCAAAACACTTCAGAAATATGTAAGCCGTTTTTAAGGAAAAAGAACTTTCTCAGGGAAGCAGTTTGACAGAGATCGGAAGCATATAAATTCGGTAAATAAATAAAATATAAAAGATATGAACTTTGCCACCTTTACTAGAAAAGATTTGTATGCCATATCCCAAACAACTGCCCATTGCTCTTGTAAATCTAAACCTTCGCACCATATAATTTGTTTCAATACTTTGTCTGAGATTTTACAACTATACCAGTTAAATGTAAATGTGTCCTGTGTGATTTGCTGATTTATATATTAAGAGACAAAGAACATGTAGAAATAAAAGCAGATTTTCAACATTTACTTTGTGAACTAAAATTTTCACTCATTCATCAATACATTGAACCTTCTATTTGTCCAACTGAAAGTCTACTTGGCCAAGATAGGTTTGAGTTTCAGAAGAAGCCCCTCCCCCATGCATAGGACCCTGTGATCATTAAACTACTCCCACTTTCAGTCATTTCAACTAGGCCTAATGTCATAATCTCATCTGCTTGTATTATTCTATTTGAGAACACTTCATATTTTGAAAACTACACATTTTGAACTTTCTGGCACATTTGCAAATAATGTCTAAGATGAAGTATCCTAGAAAAAAGTTTTCAGTTTCTATGGCCTATCATGTCCATTCATATCTTCACACAAATTTCACGTAGAGGAACAAAAGAACCCTTACAAATCATTATATAATAAAATAGGGTAACAATATGGCAATATACAAATAATTCTAAACAATTTAACCCCACTCTTTGCCATTTAGAGAAATATGATAAACTAAAGATTTTTCTGTATTTAGTTTACATGTGGCTCTAGATATTGCAAAGGGTGGATGATAAATTAAACTGTTCAATTCAGAATTTTCAAACAGAACAGAAACTCATAGAATCACCTGCCTAATTCCTACCACCATCATTGAGAAAAACTATTGGTATTCCTTAATAGCTGTTAAGAGATCCCTTGACTTTAGAAAGCTCAAGCTACGAGTTTAGACCTCTGGTACATGCAATATTTAAAAAGTGTTTGAAATCTAGGATCAAAATATTTTATTAGTTAACCTTCTCCCTTATGAACTGGAATTGAAATTAATTGTACAAAGTCACAATGTCATTCTAGCACAATCTCTACTTCTACTAAAAAGTTACCATAGAAAATGCTTTAGTGAATTTGTAATGCTATAAATTAGAAACCATTTTAAATTATAACACTGTATGTATTTATGCACATGTGTGCATGCATTAGAGTTGGCACAATTTTATCTTTTGAACATTGCTTTTAGGAGGAAAATTACAAACACTGCTACAAATGTCTAATAGTAAGAGCAGTCCAACAGTTAACCCAAAGAAGTTACTACAGAAAGATCAGATTCTCTTGACTTGATGGATTAATGCTGAAGCTGGACTCCATCTGTTTTGAATATTTTGATTTGATTCCCGTACATATTCACTTGATGGCCAAAGTGGCCTATCCAGCTGTATTGTGATAATATCCCTTCCCTGAGGTTAGTAAAAAAAAGTCTGTCTAATCAATCAAGCATTTTACAAAGCAAACATTTCTTAGTTCTGAAAGAACACTACCTATACAGAGGAATTAACACCCGGGCTTATGGACTAGGGGCTGGGATTTCAAAATTCTATTACTACCGTTTCAGAATTCCAGGCGAGTAATAATGCCAGGCAAATAAAACAGATTGGCAGATTTTGAGGCAGAAAAAAAATGATCAGCATCAGACAGAAATGGAAAATGGTGTAACTCCCATCTCAACAAAGAGATTTGTAATATTTTCAGAAAAGGAAAAGAGGAGAAAGAATGGAAACTCCTTTATGTGTTTTTGAGCTATTCTGAACTAGAGAACAGATTCACTTCCAAAAGATTTCTAGTAGTTTAATTTAACTGCAGTAATGCAAAGAGATAAATGATCTCAAATACAGTTTGTCGACTACTTACAACTGTTCTTTGCAATGCACCATTCGTAAGATTGTTAGTTGTAAATTTCACCAAAGGAAATGACTGGCCCTAAGAGACATCTCTGAGATGAACAGTGTGTTCAGAAATGTGCTCGATTATCTTTGCAGAATACAAAAACAAACAGATCAATAAATGACAATCAATAAACTAGCCTGATATCTTCCAAGTGTGTTGGGACTAAAGTTCTGATGTTTTCTTACATTCTTGACCATACCAATTTGGCTGCTTGCAAGCAATATCATTCCCCGCACCTCTCTCTGTGTTGCAAGATCAGATAAAATTAGGAGCTAAGGTAGAAACACTTATTAACAAAAAGAAATTATTATCACCTCTTGCATATAACCTGCCATAAAAAATTTACATATTTAAAGTATATCGAAGCTATCAGAAAATTTGAAATAGTTATGACAAGGTTAATTAGTGGAAGAAACCATTATTTTTTGAGTTATCCTACCTGTTGTTATAAATAAATCAAGGTAGCAAACATTCACAATTCTCCTTCCTGCTCCTATTTAACCCATAACAAGACCACTATGAGGTGAGTTGGGGTGAGAATTATGTGACCTGCTCAAAGTCATCCATCTGGCTTTTATGCCTAAAACTGGATTAGAACTCACAATCTTCTAAGACAGCACTGTAATCATTACATCAAACTGGCTCTGTATTATGTAAATAATTTAGATGATATATATTCTGTAACTTTTACTTAGAATGTAGATTGCTGGAATGTGTGGGTGTGAGTGTGTGTAGCTATTATTCAACTTGATTTCTTATTATTTTACTCTAATTTTTCCCAGAGGCTGGGTCACCTAATCGAGTCTATTATGGTTAAAACAAGTCAGTAATTTAAAAAAACTAAAATTACGTTAAGAGTTACAAACTAAAGAATCTCCAAATCCCAACAAAAGTAGTCAAGGTATTAGTTCACAGTCCTGACACAAAGTGCTGTAATTGTAAGAGAACATTTTGAAGGTGTTTCCTTTGTAAAGGAAAAAGGCTATATGCTACTTCTGCAGCTCTAAAGCTCCTGCAGCATTTCCAGTCCATCAGGTACAGAGCTACGGAATTTTAAACCTTTCTAATTATCCATAAGACTAAATTGGGTCCCAGATAATTTAGTCTTCACTTTCCACAAACCATTTATTTTTAAATGGAAGGAAAGGGAAAGAGACTAGAAGTGCAGAGCAAAATCAGGACAAAAAGAGACTGATAAGAAGACTCCCTTTGGAAAGCAAATAGAGAAACAAGGAAGCATTTAGTATTCAGAACTTATTTGTTACTCATATTGTGATTTATCTTAATTGTTATGCTAGGAAGAAATAAAATTTAATATATATAAAAATACACAACCTGAAATCACAAAATCAGTATTTTGTGAAATCAGACAGCAACCATAACCTTATCTCTTCTTGCTCTGTTTTCAAAAAATCTTCAGATTTTATAATATTTTAGCTTATTGAGATATATTAGTTGCTTGAGATGGGTAATATGACTGTATCTTTGGTAAGTGTTGAGCAGATATAAAAATCTCCCTACATCATTTTTCTCAAAAGTCACCAATAAATTTGTCAGTTCAGGGAATTCTTTTAATCTCTTTTCATCTCTTATTCCAGAGGCAGGTTCTGCCCTACCTGAGGCCTCTGAACAGGAGTAAGTGAAGATAAAAATGGCTTCAGGTGTTATTATGCAACATCTGAGCAGTTCAGCATTGAGCACAGAAGATTGTAGGAAAGTATCAGAGTGCTGGATCATCAGGTATTATCAAAGTATTTGAAAGTACACTTTTCACAAGCTTCCACCGTATAATACAGATATACCTAAACTTTTTCAATCTAATTTATTTAATATTAATGGATATTATTTTCTATTTGATATTAATGGATATATTATCTAACACAACTGCATATTAAATTTAAAAAGATACATTTTACACCCCATATAAACCAAAACTGAATCTGGCAGATGCACAGGAATATTTAGATAAAAGGCAAAACAAATCTGGGTTGATGAAATCAAATATCTATTTAACAATAAATAACCTGTTTTCCACAAGCAGTTTCATGAAAAAGAATTATCTATCCTAAATAATATTCAGTTTCCCACTGAATAGTTTTCTAAGAAAATGTTCATCCATACATGAACACACAAGCAAACAATTTGTTTGGAATAAAGAATGTAGAATGTTTGAAGGCAGCAGATGGAAAAAGAACATTACTGCAACAGCCAAGAGAGCTGTTAAAGCTTTCTGGCTAGTTCTAAGCGATTTAATGTGCCTTCTTTAGAAGTTTGCACTCCCCTGTCACTTTATCTGATAGATTTGACTGTCTGGAAAACAAATTTCATTGGCAAAATATAACAGAATGGAAATAAATAGTTAGATATGTATTACAAAGTATCAGTAGATAGTTATAAAGCTTGTATATAAAAATATTACGTTCACAAGACTTCCAGTTTACAGCGCTTCGGCGGCAGGCATGAATCCGCGATCATGCGCGGTTTCTGCCTGGGCTCACCACTGGAGCACCACGAGCCAGCTGGCTTCGGGGCTAAGCCACCCAGTAGAGGTGGTGAAGAAGGGGGAGATCGCCAGCAGGGTCAAGAGAGCCGCATCTCTCCTCCTCAGCTGGCCAAACTCCCTTTCCCGAAGGCGGTAGGAGCAGTGGTCAGAAATGGCCACCTCAAAGAAGCACTCAACCGGAAAAGAAAGTGCAGGAGGAAGATAAGAAGTGAAAGTTTTGGCTGACCGGGATAAAAAGCAACAACTAAGGTACCCTGGAATTTAAATTTTATAAAAGATAACATCACTCCCAAAGAAGAGTCGGAAGCAGCGAAAGAAAGTGAAAAGGGAAAGTTTTTTTTCCCTTCACTCTCCTTCCTCACATTGACAACGAAGAGAGCTGAATAAGAAATCGGAAAAATCCGCTTTGGCACTAATAGGTAATTAAGCTGAAAATATAATTAAATACCAAAGGGACAATAAAGATTTCTGGACACTAAAAAATCCTTTTTTTCTGTAAGGAGGAAGGGAGAGGAAAAGAATAAGGGCAGGATTTGGAAGAGGAGACTGCCTGGACTTCAAAAGAATCTAAAGTAAAATCTCAATAAGACTTCTAAAAGATACATTTTAACTGGAATTTTGCAACTAAATAGTAACCCCAGAAAGAGAAAGTGAAGAAAGAAGAAAGTGTAAAAAGAAACAGCTTGTGTGTATTTGGATTGTTTGGTGACTTTGGGATTTTTGGATATTATATTTGAATGACTAAAAACAATTGGGTGGCTGTTTAAAAAAATTCTACAATGGCATCACTTATGGATGAACTGAAAATGGAATTTAAAAAATATAAAGAAGAGACACAAGAAGGGAAGGGCTTCTTTGGCTCCGTTTTTCAATTCTTAGAAATGGCGATCTTCATCTATGAGAAACAACAAGAAAAGACTGCGCAACTAGAAGATTGGGACAAGTAACTCTATTTGGGGAAGAAAGGGGAAAGGGGGGAAAGAGAATGGAGAATTTAAGACTTTAAAAAAACAGCCAAAAAGGGGGGAAATAATTTGAAAAGTGGATATAAAGTTGGAAAGCAACAGAAAAGGAGAATGCAGAAAAGGGAAATGGAGGTGGAGAGACCGGGGGTAAAAAGGGGAGAGAGAAGAAGAAAGGGAAGAAGGAAAGGAAGAGAAGTTACAAAGGTTTGGAGCAAGATGTAAAGAAACAGGACTTATTCAGAGATAATGGGAGAAAATTTAACTGAAAAAGGGATTCAGTGAAGGTATATGAGATTGTTATATTTGTAATAGAAATAATGTTAGAAAATTGGAAACAACGTATGATTAAAAATTGGGGTAAAATAGTCAATGTAATTTAGTGAAACTTTTGTGAACAAAATAAATGAAATAAATGAGAGAATTGAATTAGGAAGGAACGGGAACATTTTAATTACTCAATGTTTTATAAAATATAAGTGAAGTGGGGGGGAATTAACTATGGAAAGTTTATAAGTGTTCCCATAGAAGTATGATACTTATCTGAAAAGTAATGTGTAAAATGTTAATATTTAAATGAATATTAATATTAATGATAGAATTGAACTGGTATGGATTGTTGTTTTAATTATATTATACATTTATAATTTTTTCTTTTTTTAAAATACAGTGTGTAGTTTTAGAATGTACCAAGCAGAATCCGAACGCAAGTTATGTATTATATTAAGTGTTATAATTTTAGGGGAAAGATATAAAGGCGTCATACTCCAATCAGTGATTACAGGAGAAATTTTGTTCAATGAGAAAAGATAGTAGACAGTTGAAACAGGACAGACAAAGAATATAAGTACAATGATTTGAACTGAGATGAAATAAATAAAATAAAATTAAGAAAGTTAAAAGAGGGGAGAAGCTATATAGAAAATGTAGAATAGTAATAAGATATGGAATGGAATATAAAAATGAGCATGAACTTGAATTTGTGTCTGTACGAAGAGATGTAACCCGGGATTATGCTACTTTCAGAAAAGATGTTTTATGTTTTTATGTTTTATGTTTTGTTTGTTTATGTTTTTAAAAATCAATAAAATTTTCAAAAAAAAAATATTACGTTCACTGTGGTAAGACATTTTTGAAAGAATACAGTTTCCTTCAAAATAATTTCTCTGAAATTAAAGTTACTATTGTGCTGGTTAGACAGTATATAGTTAATTGGGAATTGGGAGCTGTCCCCTTAAGGGAATGCTTCATGGGAAATGTAATTAATGCCTCATGGGAAATGTAGTTCATGTCATGTGGTCACATCTGTAATCCTGATTGGTCACTGAATTGACCTCTAGTTGGGTCAGGGGAAGCCTTCGTTCACTCTTGCCTGGACCCAGCATCGTGTTGGGCCTTACTTTCTTGTATCATTATGGGATGAAGATAACTATGAAGACGACTATGCAAAGTTTGGACATTAGATGAATCTCAACATAACTGTGAGTTGAGGATGCCTGTTACAATCCAATAAAGAAACTTTGTATGGAAGCCTTTGTAGAGTTTAACTGCTTATCTTAGGCATTTTTAGAAGATAAATATTGACTGACAAGACAGTGAAAATATGGTTATATGTGATTTCCTGAGAAAGTGGAAAGATGCTTAATCTTATTTTCCTATGGACAGTAAAAAGATGAGTCTGATTTCCTCTTAAATTAATGAAAAAGAAGCTTGATTCTGACTTCCTCTTAAGCAAGAATGAAGCTGAATGAAATTTTGTCAAACCAGAATGCAACAAAGGTTTTAAACCCTGAATCCTCTCTCTCTCTCTCTGAGCAAGAAAGTTATAAAGCCCGTTTGAATTATTGGGAGGAGCCAGAAATCCCCCCATTTGCAACGACTTGAGTGAAAGCATTAGAATTGAAAAAGACTCTATGATACTTGCTGCTGTCTTGGAACAAAGAGGGAGAAGGAAAACGAAGTTTGAGTGCCAAAAAATTCCTTCACCAGAGGGAGTTGGTTTTATTGCAGGATGTCTCCATGGAGAAATGAGCGATAAATACCTTTGGTCACTCTACATCTGTAAAGAGGTGACTACTCTTCAAAGCATGAGTGCCTGCAATCAAATTTATCTGTTGCAGTATCATCTAGTGGCCAATCACTGTACTGCACCAGCATCTTCCAGATCTTGCAATGCACTCTAGCGGCCAACCTGTGTACTGCACCAGCGTCTTCCAGAACTTGCAACTCACACCCTAGTGGCCAACCAGTGTACTGCACCAGCCTCTTCCAGAGCTTGCAACACACTTTAGTGGCCAACAAGTGAATTTCAACTGAGTTTCCTAAATTCAGCTACCCACTTGCAGTGCACCCTAGTGGAAAAAAGGGGAATTGCATAGAAAACTGCTAAATTTTCCAAAATTCACCTTTTGCCAATCTAAAGCATGGCAGCGTCTTCAGCCATGACAGATGTCTCTGATGTGCCAGAGGACTTGAACCCCCCACCCACTCTTGATGTAAACGTGGAGCTTGGTTCTCAAAACCCAGAATCAGATGTCCAAAATTCTGAAGAGGCAGGGGTACCTCAGAAAGCCTATGACCTCAGACAGCAAAGAAAGCCTACCGAGGCCATGGAGTCACATTTGAGGGAGGATTGGGACAGACAGTACCGACGCTATGCACACTCATGGTTGGAGCTGCTGAAGATCTGCGATACTCCCAAATGCAAGTTGTCCCTCGAGAGCATCCATTCATTGGAGAAGGAAATAGATGAACTTCTCGCACAGTGGAGAGACAGCAAAAGTAACCTCAAATCCATCCAGTCTAGGATGGGTGACTCAAAGCTCCAAGAGCTCATACAATGCTTCAAGGAGTTAAACAAGGAATGCAAGGACTATGTTCACAGAGGCAAAGACTCTCTCCAGGCAGCACTCCATGACACGCTACAGCTGGAAGAAATGTCAAGGGAGAGGGCCACATCTGACATAGCCCCTCGATCATGCGTGGCTTCCTCCCACTATTCTAAGAAAGCCTCCTCCCTCCATCCTAAGCCAACTAGATTTCGAGCAGATTCCAGCATCTCACAGCAATTCTCTGCTGCTAGCTCTTTCCATCCTTCCAGAGTATCCTCCTGTCGCAGCGAGGATGTCACATCTAAGGCCACATCTAAGGCCTCACGAGCAGCGAGTTACACCAAACGAGCTGCTGAAGGTCAAATCGAAGCTGCAGTAGCAAAGGCAGATCTACATGCAACAGAGGAGGTGACATGGCAGAAGGAGGCAGTAGCAGCTCAAGCAGAAGAAACGGCCAAAGCTCAGGCCAGCCAACAGGTAGAATTGGCCAAAGCTCAGGCCAAATTGGAGTTGCTCGAACGACAACAGGAGGCGGTTGCAAAGACAGCACGGGCCGCAACATTGCAGAAGGTGGCCAACGATGCTTTCCTTCAATCTTGGTGAGTTGGAGAGAGAGAGCCCAGATAAATGTGTCAAGGCCTATGTGGATGAGCAGTACTCACTACGGCACGAACAAGTGGAACCAGTGAAGTTAGTTAGCAGTCTCCCAAAACCAAGGGATCAAAGGGGACAATCTCAACCACAGGATCTAAACGCCAGTCATAAAACTGATGTTGTAAGACCTAAAACTCGAGATTCCATTCCCGAAAACAGAAAACCTACCCCAATGTCTCAAGAACTGCAGGGCAAGCAAATTAACCCATCAGTAAACAAAGATTTCTCAGCAGGCAGGTTTACATCAAGCAGCAACTCCCCAGCTCAACCCAAAGGCAATGGAGTTCGTGCCACAACCTCAACACAATTCAAGCTCAGAGGTACAACAAGATAACCGCGGTCGGCCTGCCCAGCAGTATGAAGCACAACCATCGTATACAGAATGGCACGACAACCTCCTCAGGAAGTACAGGGAATAAGACTATGAGCCATCGCTGAGACACAACCCAGACCAAGTCTACGAGAATCCAAAGGGATACCTCACCATTCCAATGCACCTTACCTACAACCCTCATGAAACCTCAGCCGATGATCCAGCATTCTGGAGAGAGTTGGCACTGAAGAGAGGAAAGCTAGATTTGGCCGCTAATGGTGTATACAAATTATCTGACAAGCCAAGCAAAGGATATCTACTATGGAAGAGTATCTTCATGTGCATCACTCAGGGCGCACGCCTGCAGCCTGATGAAGTACTCGTACATTTGATAGCATGGCTGGGGCCATGGTGTGCAGAAGCAGTGAAGGACATTTATGGAGCCCACATAAGAGACCCAGACACTGCCCTTCGGTTAACGTGGAAGAGACTTGACAAGAAGTACGGCACTCCCATAGAGGTGGAATCCTTACTCTTGGATCACCTCAACAGCTTCCCTAAAATCAGTCTCAATGAACCTAGCCAGCTTAGGGAATTCTCTAACATACTTATACAGCTAAGAGCAGCACAAAAGGATCCCGACTTGCCGGGACTCGCTTGTCTTAACCAGTTCAAAATGCAAAGCAAAATCATTCAAAAACTACCACAACTGTTTATTGAACAATGGATCCAGTTGACTGAGGCCTTTAGGGGCAATGGTCAAAACAAAGAACCTCCCTTTGCCCTTCTCGAAGAATTCATGGCCCACCAGGCACAGACATGCAATGACCCCTGGACCCGCAGACTCAGAGCTGATAGTCCCCCAACTGACAAAGGAGCCAGCAGGAACTCTGCACCATCCATGGGTCTGGCACAAACTGCAAAGGGAAATCCCCTCGTGTCTGTTCATAAAACAGGGGTCGCGACCCCACCCAATGTGGACTTCCGAGTACAAAGAAAGACCAGATTTGTCCACTCCACAAATCCCCGCACTCGCTGAACTGATGCAAGGCATTTGGAAAGAAACCCCTATACCAAAGGAAATCTTTGATTAGGGAATACAAGCTCTGCTACAAGTGTTGCGAGTCTATGGAACACATGGCCAAAGACTGCACAGCTAAGGGGTGATGTTACTTATGCAACAGCCATGAGCACCCAGCCACTCTGCATCCAGACTCTGAGCCACCACAGCAGACAACTCCTATCCCTCCCCGACCAAGGAGTCTCAGCGTGTCACAGATACACACTCGGAGGCGGATAAGCACCGCACCACAATGCACAGCGGGGAGGAAAGCTACTGCTGAATTTGAAGAATGAACCTCAAGCTTTGCATGCTTTGTATCTACCTCATTGCATTGTTTGATGCTATGTTACTTTTTACTGTTTACCTTAGTTGTTTACTTTAGTTGGTAGTTTGTAGTGGAATTTATAATTCCAGGCGGGGAGTGTGCTGATTAGCCAGTATATAGTTAATTGGGAGCTGTCCCCTTAAGGGAATGCTTCATGGGAAATGTAGTTAATGCCTCATGGGAAATGTAGTTCATGTTATGTGGTCACATCTGTAATCCCGATTGGTCATTAAACTGACCTCTAGTTGGGTTGGGGAAAGCCTTTGTTCACTCTTGCCTGGACCCAGCTTCATGTTGGGCCTTACTTTGTTGTATCATTATGGGATGAAGATAACCATATTTTCACACTATGAAGATGATTATGCAAAGATTGGACATTAGATGAATCTCAACATAACTATGAGTTATACCTTGAGGATGCCTATTACAATCCAATAAAGAAACTTTGTGTGGAAGCCTTTGTAGAGTTTAAATGCTTATCTTAGGCATTTTTTGGAAAATAAATTTTTACTAAGACAAGACATAAGACAAGACAGCTATTTTCCCCATTTTCCTTATATTTCTTTCAACCATAAAAAAAGGTCTCTTGCTTCTCTTCCTAGATATAAATTAATTGAGTATATGGCTTTGAGCAAACACCAACAGATTCATGAACTTAAAATATTCATCTTTGTTGTTATTTTCTTATTTGGCTGCTATGGAAAGTTTTCACTGGGATGCTCCTCAAATTTCACAATTTTATTTTTAGATTTCAAAATTCCAAATACCTGGTATTGCTTTTAAATATGCTGCCTTTCCAATCCCAGCTGTGCTCTTGTAACAGTGCATAAAGGCCAGCCCAGCAGATGTTTAAGGAAACCACGTGACTAATCATGCCTATACATATACTGTAAATTCTTCATGAAGAGTTATAAGTCCCACGGTTCCTCTGGGGTATTAGGAAAGCATTTTAATGTACAAAGAAAGCTGATTATAATATACTGTTTTTTAATCAGTGAACATAAATTGCCAAAGGGTAAAACAAGAAATTGAAGACAAAACTTCTGAAATGAAAATCCAACATGCTGCTCAGTATAGCACATGACTCCTAAGTGAAATTTACAAAGAGCCGATATTGTTGCAGTTCCAATTTCTTTCATTATCTTCTGTACACCGCTTTTTTTTCTGCTGTGCAGTCAGTGACATAGAAAAAGGGCTAACAGGCTAAAGAAACAGAAGTAATATTATTAGCATGCAGTAGACTTTTATTTTAAAGTCCACTTTCAGGCAGAAGTTAGCATGCAGAAGTTCATTTAGGGTTAGGGTTAGTTCATTTGCAAAACCAGTTTAAGGGTTAACAGGTGAAAAAAGATCATTAAGATTTAGTAAGATCACTTACTAAAGGATAGTTATGGCATTGTATGAAAGATATTTGATCCATAAATTTATTTTGTACCTATTTATTTTGTAACTAGTTATTTTGTATTTATGATATAATCCTATGAAAATGAATATTGATTTTCACATTTTAATTTTATTATTATAATGCTGTTTCCCTAGTCACTTGGATCAGGTGGTTGAGGGAGCTTTGCTGGTGACATGGTCTTTCTGACATTTTAATTTGGACACGAATTACATGCGGATGCTGACGTTATTGTTTTAATTCTTACATGTTACCCAGAGAGAATGAATTATTTAAATAAATGAATAAACAGGAGAACAAGTGGGAGTTCATCAGGAGGTAATTCTGTAACAATTTTACCTTGCTCAGATTAATGGATAAGAATGGTCTCTGGAATTTATATAGATCTTTATTGATTTAAAGTTCTGGGGAGCCTACAAACAAACCACACAAAAAATTTAGGAAGCTCAAAAATTAATATTATTATTAGGAAAAGGCCAAGAGAGAGCATCATGGTACAGACAATGGAACCACCTCATCAGGCCATCATTCCTTTGAGATTCCATGCCTGTTTTTAAAGGACTTACAGAAGGTCAGCAGAGATGGGGTCAATTGCATTTCATGGGAGTTACTGTTTTACCAGGTGGGTGCCATGGCAGAAAAGACCATTCTGACAGGTGTAATTCCTTAGCAGATGGGAGCTAGAACATTTGCTGATTCAATAAGAATTAATCTGGTTGTATGTGTTTGTTAGTCTTCAACACTTTGAAGTCATTCCATTAGACAATTTATAAAGGGAAGAAAATTGGGGAACAGTAGAACCTATTCTTATAAACTGCTATCTTGGCTACACAGTAGATTTAACCTAATTCATAGACTTTTCCATACTTAAGAAGCACACAATATGTGTGACATTTTGTTTTGATTTGAAACAAAGTATTCAGTGATCCCAAATCATTGTAGTTTGTCTACCATAATTTATGGTTTAGAGTGAAGCATAAACCAAGCCAGAAATGGTTTCATCAATAAGCCATAGTTAAATAAAGTATGATTTTGCCCATGTATTTTCTACCCACAGAAAACTGCTGTCAATATACTATAACCAATAGTTATTCTAAGCTTAGGCTATTTGAAACTATCGTATCGATTTTATTGTGTGCATTTAAAAATAAATCTAATTTTGTATTTCAAATCTCATAATGCATCACTATCAAAACTTTAGATATATCAACATATTTTTTAATTCTGTTCTCCTGAATTCACAAGAATATTCACTGTGAAGGAAACTAAGAAACAGGTACTTTTACATGAAAGAATAAAGAAAAATCATAACTCATTAAAAGTTAAAACAGAATAATTAAAATAGGTATTTCATAAAAACATCAGGTGAAGGAGACTATTCAAGTCCTGGGTTACTTATAAAGGTTTTTCACTTTTTTCTTACCTGCTAAGTAATATGCAAAAAATTATATACTCCAAGATTATTGTATACAAATACAACTCAGAACCAAATATTATGCACTCCTATTGCTAGATAATAACTAATTAACCCTGCACTGATTTAAAAAAAACCAATTTAATATACTTTTTAATCAACTATTTCACATGGCATTTCATAAAATTAATCAGTAAATAAAATTCTGATTTGTTTTATTGGCTTGAATTGTATTTTATTTCATTTAAATTTAAAGGCTGAATATTCCTTAGAAACATTTTTAAAGAATTCATTTTACATATTAAAGCTAACTTTATATCTGCTCATAAAAATTACTGCTGATGTCACAATATTCAATAGGAAATATATTACATTCTCTTATTCATCAACACAAGTTGCTATATTAAAACAATACACAATAGACTTTTGTGCTACCAGCACATATATAATGGAGAGGCTCAAAAGTCAGAAACTTAAAAAAAGATAAGAATAATGATCCTATTATTTTTATTAAGGTTTAAATAAATGTATGAAACACTGACTAAAGCTAATGACAAACTAGTCATAACTTTATTGTTCACTTTTCACACAACAAGCATTTTACATGCTACAAGAAAACACACTGAACAGTTACTTTGCTGCTGCTACATTTCTCTGTTAACATATTTAATGCAGATAGCCCGTTAAATATGTTAATAGAGAAACAAACCCAAAAGATCAGAACTCATTTCGTGTTAACAGAAAATTAATGAACTTTCAAAATACAGAAATTGTGGAAATTCCCTTCATTTACAATCTGAATAATGCTTGTTCTGTACACAAAATAGAATGTTTAGATTGATCAAGAAAAGTGTATTGTATCACCATTTATGCATTTCAAATTGAGAAAAAAATATGAATTAGAGATAATTTGAATATGTTCTCTATTGGCATTATTTAATAAACAGTAACTAACAACTTGACAGGCTGAAACAACAATTTAGAAAAAGATCTTAATTTCAGGGTAAACATGATTAACTATCATGTGATTCATTTTTCCATTTCTATGTAAACTTCTATGTAAATATGTTCAATTACATATTATATTACATTCTAAAGTAATGTGTTTTGTTCAAATTTATTCAAATTTATTGTACTTTAAAAACCTGAGAACTGTACAATCTAAACAAACAAACAACCCTGAAATTCAATATGTATCTTAATCCAAAAACTATTTGCTTATTTCAGTTTTTTTTTTTACATTAATGAGATGTCTTCTATTCTTGGCCTATCAGAAGCCAAAGAAAAGTTGAGAAATGTATATAATTGTAAAGCACATGCAGTATAAGTAAAACTTCTCTAATTCAATCCTGCCAACTACCAACGGACCTTAATATCTCCAAAGAACCATTTCTTTGGAAGGAGCATCGTATTTTTTTCATAGAAAAAACAGTATCTAGGGATCAAGGTGTAGAGGTGACTCTCTTGTTACCACTTTTTAAGTGAGTTTATAAAACTTGGTTCTGTTGGCATGCCAGCAGAAAGAGAATTATGGTCTGTTCCTACTTGAGTTAGAAAGAAAGAAAATGAAGATGCTTAGGGTGATTGTTCTGATGACTTCAATGCCCACGATACAGTTCACTTAGGATGCTTTCAGTATGTCTATAAGACATAATATATTATGAGCAATAAACCTAACTGAGTTTCTTAGAAAAACACATATTCTTATATCTTTCCTATCCCTTATTTTATTTATTAGATTTTTAAGGCTGCAAAAAGAATCTGGGAGGCTTAAAATATTTCAAATACATAATTTAAAACACAGTTAAAAACATAACCACCCAGACAAAAGAATAACATTAACATTCAAAAATCATCAGGGGTGAGAGCAGAGCCAAGTCTTACAAGACTTGGGAGAGTAGGAGCTGTACCTATTTCTGGATCTGCTGTTTCAAAGGACAGGGCCTGTAATATATACCTGTATTTTTCAGTGGATAAGATCCCCCCCCCCCAAAAAAAAGTGGGTGGAAATGTCTGTGCGTCTTATACAGAATATGTTGCTGAAGCCCTGCCCCTCTGCCGTCCCCCACCCCTAGGCCTCTGCCTCCCAGCAATTTGCCTCCTTGCAGCAAACAGCCTGGTCAGCTTCAGCACAGCCTGATTTAGCACAAGCAGCTGATTGTCAGTTGGATTGGCCTCCCCATGATCAGCTGTTTCAAGCTGCAGGGATCACCAGCACCTATTGCTGCCTCCACTCATTCTATTTACAGCTCCACATCCCGTTTTTGGTGTCCGTGTGACCCATTTTTGGTCCGTTCCAGGTGGCGGGGATCGGAATGGGCCAAAAATGGAATGCAGAGGCTGAAAATGGGGCACACAGAGGCAGCAGTAGGTGCTGGTGATCCCTGCAACCTGAAACAGCTGATTGTGGGGAGGCCGATTCAACTGACAATCAGATGCTCGTGCTAATTCAGACTGTGCTGAAGCTGACCAGGCTGTTTACTATTTGCTGAAAGGAGGCAAATTGCTGGGAGGCAGAGGCAGATTGTTTTTCTTGTTTTTCTCCCCCAAAAGCTAGGTGCGTCTTATACTTCAGAGCGTCTTGTACTTCGAAAAATATGGTACATTGCTTTATCTTTGCCCATTTCAACACTTTCACCTTAAATGGTTTCTGGAATATCCTTATATTCTCTTTTTTTCAACTAACTTGATAAATTGGCTATTGCAGGAAACATATCAAAGCCCAATGTTGAATGGCAGAAAGTGCAATGTATGTTTTCTACATACATTATATAACACTGAATCAACTCAGGTACAAACTATACATTCAAAAATATTAAATGCAATTGAAAGTATACTTTTTACAGATTATTCCTGTTATGGTTCCATACTTTGTAGTATTAGCAAAAGTAATAGTTGGGAGTTTATGATCTAGCTTTAAAATACAATACTTGGATTTGGTTTTTCTTTTCTCTGAAACCAGTTTCACATTCCTATTGAATGCTGGGTTTCATTAAACTTGTTTACATTTTTCCCAAGTAATGTTTATTAAGTTTTAACTTCAGATTTTTACTCCATAACAAATAGTGTAGTTCTGCAAATATTTACATTTTTGTTCAAGCTATTTGCTTCTACATAAAAATAAGAGGGTTTGATTTTTTTTGAACATGTTTGTTTGCTTGGGAAAATTATTAATAAACACACAACTTTTTTGTATGATTAATATGATGCCCCTTAATGAAAATGCATTCAAATAGATACACTAAATTTTCAAAAACTGTCTAACTTTAAAATTAAATGATTATGTCAGCATTAACAATTTGGCAGCTGATTTATCCAATAGAAAACTTTCCATCTTTAATCCAGAGTGAGTTTTTCCATCTGCTGTAGTGTCAAAAATAAAAGCAAATCACATAAAACATACACGTATATAGGGTCTATGGACACCAAATTAATACTTTGACATTTATATAAAAATATCTGAATACATTATATCGCAGGGACACAATTCAAAGAAATCAACCCACCCGTTTTAGATTTTCTCAATACAGAATTATTTTTATATTAGCTCCAATCTCCATCAGTGTAGTTAATCAATTAAAAACATTAAGAAAAGGTACAACACATTTAAGTTGAACTTGACTCTTGGTAAGCACATAGACATAAATAATCCTCATACCAATTAATTGCAGACCAAAATATTTAGT
The DNA here is from genome assembly GCF_049901735.1 of Notechis scutatus. Taxonomy (NCBI): domain Eukaryota; kingdom Metazoa; phylum Chordata; class Lepidosauria; order Squamata; family Elapidae; genus Notechis; species Notechis scutatus. The sequence continues at coordinate 231,957,912 of NC_142010.1, forward strand.
TAGAGTTGTATTCAACTATAATAAATCTACAGTGCAGATTTCACAAACTACAAGAATTGCAGAGAGGAAAGCAATTTTCTCTCATGCAGCAACAATACATTCCAATTACCATGCAAGCAATAATCCACATCCACATTACATTGGATATGGCCCATGAGAAGATAGATAAGCGACTGGTCAATTCCATATATTATGTATTCCTACAAAGTTTAGATAGCTTTTCTGAAAAATACTTCCAAAATACACCAAGTCAATATCTTTATTAAGCCAACTGAAGTGTTACTAAACTGTTATAAGCAATCAAGTTTCAACAACCCTTCATATGGGTTACAGAAAAATGGAGGGGAAAAAAGGTTAAGAAAAAGCAGCTGATGTTAGATGGCTCTATTATTAGGTGGACTTGTAAGGCGTTTCTGATGTGCAAATGTATACTGTCAGATGCAGAATAAGATGCAAAAACAATTTTATCTGATGTATGCTTTAGCTTGACCACATAATTTGGGTAATGTTACATTTAGTATAAATATACAAATTTATATTACAAAAGTCATGCTACAGAATTGATAAATATTGCTTGCTTTTACTAAAAATATTCTAAATGTGTAAATGTGTACAAAAATATAACTATTCTAGTAATTAATGTATAAAAATATTTACAATGATTATGAAGTTTTAAGCAGCAATTAAAGTTAAATATTTTAATAAATTAATATTAATTTAACTGACAGAAATATTTTAGTTATTAATGTCAAATAACTGTATGAAATATTTGTGAAATTTAATATTTGTGAAATTTAATTTAAATGTCTTATATTAATCCAATTACTAAATATGTTACCTCAGAGTGAAGTCTGGTAAATGTTGTGCAAGGTGATTTATTTTTCATAAGGCTGTTAAAAAAAATTGCATTGTTTTTTTAAAATCCAGTTCTACCCCTTGATTCAGTCTTCAATGAAATTCAAATCCCATGATAATTCCTATAGTAAAGATACAGGTTCTCTCAGCACAAATAACATGGATTCTTACTACTATTTGTATGAACTCAGTTGCAGGGCAGAAGTTGGAATCCCTAACATTTTTAGGTTAGTGAAGTGAATACATGTGGAATTTGCATACCATGCGATGGACACTCTTATCAAATGGATACTTTGGGTCAAAATTCAAGTATCATAAAATATAAACTGGCTTATTTAAAAGAAAAAGAGAGAGAAATTACTAGGAACTAAAGTAAAGAACATAAGTGAAGACAAGTTTCCAAATATGATTTTTTTAATCTACAGTATTATCCTTTAACAACCATTTTTTAAAAAAACAATGAGACTCATAGAAGGAATAATATAATAAACTGAATAAAAGGGATCACCTATGCAAATTGCTTAGAAAGAAAACTAGTGATGAACAGAAAAAATATACAGAGAAAATGGGAACTAAAACACTAACTCCAGCCACACAGATGCATTAGATGAAAAAATCCAGATGCATACACAGGGGAGGTGGAAAGAGGGAGTAAAGCAAATACACTACAGAAGAATCAGAAATAACAAACACCTCACATATCAAACAAAATCTACAGTAAATCAAAACAATCCAGTTAAAAGATATACACTCAAATGTCATCACTTTTTTTAAAAAAGCAAGTAAAGTGCTCATGCCAAAGAGGCTTTATAAGCATAATACCAACACAAGATAGCTATTGCCTTCCAGGAGGCTTCCTCTATTATGCCTTTTTCTAGGTGTGTGATTGATATGCTTTAAAGCAATCCGAACAGTCACCTACCATTTGATCTTGTGGTCTCCAGGCACGCTAGGAAATACAGATTATGGATAAACACTGCAACTTCACCACCAGTTTTTTAGATTTTTTTATTTTTTATTTGTTTAACTATGAAAACGGTAGCCAAAGGTTATGATAAAACCAGAAACTAAAACCAATATAATATAGCTGGTTGTAACATGACAAGTAACTTTAAAATAAAAATAGATTTTGTGGCATTACTTATAAAATGATAAAGGTGGATTAAATATCTATTTAAAAAGTAATAAATAAATAAATGTGTGCTATTACTTATGAGTAGATATTATGGTTTTCTCCTAGTTGCTTTGACTATGTAAACTCTAGACTTTTATGATCCATAAATCCTGCATTTATATAATTGGAGACACAAGTAAATAAAGCAATATACACTTAGTATAAAAACAACTAAATCTTTTCTAATGGTCAGTTTTATGCGGTCCCTACATTAAAGTCACTACGACCTTTTTGAGTTTCTATTAATTCAAAATATTGCTGGGTTTTTTTTACTATTATTTTATGGCAATTATACAAATAGTCCTTGACTTACAATTTCTCTCATAAGTTGTTGCAGTGATTGCACCACATGATTGGAATCAATTTGAAAATAGACCCAACTTAATGCCTATAGAACTACATCTTTAAATTTGCCAATGAAATTGTTTCTTTTAAAATGTTAAAAGTCAGGTGTCAACTACAAAGATACTCCTTTGGTCTTTTTAGTTGCCAGAAAAAGGGAATAGGGGAAAACAAGGCATTCTTGAAATGCCTAGATAATCAACTCGGCAGCCCAAAGTTGTCGGAGCATAAGAAGGTTATTGGAGAGCATGATGGATGACTCTTGGAGATTGATGTGTCCTGTTGGAGAAGTCACATCCAGGGGGTGGGGGAAAGACCAGGGTCAAGGGGGAAATGTATGATGTGATTTAGTATCGGCTGCACCCAGCCACGTGCCAGCATGGCAATTTCTAATAAACCAATTTACTGTTTCTGAGATGCGGCTAGAGACTTTTGCTTTGAATGAGGGTGGATTTGTTGGAGCCCTGACATCAGGTATTACTGAAATTCCTCTATTATCCTGACATAATCACTCAAATACTGGTTATATCTACAAATATTATCCAAGGTTATCAGTTACTCCATTGACACTCTGGATTGAGCTATGGTTTATTTATTTAGACTACTTAATAAACTGCATTGGGCTAGTTATTGCAGTTAAACTCCAATTTTTTCACAAAATGTGTTTTTTTAACTAATATATTAGTTAAATCTCATTTAGTTAATAAAACAGTATTTAACTTCTGCCTTGCAGGTACCTTCAGGTGTCACTTAATATTTACTACTTATATTTTCTAAAATGTATATATTTTATAAGATTACACATAAACAATTGCTCTTTGAAGCAAAGAGCTGATTCATATATTACATTAAGCCATGATTTAACTAGAGTTTCTTAAACAAACCATAATTACTGTTTAAAACATGGTACTCTATCAATCAGGATTTATAACTCATAATGGCTGGTTTAAGCCAGTTGAATCTCCACTAAACATATCACACTATAGCTGAATACAACTAGTGAATCCAACCAATACATGGTTGCTATCTATTGGGGAGGAGAAGCTCTACTAAAATGATTTAACTCTCTACAAAAATTTAAAATGATTGCAAGTTTGCCACCAAAAATGAAAGTATTAGGAACAGAAAAATATTAAAGGTGAAGATCAAGCATCCTTTGCGGCTTCTGTGCTTTTTTGATCCTGTCAAAAATTAACTTAAATCCCATTTATGCAATTCATAAAAGCACCAGAAGGCTTTACTGGGGCTCAATGTCATATTTTAAAGGATCTGTATTCATGTATTAGATGCCACTCAGAGTGCCTTCAGGCCTCAATTATCCGGTTATGTAAATATAAATAGCACGATTAATAAAGTTCTCCATCTCGTCAACTATTATTAACTAAGGAAGGTGGAAAAACCATACAGTTGGGGTCCAGATGCTTCCATATGCCTTTAGGATGAATATTTTAAAACACAATACCCAAATAATAATTGTTATATAAATAAACACAAAGGACGAAAACTGAAGCTAATTAGAATAAACTCAGTATGCAGAGCAAAAAATATTCCAGTCAATCTTGTTGCATTTTACTTCCTTTATGGCAAATAGCAGTTTCAGAAGATATTGGATTGGGCAATAATACGGGAACAGAAGGTGCAAAAAAAATCAGCTTCCCTATTTTAAAGGATTAATTTAACTGCTTTATTCTGCTTAAAATTGAAAAAAAAATCAAAATTATCTTACATTTCCTGACACATACAATTAATAAGTATCGAGAAAATTCATTTTGCCTATATTATTCTTTAAAATGTTTCCTTGTATATTGTTCTAAAAAGTATTGTACTTTCACTTAGCAGCAACAGATCTTTTTTTCCTTCAGTACATTCTGAAATAAAAATTTGTGAAATCATAATTTATTTTTCTCTTTGTTATAAGCCATACATAAATTTAATTTCTCTAATAGGTATTTTTCAGCAGCCTTTGTGATGCTTCAATGGTCTTCAATTTTCCAACTTTTCTCTTCAGCCAGTGCCTAATTAAGACTGACCTTAAGTTTTGACATTCTTGGGAGCTAGTAGCAGACTAAATATATTCTATGTGAATAGCCTCGAATTACAAACGTGACATCATGACCGTAACTCAGGATAAGTGTAAAAGGGCTGGGTCATAGATAGATAGATAGAATACTTTATTGGCCAAGTGTGATTGGACACACAAGGAATTTGTCTTGGTGTAAATACTCTCAGTGTACATAAAAGAAAAGATACATTCGTCAAGAGTCAAGAATCATAAGGTACAACACTTAATGATAGTCATAGAGTACAATAAGCAATCAAATCATACTAGGAAACAGTCAATATAAATCGTATGGATACAAACGACAAAGTTACAATCATACAGTCACAAGTGGGAGGGATGGGCAATTAGGAGTGATGAGAAGATTAACAGTAATAGTAGTGCAGACTTTGTAATAGTTGAACAGTGTTGAGGCAATTATTTGTTTAGCAGAGTGATGGCTTTCAGGAAAAAACTGTTCTTGTGTCTAGTTGTTCTGGTGTACAGTGCTCTATAGCATCGTTTTGAGGGAAGGAGTTGAAACAGCTTATGTCTGGGATGTGAGGGATCGATAAATATTTTCACAGCCCTCTTTTTGACTCGTGCAGTATACAGGTCCTCGATTGAAGGCAGGTGGGTAGTAATTGTTTTTTTCTGCAGTCCTAATTATCCTCTGAAGTCTGTGTCTGTCCTGTTGGGTTGCAAAACCAAACCAGACAGTTATAGAGGTGCAGATGATAGTCTCAATAATTCCTCTGTAGAACTGTATCAGCAGCTCCTTGGGCAGTTTGAGCTTTCTGAGTTGTTGTGCTTTTTTGATGACATTTTTGATGCTAGGTGTCCATTTTAGGTCATGTGATATAGTAGAACCTAGAAATCTGAAGGTCTCTACTGTTGATATTGTGTTGTCTAGTATTGTAAGAGGTGGTAGTATGCGAGGGTTTCTTCTAAAGTCTACCACCATTTCTACGGTTTTGAGTGTGTTCAGTTCCAGATTGTTCCGGTTACACAACGAGGCAAGTTATATAACCTCCTGTCTGTATGCAGATTCGTCGTTGTCTCGAATGAGAGCAATAACTGTTGTGTCATCAGCAAACTTCAGTATTTTAACAGATGGATCGTTTGAGATGCAGTCATTGGTATATAGGGAGAAGAGAAGTGGAGAAAGCACACAGCCTTGGGGGGGGCCTGTGCTGATTGTACAGATGTGATTCTGCCTAGCTTCACCTGCTGCTTCCTGTCTGTTAGGAAGCTAGGCAGAATGTGACCAATCCAATTTTACAATCTTTTTTGCGGTGATGGGTAAAGTGAATCATTGCAGTCATTAAGCAAACATTGCAGTAATTAAACAATCCAATGGTTTGCTATGATTATATTGAAGTAAACACTAGTGTTCAGCAAAACCTTCATAAAACATGGTCACATGACCAATGGGTTTGGCAAATGGCTCTATATGCAACGCAGAACTTCCTAGTAGGTCTATCAGAACTTCAAACAATCGCTAAGTAAGCAACCAGTTGTAAATCGAGGACTAGAAATCAAAAAATTATGACTTCTAGGCCCCTGTCTTAGGTGTGAAAGTCAGCTGGATGATTTCAGAGCACATCCTTCTCTCTTAACCCAACCTCACAGGATTTTTGTTGTGGTAAAAAAAAAAAAGGTAAGAGTATTACAAAAAGATGGGATAAAATTAGATAAAATCTAATTTTTCTAGCAATGGTGGGATAAAATTAGGTAACAATATAATAATAATAATAAAAGAATAAAACTGTGCCTCCCAAGATTTTGTTAGTATATTTTTTCTTTCCTAATATATTTCCCTTTTCCAAATTTCTACAGCTTTTTAACCTAAAGAGCCATAGGTTAGAAAACGTTCTGTAGAAAGCACATCCACAAGATAGTCCTTTCCGCAGTTCCAAGGTTTCCACACCCATTTACATTACTCAGGTGACCCTGAGGACACAGACAAACCTCCAAATGGCCTTAATGACTCTCCAAAAGAATGCAAATGACTAGCTGTCTGCAAGGAATATAAATCCTTCCATTCTCCACCAGCCAGTCAGAGCTGAAGAACTTTTGGATAAGAAGTGAAACGTCGCCAAAGAAAAACAAAGTCCAATTGCCTCTTGAAAATATACCTTTGGGACAATCATGACCTGGATGACTGAGAATCTCCATAGACATACAGCTTTTTAATTACTCAAGTAGGAACAACACTACAGGGAGTCCTCAACTAACAATCATTTGTTCAGTCACTGTTCAAAGTTGCAATGGCATTGAACAAACAGCAGTGAGAGCAGGAAGACAGCAAAAATCAGTTCGGATGGTAGAAAGCAAGACACTGGGGTCCCAGCTTGCAGGATGGATAAAGGGAATGCAGCTGTGACTGGGGCAGATGCAGTTCCAGGCAGCTGCCACTTTGCAAGGCAGGATAGAAGGCAGCCAAAGGGCCGAGATGGTGGGAAAATAGATGGATGGAAGGAAATGGAAGCAATCCCTTACCTTATTGAGGCTCAGGAAGCCCAGAACAGCTTGTGTTGGGGTAGACATGTATTTAATCATGCATAATTAACAATGGAAATTGGGATTGTTATCACTAAGCGATGTGATCACATGATGTCTCAGATTGTAAGCACATTACCTAGTGACGAAAATTTCAGTCCTAATTATGACTGTATGTGTAACCTCTAATTATAATAAACACAAGAAAATCATCTTATTTATTGCAATTAGTCTTAAATATGATTTTAGTTAGCTATTCTCTTTTATTTCACCTTTAAACTGGTTCAGATACGAAATAGCACTTTTTATAAATGACACTGCATCAATTGCTTCTGGCTTATGCTAACATTTGAACATATCTATTCAAATAAAGGCATTATAACAGCAAACCTTGATTCACAGCAAAACTCAAGCAGCTACATCATGTCAAAAAGAAAGCATACAGGAAAGGAGATAGAATGCTGTACAATCAGACCAGGAATGTATTAACAAGAGAGATCAGAGCAGCAAAAAGAAGCTGCTCTGAAAAGCTGAAGAATCAGCTCTCAACAAATATGTGAAAAACATTTCCAAACTTAAAAATATCACTGGCTACAGCAAACCTCTTCCCCATGCTTTAAGGAATCGACAACTGGTAGATTACCTGAATCTGTTTTACTGTAGGTTTGAGATGAAAACACTGTCAACTATTGCCATCCTCTCCATCTCAAATACAACAGCCAAGTCTCCTACAACTTATTCCATCTTTCTGGGACCCCCATCACTGGTGAACACAGAAAAAGATGTCCAAGGTCTATTCACCGACAAAAGCCTGAAAAAGCACCAGACTCAGACAAGTTAATTCCTTCTTGATTGAAAGTTTGCGCTGACCAATTGCCCCCATCTTCACCTGCATTTTTAATAAATCACTAGATACGTGTTATATTCCTTCTTGCTTCAAACACTCTACTATCATCCCAGTGACTAAGAAACCCTCCATCAAGGAGTTGAACGACTACAGATCAGTTGCTATGACATCTGTAATTATGAAAACCTTTGAAAGGCTAGTGCTGGCCTACCTGAAAACCAATGTGGATCCACTATTAGACGCCTTGCAATTTGCCTACGAACCAAATAGATTGGGAGATGATGCTGTTAATATCGCACTGCACTACATCTTACAACATCTTGAATCGCCAAGGACCTATGTCCTTTTTGTAGATTTCAGCTCGGCATTTAATACCATCATTTCAGCTATCCTTCTCACTAAAGTTACTAGCTAGCTGTGCCTGACACACTTGTATAAGTGGATCATAACAGATAGGAAGCAGCAGGTGAACATAGGCAAAATCACACCAGATATGTACAATTAGCACAGGTGACTCCCAGGGCTGTATGCTCTGTACATTACTCTTCTATATATATATATATATATACCAACAACTACATCTCAAAGAATCCCTTTGTTAAAGTACTGAAGTTTGCATATGATACAACAGTGATTGGTCTCATTCGAGACAACTATGAATATAGAAGGGAAGTTGAACAAGTGGCCCTGTGGTGCAGCCACACAATCTTGAACTGAATACACTCAAAACAATAGAGATGACTAGATTTTAGGAGAAGCCATCCTATTCTACCACCTTTTATAATAATAGCCAGCACAGTATCAGCAGTAGAAACCTTCAAGTTTCTAGGTTCTATAATATCTCAGGACTTTAAAAAGGACATGTAATATCAAAAAGCACAACAAAGAATATTCTTTCTGTGCCGACTCCGAAAGCTCAGACTGCCCAAGACTGATACAGTTCTCCAAAGGAATTATTGAGTCATTTGCACCTTTAAGTGTCTGCTTTGGCACAGCAACCAAACAAGATAGACACAGACTTCAACAGATAGTTAGAACTGCAGAAAAAATAATTGCCACCACCCTGTCTTCCACAGAGGACCTGTACACTGTAAGAGACAGAAAGAGGTGAAAATATCTATAGACCCCCTCACATCCTGGACATAAACTGTTTTAACTTCTTCCCTCAAGACAATACTATAGGGCAAGGGTGTCAAACTCAAGGTCCATGGGGTGCTTAAAACTGGCCTGTGGTTATGGCCTAGAAATATCAAAGGACCAGCCCACGGTGCTTCTGCTGGCCAAAAATGGGCTGCGCAGAATCCCTGCGAGGTCTCCGGGAGGCCTGTTTTCGACCGGGAGATTGCTGCAGGAGGCAGTGGAGGTAAAAAAAATGAGGAGTGGGGCCCCATTTTGGATGCAGGAGGCATCCGTCCCATTACCCCCCCCCCAGTCCCCAACCACCCTGCCAGCCCACAGAAGAGAACTACAATGCTGATCCGGCCCTCAAAGAAATCCAGTTTGACACCCCTGCTATAGGGCATTGCATGCCAAAACAATCAGACCCAAAGACAGGTTTCCCCCATGCTAATACTCTGCTAAACAATTAATTCCCACAACGCTCTCTATGTCCTAGGATGTGCTACTACTACCTAGTAGGGATGTATTACCTATTACTCTTCTCATATTTTCATCTTTCCTATTACCTATTTCCTTAGCTTCTTATGACTATATCTTTGTTATTTATATCTTATGATTTATGTTGATTGCTTTTATTATTATGATAAATCCTATTATGATTTAGATTGATTGATTACTTAATATCCTGTGACTATCTGAGTGCTGTATCTTATGATTTATGATTATATATTTTATGATTATGATCAAGATTTATCATTTGATTCTTGTATGTACCCTGAGAACTTATGCACTTCCTTGTGTGTCCAATCATACTTGGCCAATAAACAATTCTATTCTATTCCATTCCATATGTTTGATATATAATGAAACATTTGATCTTACAATCAAAACATGATTAATAAGCAATCTTGACATTATACATGAACAACAGCCTAAACTATTTTGTAATTATTCCAATTAAGTTTATAATCTATTTGGTAACCAATCTGATAGATTTTCATATTTCTAAATTTATTTATTTAAATTATAGTATTAAAATATCTTGGTTTGATCAAAAGCAGAAATGTTCCATACCTCAACACACAGAAATGTTGGTTCATCGTTTACTATGTCCACTCTGCCTGAAGAGATACTTCTGTTTTTCAGCAGAAAATGTGTTTTAATCATGTAGCCATCAGTAGAGTCCTATGTTTAGAGTTTAAAGAAAAGCAACATTTGAATTTTTTTGTTTTGAAGAAAGAATTCTACAACTTAAAATCATTTTAAAGTATTTTAAATAAATTATGTAATAAGCAAACTGATACATAAGCATCCCATAATTAAATACTTAAGTCCTTGAGTAATCAAAATTCTGTGAAATTGAGCTTGTCTCCCAGATATTACACGGATACATATGTTATTTTCTTGGCAACAATTCATAAATGGCTTGTCATTGGCCTTTTCCAGGGTGTTTTGTCAGCTCAATATTCTTAAAACAGTATATAAAAATTCAGAATTACTAGACCTACTCCTACTCACATTTTCTATTCAAGTTTATTCAGATCTAAGGCCTCTTTAATTTAATGACATTCAGTCTCATGTATGCATAGGATTGCTGCCTCTGTTCTATTGATTCTATCCACTTACTTTAATAATACTAAAAAAAATCCATTATTCTTCTAATCTTTGCTTTACCTTTTTTTTCTTGGTACTGCTTCAATTAATTGATAATCTTAAAGCTGATCTTTTTATTCTCAATTTTCTTATTGGAGGAATCATTTTACTTTTTTTCTAAGCTATCTTAGTAATATTGTATTACTATCAAATATTAATTCATTGTCATTTTAAAACCAGTTCATCAAATACAACCAACCATTCTAAATTTAGTGGTATTACAATAGAAATGAGTAGATAGTACATGAGGATTGAATCTAAGAAAAATTCAGTGTTCTGCATACAGATATTTTCATAATATGCAGTAGAATCTGATCTTTCAATAGAATAAAAATACTAAAATTCACTTTTTAAAACAATTATTAGTTAGCTAACTAGAAACAATTTTTAGATGGAACATTTTGAAAAAGAATTGGAAGTTTCTAAGAACATATTTTGAATATGATCCTCCAGTTTTACAAATAATCATTTGTAAAAGTTTACAATTTAAAGCATTATTAAAAGAGGATTTGTTCCTTTTACACAAAGTGTATCATATGATATGATTTTGCCTTACAAAATGTAATATCATGTGTGGCACAGAAAAAATAAGATACAGGGGTAAATATTCATAAATAAAAATCTCTAGTTAATGCCATATTGAACAAGAATTTCAAAACAGTCAAAACAAAACAAGGTAGTACTGTTATTAAATCATACATGCTGACCTATTTTTCAGTTAAGTGCAGATGGCAAACCTGTAAATTTTGACAAAAAAAGGCACAAGCATTCAACAGACATTCAGTAAAAGCACTTGACAAGAAGCATGAAGGATTCTTCCCATATGCCACTAAAAATGGGACAAAAAATTTACCATCTGTAAAACAGGAGAATGTGAAATAGCACTTTCTAAAATTAAACATTCAAGTACAGACTCAGAAATGTACTAAAGAGCTCTGTAAGAATGAAAAATTTAATTGAAACTGCTAACTTAATTTTCAAAATGTGAAGGTTGTTTTTGGACTTTAAGCATCATAAATATCTCAATATGGTACTTAGCAGCTTCAAATACTCTTATCAGCTAGAATTTATTTAGATACATCTCAGTTTAGGTGACTTGCCAAGTTACAGGATCAAACCTGTTATAAGACCAAATCACCCTTGGTTTGGTCAGTCACTGATGGTTGGTCTTTACAAAAAAGTAAAGAGATTATAGCTTTTTTATTCTCTATGATTTGCTGGCAGGTTTTGATACTGTTGACAATAATATCCTGAATCTGTATATTGAAAGTTAGAGACACTGTACTGCCCCACTTCTATCTATGGGGTCATATTCAGGAACAAAACTGGATAATTCCAAGCCAGTTAAGCTGAAGATTCCATAACAATCTATTTTATCCGAAATGTGGGTTAACTTTTACATGTTCATTGAAGGGGAGCACCACTAACATATTCTTTATCTGTTTTAAAAGTGTGAATGTTTATGTGTTAGTGTTAGTGCTTATTCGCAATTTGCTATCAAGCCAAATTCACACTAGCCTTATATATGAAATGAACCTGGATACCTATAGGTGTGTGTGTGTGTGTGTCCTTATGTAACTGTCTATCAAGACCTACTGGGAATGCCATATTTTCCAGCAATTTGCTACTGCGTGTTGTGACCCCAGAAAGGGCATTTTTTATTCAAGTACCCTAATAGTGGAATTTCCCCAGAACTACTCAGGGTCATAATGTTCACCTGGATATAGTTTATCTTCACGCTATTGTGCCTTCTGGTCTTATTCATTATTGTCATGTAGCTGGTTTTTAAGCTGGTTTTAAATATTTTATTTTTAGAAGTTTCAACTGCTTAAAAGTTATTGTAAATGGCTTTTAATTATTTTCACATTGGAATTTGTTATTTACTACTGAAAAACGGATTAACATTTTATAAATCAAATAAATTCACAGAATAAAACCTGAATATGTCATATTACACAAGTAATCCCCAAGAACACTGGCACATTCCAGCTCAAGGAAGGGATATTTCCCCCCTTTCCCACCTTTTTCTCAGGGCAAAACTACCCCAATGGAATGCTGAGGCCCCTTTAAGCTCCATCTGCTTTTCTTTTCTTTTTTTCACTGTACAATGTCAGACCCGTATGATTAACAACCAGGCCAGGCATGCCTCGTCAGCAGCTGAAACAAGAAGAGAAGGAAGGTCAGCTGAGGCAGCAGAAGGCTGGATAGTGAGGGTAACTAGGATTCAGCTCGGGTGCCTATGACTTGCAGAGCATGGCAAGCAGCCCCAGATCTGCTTGGTTCTGGGACTGTTTGCTGTAGAGCAGGATCCAGGATAGGCAAAAGAGCAGAGAGGAGGGGAGATAGGTAGATAGGAGGAGCCGGAGGCAGCCCTTTCCTTACTGAAGCTTGGATCTAGAAGGGCCCAAAACCAAAATGGTTTAGACTCGGCTTGGTATTTGGCTAACAACTGGTAATGTAATCCCATGGTTTCTCATTTTATAACTTCATTGCAGCAATTGAAATTCTAGTCTCAACTGTGGTCATAAGTTGAAAACTATTTATGTAGCCACTATTTTCAAGGAGCATATCAAAGATTTACTTGAACTTCTGTTTCTCAGTAATAGACAACCGGAGGAATTATGTAATGAACTTAAAATTATTAAGGAATAACATGAAAAAAGACTGCCAAAAATGAAGCAAGTGAGAAAAGCAAACTGGATGTCAGAACAAACAGTGGAAATGGCAAAGTAAAGAAGAAAGCCAAAGTCAAAATAAGAGAAACATATCAGAAGGGAAATTAACAAGGAGTTTCAGAGAGCTGTTAGAAGAGACAAAAAGCAGTATTATAACAATATCTGTAAAGACACTGAAGATGGAAACAGACACGGAAAGCAAGGAAAGTCTTTCAAAAGATCTCTTAAATCAGAAGAATGTTCAAATGCTAAAAGATGCCAATGGACAGATAGTAGCCAATTCAGTGGAGAACAAAGGAAAATTAAAGGAGTATACTGAAACACTATACAGTAGAGATGTCTAAGTATTCAATATACCTTGGAAGATAATATCTACTTACAAGTAACAGAAGATGAAATTTGGTAAACTTCAAGCCTTACCAAGAAGGCTTGGTAGGAAGTTAGCATCCTTAATACCTTTAATTTCACATGCTAGCAAAATAAGGATCATCCAACACAGATTATAGCCCTACATGGGAAAAGAAATGCCAGATGTTCAGATTAGCTTTAGAAAAGCCAGGGAACATGAGATATCATAGCTGATGCTGGATATTTGAGAGAGCTAAAGAATAGCAAAAAGAAGTAAGTATGTGCTTCATTGAAAAGCCTTCAATTGTGCTGATCACATCAAGCTATGGAAAATGCTAAGAAAAATGGAAATTCCAGACTTCCCATTGTCTTCTTGGGAAATGTATAGACGGGTTGGGAAATTACAGAAAAAGAGATTCGTTCCAGGTTTGGGGCGGGGGAAACCAAGGCTGTATACTCTTCCCTTACTTATTCAATCTGTAAGCTGAATATATATTAAGGAAAACTGGACTGGAAGAAGATAGGAAGGTTGTAAAACTGAAGGAAAAAATATAAATAACCTGCACTATGCTGATGATACTGCCGATAGTCAAAAAACAACAAAGGATCCACAAGCCTTGGTACTAAAAGTCAAAGAGCACAGTGAATAAATAGGACTAAAATTAAATATAAAGATAACCAACCTAATGATAACAATTGCAACAACCAGACCTAGATTTGACAATGAAGGTGTCAAAATGGTGGATAGCTTCTGCCTTTTCCGATCAGCTATCAACTGTTAAGAAACAAGCAGCCCAAAAAACTAGCACTTGATAGAGCATCCATGAAGACCTTGAAAAAAATATTCAAATGATGTGCTGTGTCTATACCTATCTACCTATCAAAATATTCTACTTCAAACAACGAATCAGGTCTCTGAAAAAGGCTCTCATGCTGAGAAAGATGGAAGGAAATAAATGGAGGCTGAATTTGTTCTCCAAGGACCACAAGAAATATGTCCAGATTCCATTTTAGGGAGTGAAAACATACCACGGCTGAAAACATATTACTGGGAATTAAGCAACAGAAGGTTATAGCATTTAGTTCAGCACAATAATCTGGGGATATTCTGGATTGTCCATTTCTGCTCAGTATCAGAAGATACACACTGTTGTTTTTCACTCAAGTTTTGTGTTGCTATTAATTTTGATATTAAAAGAATGGATTTTAACACTGGCTAAAATGGAAAAACTTCTCCTGTAACAGAGGAGAAATATTTTTAAAGATTTATGAGACTCAATAATGTCTACTCTAATAGCATTTACTTGCTATTTTAATCACTTTCCTCTATACCTCCCAATATGTTCCTGATACATTTCACAAAATACATATGCAATCATCAATTCCAAAGACTGTTCAGTAATGTTCTCATTAGTGAGCATTCAAGGATGAATAATCCCCAGATGTTAGTAAATTATAAATTCCAGCATTCTTCATCACTGTCCATGCCGATAGGAGATTCTGGGTATTGAGATCCAATAATTCCTGCATTATACCAATTCAACTGGGCTATCAATATGCAATATGAGGTATAGATCCACGAAACCACTTCTATGCCTGGTTTATGCTTGCACAAAACCTTCAAAAAATGTGATTTATCATCTACCACTATACCATAAAATGAAAAAAAATATCCTGAAGAAACCCTGCAAAAAGCAACTGCTCCTGGTACTATTAACCAAACCTAGTTATAAATTTCTTACATGTTACCTCATTTAAGAAAATTAAACATGTTCTTGACATGGGTATTTTTAAAAAAGACGGGATGAAAATGTGTAACACAGCATGGATTCCTGGTAAGAATATCTACTGAAAGGCAACTAAAATGCATGGTTGGTAATAAACAGTAGCTGCATATTAACAGCTCATTTCTCAAAGAAAGCACAAACAAATTGGGTTTTTATTAGCTGTTTCATTAAGTTTTATTTTAGAGAAACACACACAAAAAGCATATGTGCAACAGCTGATATAAAAGGATTCTATTCAAAACAATCTCTGTTCAAATCCCATTAATGTACCATAAAATTACTTGATAAGTCTGCAAATGTAACTATAAATTTAACTCTTTGGATAATATATCATTTCTGACAAGAGTTTATTTCATTTGCTTTAATTTTAAATCAATACATGTCTCTTTTCAGCATATTAATTCTCTCCTCTAAGCCACATTACCTATGTCTGTCTGTCTATCTATCTATCTATCACAGTAAAATAGGCTATTTTAGCATTTCTTTCATTAAAATTTCAACTAAAATAAATATATGTACTTTCGTCAGTATACATTTGAACACAAAACCAATTCTTTTCAAGAAAATTACCTTTCCTTAGTTGCTTTTACTAGCATCTTATACACTGCTCATAAACAACACAATGTAACTCCAAGTCAATCACACTTCTGTGAAATCAAAGTATTTAATAAGAATATTTCATTCATTCAGATCTAGGATGTCTTATTTTTGTGTTTCCTTTATTTTTTTTCAGCAGTGTATATTAAAGTGAATTCACATGTATGTATGCTTAGTGCATACATTCAAATAAGTGCAAAGTTCAAATAAGATTTATTTCATACACTGTAATTTTGCTTCTAACTTTAAATATATAAATCCAAGAATTGCCAATTTGTGAGATTGCGTGCAATGTTTAGTGGGGGACTTTATAGCAAGATACTGAATATGTAGTTTGCTTTTCCTACCCAATAAGCCTTTGTTCTACTTAGATTTGGTTTGCAACTATAATCTTTATGGCATGTACAGTCATAGTTCGTTCCAGCAAAAGTACATTCTGAATTAGGCTCATTAGGTTTTAGTGGGAACATAAATACACTGCTCAAAAAAATAAAGGGAACACAAAAATAAGACAGCCTAGATCTGAATGAATGAAATATTCTTATTAAATACTTTGTACTTTGTTCATTACTTAGTTGAATGTGCTGACAACAAAATCACACAAAAATTATCAATGGAAATCAAATTTAGCAACTCATGGAGGTCTGGATTTAGAGTTACACTCAAAATTAAAGTGGAAAACAACATTACAGGCTGATCCAACTCTGATGTAATGTCCTTAAAACAAGTCAAAATGAGGCTCAGTAGTGTGTGTGGCCTCCACGTGCCTGTATGACCTCCCTACAACGCCTGGGCATGCTCCTGATGAGGTGGCTGATGGTCTCCTGAGGGATCTCTTCCCACACCTGGACTAAAGCATCCCCAACTCCTGGACAGTCTGTGGTGCAATGTGGCGTTGGTTGATGGAGCGAGACATGATGTCCCAGATCTGCTCAATTGGATTCAGGTCTGGGGAATGGGCGGGCCAGTCCATAGCATCAATGCCTTCCTCTTGCAGGAACTGCTGACACACTCCAGCCATATGAGGTCTAGCATTGTCATGCATTAGGAGAAACCCAGGGCCAACCACACCAGCATATGGTCTCACAAGGGGTCTGAGGATCTCATCTCAGTACCTAATGGCAGTCAGGCTACTTCTGGCGAGCACATGGAGGGCTGTGCAGCCCCCTAAAGAAATACCACCCCACATCATTACTGACCCACTGCCAAACCGGTCATGCTGGAGGATGTTGCAGGCAGCAGAATGTTCTCCATGGCATCTACAGACCCTGTCATGTGCTCAGTGTGAACCTGCTTTCATCTGTGAAGAGCACAGGGTGCCAGTGGCGAATTTGCCAATCTTGGTGTTCTCTGGCAAATGCCAAACGTCCTGCATGGTGTTGGGCTGTAAGCACAACCCCCACCTGTGGATGTTGGGCCCTCATACCACCCTCATGGAGTCTGTTTCTGACTGTTTGAGCAGCCACATGCACATTTGTGGTCCGCTGGAGGTCATTTTGCTAGGCTCTGGCAGTGCTCCTCCTGTCCTTCCTTGCACAAAGGAGGTAGCGGTCCTGATGCTGGGTTGTTGCCCTCCTATGGCCTCCTCTATGTCTCCTGATGTACTGGCCTGTCTCCTGGTAGCGCCTCCATGACACTACACTGACAGACACAGCAAACCTCCTTGCCACAGCTCGCATTGATGTGCCATCCTGGATGCGCTGCACTACCTGAGCCACTTGTGTGGGTTGTAGACTCCGCCTCATGCTACCACTAGAGTGAAAGCACCGCCAGCATTCAAAAGTGACCAAACCATCAGCCAGGAAGCATAGGAACTGAGAAGTGGTCTGTGGTCACCACCTGCAGAACCATTCCTTTATTGGGGATGTCTTGCTAACTGCCTATGCTTTCCACCTGTTGTCTATTCCATTTGCACAACAGCATGTGAAATTGATTGTCAATCAGTGTTGCTACCTAAGTGGACAGTTTGATTTCACAGAAGTGTGATTGACTTTGAGTTACATTGTATTGTTTAAGTGTTCCCTTTATTTTTTTATGCAGTGTACATTTGTGGTAGGAGAAGATGCCCTGATGGACGTGGCATAATATAAAATGGTCTAGGTGTAGTTTTTTTTCCTTGTCAGTACCAACTCAACTGTTATATTAGACATCTAGAAGCTCCATATCCAATTAAAATACCTGAGAGCAGACACACCAGATGTTTAAATATATATATATATATGTTTTCTTAAGTTTTCATCCAGGCGGGTACTTATTCTTCTATTGGTCTGTCCAATGTATAAAACACTAATTACCAGAACCAAACGCCTGGCAGACAAGACACACATTAAGGCTGAACTATGCACCCTGACTAAAGTACTGACAGCCAACGGCTTCCACAAAAGCAAAATCACCAGCTTGATCCACAAAAACACACTGAAACATAATAGAGACCCAGAAGATGAACAGACCTATGGAACAGCTGTCCTGCCCTACATAAGAGGTACTACAGACAAAATTAGTAAGGTACTACACAGACATCACATCAGGACTGCCTTCAAAACAGACAGAAAAATAGCAGCCATCCTTAGCAACCCCAAAGATAAAATTGACCTGGAAAACCAAGGCATATACGAAGTCCCCTGTGCATCATGCCCGGCCACATACATTGGACAGACCAATAGAAGAATAAGTACCCGCCTGGATGAACACAAAAATGCAGTCAAAAAGCTGGAACACACTTCCTCACTAGTCCAACACATGGAAGCTACAGGTCATAGCATCAACTTCAATGGCACCAAAACCCTGGCCACTATGGAAAACCCTAGCCACAGAGTCATCAGAGAAGCCATAGAGATTGAAAAAAGACCAGAAAGCATGAACAGAAGAGATGATTCCACCAGGCTGTCAATCATTTGGAAGCCTGCACTCACAAACAAAAAAAATCTCCACACCACAAGCCAGGCAAACACCTGGGCACAAACAGATCCCCCTGATACCTCCAGCTCAAACACACCCCAACCAGGCACCCAGATGAAACCCAGCTTCCTAACTAATGATAGCCGTCCATTTACCCGAAGCCAAGCTGCACTAAAGGCCTCCATTAAAGTAACACAATGCTGCCAGCCAATCAAGATACAAAAAGAGCCAAAAACAGACAGAAGATATCAGAGACACCCATCAAGCAGAACACAGCAAACTCCGAGACCAATAAACACAGACCAAGACTCCCAACCAATCAGGATGAAGAAAAAACCATTCTGGCACAGCAATAGGCTGCCCCAAATTTAAATCTGAAACCACTGTAAAAGTCTGACCCACAGACGGACACAATACAGAAGCCTGATGATGGCAGATGAGATTCTGCTGAAACGTTGCTACAACTTTAAAAGAACTACAATGACGTGGGAAAATACCCAACCATATATATATATATATATATATATATTTTCTGAGGTTCTCCCATGGAAGTCCCAGCATGTTTATAGGCATCTTTGTTATTCGGCCCTCCCCAAGATTGGAGTTAAAACATGCAATGGGGAGAATGTGGGGGCATTGCCATTAGGTACTTTGTTGCACACCAGATATGGTGATGTGAGCTTGAACCCACTAGCAGTGCCCAAGCGAGGTCAGCTCAAGCTCACATCACTCTGAGAAGCACAGAGCTGAAGACAGAAGCCTGAAGATGATGAATGAGACTTCATCAACGTTGCTCAGAAAAAGACCGCCTTATCTATATAGAAACACGGAGAAAATAACATATATCCATATATATATATATATATATATATTTGTTTTCTGTATGTTGTGTATGTGTATTTGTATGTGTATATCTTTGGTTATTCGGGTTTTATATATATATATATATATATATATATATATATATATATATATTCAAAGTATCTAGGCAAAGTATCTGAGGCAACAATACAGAAGCCTGATGATGGCAGATGAGATTCTGCTGAAACGTTGCTACAACTTTAAAAGAACAACTACAATGATGTGAGCTGGGAAAATACCAACCAAGCCGAACACCATAATATATATATATATATATATATATATATATATATATATATATATATATATATATATATATATATATATATATATATATATATATATATATATATATATATATATATAAACAGGCAGAAGGATTAGGCAATGGTAGAATTCTCAACGTTGAGGATTGCTGGACTCTTCCGTACTGAATGTATGCTAGATGGACTTGACATATTGTGGGAATCCAGACATATGTGGAAGAGGAATCTGTAGCTGAAAAGCAAGTACAATCTGAACAAAATATCTGTGGAAAGGGGTGGCTGGTGGAAAAAATACAGCATTTGGATAAAGCAAGAAGGACAGCTTGACAAAAAAATTTGAATTCCAAAGAACGCGGGGGGGGGGGGAATTGTTTTTCCATCTTTATCTTTTTCTCTGGAGACTAAAAGGAAAGTCAAAAAGTGAAAGCACTGATAATAGCAAGAATACCAAAGTTGTGATAAACAATCTTGTATGAATCAAACTTAAAAAAAAAACTTTACAAAAATGATTACAGAAATGTCTCTATAGTTTGTTAAAGCCATTGCATATACAGTATTACAAAAATTTTATCTATCACTGCATTTAGAGAGAACACTATAGGTGTCCATATGTATCTAAACATCCTATCCCTCTTCCAATAGTACTTATGCCCAAAGTCCTCGAACTGAAATACAACTACAAAAACATACATGAGTATCCTCTGTAAAGTCAGACCACTGGTGCATCTAATGTAGTTCACTGTGATGTACAGATCACTGCCTGGCTGCAACTCTCCATGAATTCAGAAAAGCATTTTTCCCTATTCTATCTTCAAATGCTAGAAATTAAACCTAGGAGCTTCTCAATGCAAAACAGGTACTTATCATATTTGTATTACATTTATGATAAAGAAATTTCAGTATCAGCAGAGTAGAGCACTGATAGAAGAATCATAGTAAAACGGATAGGATTAAAGCAACAATTAAAGCAGTGCTTTCCAATCCTTGGGTCATTTTGTTCTATATGCAAGCAATATGTCTACAGCAATAGCCCATCCATTCCCAAAATGGTTGTTAACAAGGCTTGCCTAGTTATAAGTAAACATCATCAAACATTTCACAAAAGAAAAACTTACAGTGTTCAAAGAAATCCATCTCTCCTTAGTGATTTGTAAACAAAAAATATTCTTCTTCAAACAAGCAGTTTCTACGTATACATTTAAATAGTTTTAAATTCTTTTCTTTTTTTTTTTGCTTTTATTGAGATTTTTAGGTGTCCTATAATTTAATTGTAGAATTTTGTTTGTTTTAAACAAAAAAATTACTTCTCTAGGTAAAAAGGAAAGGAAGCTTTTGTTAACTGGAAGAGAATCTAAGGGATAAAATTAATCCAGTTAATCCAGTTAATTGCTATAACAATAAATGCCATTGTGAAAAATGTAACCTAAGAGAAAATTGTACCGGTTATTTTTATAATTTTCAGCTTTTCAAAAGCAAGTTTAAAATATTTATAAAGAATACCCAATTGTCAATGTCTATTTTATTTTGTTGTTTTATATTTTATTGAAAGTATCCTAGCCCTGTCATTTGTATTTATACTTTTGATTTCAAATTAATAATTGAAATTAAATACATTAAAGTTTTAAGGAAAATACAAAAAGAATCACAAAACTTAAACAAGAACCACAAGTAAGAACTAAAATTAGACAGACATCTTATTAGCTTTCAGAAATCAAATTACATAAATTTGGATCTTTTATCTTAGTATAAATATCAAAGTACAATAAATCATAACATAGTAACAACTACTCTTAGGAAGGCTTTGTTATAGATAGCTTAAGACTTGAAGTTTGCCATTACCTTTATGCTTCTCCATTGCCAATCATCCCCAATTCTTTGTGAATATTGGAGAAATTCTGTACAATACTGCTTGAATTTATTCTCTTCCAAAAAGAAATCTGCATCAACCAAGTTAAGTGACATCTGTCAAGAAATGGAAGTGTTAGCATTGGCAGAAACTGGGAACTCTGAACATATTACCTATCTCCCAAAGGAAAGGAAAGAGAGAAAAATAGAAAATTCAACAACATACCGTAGGGATTGGACTCATGCCTAATCACTTTGCTACAGAAGGGCATCTGAAGGGTACCAAGTTAGGAAACACTTTTGAAGTAATACATTTCTGTGCATGAGTCTGGAAAACTATTTAAAAAGAAGGAACTTTTCCATGTTTAGCTTTTGCGCCAATTAAACATAGGTACTACTTTCTTACTAATCAGAAAAATGTATTTCAGTGTTCTTTACTTTGCAATAAAAATGTGTATTTTTCCTAGTACTCCAACCTAGCTTAACCATTTGCTTTACCAAAATGAAAACAGATTGAATAGGCAAGGGACCTTAAGGACTAGAGTGCCAATTTGAGTGAGCTTGATAGCAAAAATCCCAATTATCTTATTTTTAAGGAGAATTATTAACAAATATTGTCATTATCCCAGATTATTGTGAATTCCATATTCCAGAGTTTGGACTTTATCAATTATTACTAGGTCTTTCACTACTATGAACAGATACAAAACAGTAGTTAACTTTGCTGGAGTGCAGGTGATATATTTTTCTCAGACAACTAAAAGGAAGATTGTTTTAGTAAATAAGCATATGTAACAGTTACAACAGATCAACTTACAAACCTGGAAACCTATGAACAATTCAATTTCCATGTGCTGAAATCTTTGAAAAAATTACGAATTTTATTAGTTAGTTCATAAAATGTATAATTATATTTTAATAAAATTACAGATGAACAACTTTTGAAGTTATATTTATTCATTTATATAATTAATAATAATATAAATTAATAAATCAAGAAAATTAGGTACAACTTGGGCAACTAGCATCAGGCTAAAAAAGTACAAAATATTCACATCAAAAATAACAATTAAATTTTGTAGTTTATGTTACAAAACTATAACTTTATTATAACTTTTCAAAACTGGTTGCACTCTGCAGAGTCTGCTGAACTTGTAATTCATCATTGGATTATTTATGATAGTTTATAATCAGTCTTTTTGTTGCCTGCATCAGACTGCAAACTGTGGCAAAAGATAGCTAAATGCCTAATGGAGTATATATTACATGCGGGTAATCTAAATCTAGATTCACAGTCTAAGACCACTGTAAACCTAACCAAGGAATTAAAAATTATTAAATAGCATCTAAGAATATTGACAGTTCCATACATGGTGAGGTGTTTTTTTTTCCACATTATGATGTTCAGATTCGATGAATTTCCAAATATCAAGGACATCTTTTAGGAATTGCCCCGCGGGTGCCAAGTCTGGTGTAACAATGATTTTTTTTCTTGTGTCAACTTCAATCCAAAGTCCCAATATTTTGTAATTTTTTCCAATTTTTTCTTAATCTTAGAATCACCCAGAATAGAAACATCAATAAATAAGATTCATTTCTTTTCAATCGTTATATCAGACATATTAACATGAACAAAATACCTGTCTGTTTGGATCTTAAAGTCCCATTAGAATTAGATCTTAACTGGCTCATTTTCAAAACTTGCTTAATTTGAGGTTCCCAGTCCAAACCTCTGGCAAAGTTTCCAATAGCAATTCTGGCAATTTAGTAATAACACTGCTTGCAGTCAGTTTGTGAAATTTTGCTACAGCCACTGATCAGTCATTAATTTCATCCATTTTACCACAAAGGTAACATTTGCTGTTGTTTGTTACATGTTGAATTTTGACCACACAACTAATTGGCAAAGCTTGTTGTTGAGCTGCCAAAATAAAGTCTTCAGTTTCTTTATTTAATACTCAATTCTAACCAACTTCATGTGAGTTTTATATCAGCTTTTCCTCCTCAGCCTTCAAGTATTGACCATACATTGGCTTGTTCTTCCAATTAACAAATTGGTTTTCATTTCTTTTCTATATTTAACCTTCACCTTTGCTGATTTCAAGAGGTTTTTTTTCCCCTCACTAACTTCTTCAGCAAGGGTTCTTGGTTTTTCTTCATGTCAGACCATGCTTATATCAATATTACGGTTAGTTGTAGTCAGCCAAATGTTTAGACTGCATTTGGCATTTTTATCCACCTACTGAATCCTTCCTAAGGACCTGGGATAGGGAAGTATTGTTTGATGTTATTAAAAGTGTCACAGGAGGTGAGCTCTTCCAGGTAAAGCTGTCTTTTGCAATTAACTAACGGTGATTTTGTTGAAGTCTGCTTCTGTTGAAGTCTGCTTCAGATGTTTTGGGACTGCACCCAAGCACCTATTATTGTTAATACTATCTTTGCTTTGTCTTACCACAATCCTACTTTTATTTGCAGTACCTTCTCCAGATACTGCCATGTGCACTATATCCAGACTTTTTCATCTTTACTATCATAGCCAATTTATTTTCAGAATATTCAACTGTTCCCATTACATTGATTCAATGAATTAAAATATTTAAGATTGCCTTTTAAGATCAAGTCCTCATTAAGTCCTCTTATATAAATACAGATCAACCATAAAATATTAGAAACATTAAAAAAGGCAGTGGAAATGATAAATGCAGTATTCAATCAATAAAATAAACTTACACAAAAATGAAGTTTATAATAAGTTTTTAATCTCCAGTTACACATTTACAGTAATGGGGATAGGTAAACCATCGCTGGATTACAAGCCCAGAAACATGAGACCAGCATTAAAAGACTCTCTTTCCTTTATTGGAACCAAAAGGCATGTTGCCCTTGAATAATTAAAGTACATGAAACTTATTTAAGCAAAATGTCGTACATTCCACGGTGTTTATGGGCATAAGGTTAATATTTAGGTTTCTGCAATTAGTACAGTATTATAGATTGTAGCGAGCCTATTCCCGCCCACCAAAGGTATACAGGATATACCAGATGTTGATTTCTACTATCTCCATAGCAATCTTGCTCAATCTGCCTTTCAGATGCCTGTTGGGCTTCAGTTTCCGTAATACCCAGTACTCACCAGCTTTTAGGAATTTAAGAGTTGAAGTCAAAATATACAAGTTGCTGAGGGATGAGCTGGAGCTGGGTCTGCTCTCGCAGCTCCAGCTGATCGGTGCCGGGTGTGAAGCTCGGCTGGAGTTCCGCCGGCCTCCAGCGTCGCCGGCGGCAGCAGCAGCACACGGGCCTTGGGAGGAGTCAGCTGGAGTTGGGGCGCTGCCGGAGCCTCTGCTGAGGCCTCGGGATCTGCAGCGCTCGGCTCCAGCTGATCGGCGCTACCGGCGAAGGTTACCCGAGCTACGGGTGGTTATACTTAGGGCAGATACCGACGCTGGAGCTCTGCCGGAGCCCCAGAAGGCGGCGCGCCCGGAAGAAAAGAGGAAGAGGCGGGGAGAAGAGGAGAAGGGGTTTGAAAAGGGAGAGGTATTGGCGGGAAAGAAAAAGGAAAGCGACGGACGGAGGGAGTGGGAGAGAAGGCAATAGGAATAAGGGAGGCTTCAGTGGGGCAAGTCTGAAGGAAAGGTGGAGAAAGGGAAGGAAGAGGAGGCGGAAGGAAAACTAGAGAGACAGAGAAAGGGAGGTAAGCAGAGGAATCAATGAAGGAGCAGAAGCTGTGGAAGTAGAGATAAGCAAGGAGAAAGAAGGAGGGAAGGAAGGATGGAGAGAGAGAAAGAGAGAGAGAGAGAGACCAGCTGTCTGATCACCACCCTACTGCATGATCCACCTGCTGGGAGGGGACTGACCACCACCCCATCGTGTGAGCCACCTGCTGGACAGGAGACTGCACAAGGAACCAGCTGGAATGACAGGAGAGCAGAGTCCAGATGACCCAGACAAGTGAAAGTAGAACAGCTTTCATGGGACGCTTTATTCTCAGACCCAGTCTGGAATCGGCTAAAGATGCTGACCACAGGGCATTCCTGAGTTATCATGAGCTCATAAGGACTGTAAGGGCAACAGAAGTGATGGGCGAAGCCAAAGAGGCCACAGCCGATTTGCCACTGGAATGGCCTCCACATGTGGGAATGAGGAAAATGGGCTGCGATGATGCCTGGCTCACCCCTATGGAAGCCAAAACATCTCTTAACAGAGATAATGGTCTTGGGCGGTTTGCCCTTGAATGGAGGCCCACTGGGCTGATTGGTGGAGGGATGGGCTCTTCCACTTCCGCTTCAGCTGAGAAGCTGGTGAGGCCAGGGATCTGTTAGAGCTGTGGGGCTGCATGCATACTTGTACAAAGCTGCACCAACCATGAAATCCAGCCCAGTCAGGAAACTACAAAGGGCTCTCAGTAATAGGAGAGATGAGAGCTTCTCCCTTAGTGAGGGGTCACATATGCAAGGGCTTGAATCCGGCTACAGGAAGATAAGCCTTTCCGAGGGAGGTCTTGACAGATTCCCTTAAGTGACTTAAACAACCTCAGAGAACATCTAACAGAATTGAAGAGCAACGGGATCATCCGAGAATCTCAGAGCCCCTCCCATAGTAGAAGTCCAGAAGAAGAATGGGTCCTTGAGCATAGATTACCATACCTTCAATAGGAGGACCATTCCAGATCAGTACACTATCCCCAAATTAAACACCCCCTACGTTGCTTATCGGGACAAAGTAGTTTAGTGTGCTGGATCTAGAAATGGCTACCACCAGATTCCCATGGATCCAAGATGATAAAAGAGAAAACTGCTTTCATCTGCCCCTTGGGGTTCTATGAATTAAATCGGATGCCTCAAGGATTATCAGGCGCCCCAGCAACCTTTCAGCAACTTATGGAGTGGATGGTAGGAGACATGAATTTGATAGAGGTGTTAGTGTACCTAAACAATATCGTTGTCTTTGTTGACACTCTTGAGAAACATGAGCACCTGGAGAAGGTTCTTACCAGGCTCCTTGAAGAAGGGTCTTGAAGCTGTCCCTAGAGAAATGCCAATTTTAGCAATCATCTATCACATACCTTGGTCACATTGTCTCCACAGAAGATGTGGCTGAACTGCTATCCTTTATAGGGTTTTCATTTAAATGCACACCTTTGCATTTTAAGATTATTGAATTTGTTGGGGGAGGTTGGGAAAAGGAGGAGAAAAAGTAAGGTTCGGGGGAGAGACAGGACATCAGGCTGACTGGAGACATGGAAATTGACATATCAGTGCAATCACAGAGCAACCTTTAATGCAGGCAGATTGCCAAGATGGGAATTTTGCAAGTGGCTCCAACAACTTTCTGACGTAGTTGCTGCCTGGAAGGAGAAAAAGAGAAGGCCTTGGGCGAAGGGAGAGACCAGTTTCCATGTCTGCCTGTCTGCTTGCCTTTCTAATCTTGAGAGCATCACACCTTTTTTCTTCCCTAGATTCCTTTCTTTTCCCCCTTCCTACCACCTTAGCCTTGCACAATTTCAAAGTGAGACATAGCACAGTTGCTTCTTTTCCTCTATGGGAGGTGCTCAGCTGGGGAGGAAGGGGAAGAAAGTGGAGCAAGTGCAGAAGCCTTGCTGGGCTTTCCTGCCTATCTTTCCTGTTTTGAAAGCCACTAAGCATTGGAAGCATACGCATGCAGCCAGATGCCTACCTACCTCCTGGGTAGAGTGGAAATACAGTGCATAATTCACTTATTGTAGAGTTTCAATTTGCTCAGTCCTGCCTTTAGAAAGACAAATTTTGGTTATGTATGTTGGAAGAGCTGTAATATGGCTTGTCCCTCCAGTGGTGGGATTCAATTTTTTTTACTACCGGTTCTGTGGGCATGGCTTGGTGGGCGTGGCAGAGGAAGAATACTGTAAAATCTCCAGTCAGAGGTGGTATTTGCCGGTTCTCTGAACTACTCAAAATTTCCGCTACCGGTTCTCCAGAACTGAATACCACCTCTGTGTCCCTCATGATTTCTGCATTACAGTAATTTAGACTTCCCTCTTAGTTTCTGCATGATTCTCAAGGGATGACTGATCACAGTTAAATTAACTTCCATGTTTTCTTCAACTTAACAGGATGCACTGATTGTCAGGTCACCATTTAGGTGGGAGTTCTTGGACTAAAATTTGATTGCTTAAAGAGTATGCCTTGTGAGCAAATCTAGTGAACTACAAAGTAATCCAACATATATACTCCAGGGTGGATTGAAGCAGTATGATCAATTTAGGGTTCAGCGTGTTGGGCAGTACAAGGCTATTGGGTTAATCCTGTTATCCTTCAGATAATGTTGAAGGCTGCAATCAAGAATTCAAAAATGTAGTATTGCAAGCACTGTGGCAACATGGCTGAGTTAATCTCTGAATTTCCTGCAGCATTTGCTAACTGCTGTTGTGATGAGAGGAAATAAAACTCTGACGGTTGGAACACTGCCAGATCTTTGTAGTTCATTGGTCTGACTCATCTCTTCCAAAATTAGATGTGTTTAGGTAAAGGTATGTAGAAGAATTAAAACACTTTAAAATGTGCATGAATTTTAGACAAGAATCTACCATCAGATCACATGTCCCCACAGCTGAAGCAAAGATCTACTGTCAATCACTACTCTGGTTACATAAAAACTTCCTGTTACAATGAATCAATGAAAGCAGTTTTTTTTCTATATTCTCATATTTTTATTCTTTAAAGTTTGAGGCCACTTAATTCTATAACAATTCTGGGCAGCCTACAGATAAAAATTAAAAGAAAACAGAGTCTATCAAGAAGAAAAAGAATACTCCAGAAATGTGTGTGTGTCACTACTTAATATAAGGGACCTGGAATATGCCCACTCCAGTTGACATGACCAGACAGCATATATGGAGACAAGCAGTTCTTCAAGTAACTAGGCTCTGTGCCATGCAGGAACTTTATAGCTCATAATGAGTGCTTTTAATTGCACCTGGAAGCCAATTGGCAACAGTGCAGTTCACAAAGCAGCAGGTGCAAGTGTCCATACTACAATGTGCTGCCCATGCTAATGCATTTTGTAGCTTCCAAGTGGTCTTCAAAAGCAGTCCCTTGTAGAATGTATTAAAGTAATCCAATGAAGAGGTTATCAAAGTCTGAATGACTGCTGAAGACCCTCCAGAATGGGAATGGGCACAAGAGGCATACAAGTTGAATCTGAGCAATTGGCCACAGCTCCCTCTTGCTCTTTGAGAAGGAACTAAGAATCCAAGACGACCCCCAGAGTGTACAACAGCTTACATGTGGTACTGCAACTCCACTAAAGGACTACTACAGATGAAAGCTCCCTGGAACCAGAAGGGCTAAACTATAACAAAGCCTCTCAGTCTTGCCTGGATTGAGCCTCAATCTGATCCTCCCCATCCAGGCACACACAATTTCCAACATTAGGTACAGACTGCATCAACTTGGGGTCCAATATTTGCATTGTGAGCTTTGTTCTGCCTATAAGGTGCTGGAGGCTAGATTGAAAACTCAGAAATGAATTCCCGATATAAAACAATGATAAAATAGTATTGGAAGAAAACTGCAAAGTCATCAAGAGATGTTTAATTCAAAGGGGATTTTGCTGTTGGTAAATTACAAAGCATTCACTGTCTTTTTGCATGCTTGGAATGCTCTTTATTTGTAAGGAATTGCCTTTCTGTTCTGCAATTTCCATGTTCTACAAAATCTCAAATTAACAGTGGCGATTTAGGAGGATGATAATTTCAGTCAGCAGTATTATACGGACTACTGCCTGTGTGGTTATGCAGTTTTAGTCCATAGTCAGGTTTCACATATCACATAAAACCATATTAGTTTATTTAGGTTTTGCTTATGTTGATTTAAGCAAATCCCAGCTTATTGAGAAAATATTTTTACCACAAACCTTAATACAGTATAACATAATATGAACTCATAATACGAAACCAGTAATTATGTATTTCATTTAGTTTGGGCTTGAAACAAAGGGTACACTTTCTGATTCTGATTTGTAAACCATATTTATTGCATAGCATTATATGTGATCCTGGCTATTGAGTCATTGACATATCATGCCTTAGTGGGATATGCAACTACAAAATACAATTCTTTTCTTGACTATAATTATTTTCTCCTCAGAATTTAACAGAACTACTGATATATAATATACCATAGGATGAGACAAAGGATGCAATGTGTACAAACTATTTTGCAGTATTTTTATGTGATACCCATGAAAATGAGTTAGTGTATTGTTATGCATAAACCAGTTAGTCAGAAATGCCATTTTTACTTTGAAATATACAAGCCACAACACACATAACATACAAAACAATTTTATACTGATTCAGTGAACCAGGACTACTTACTCAGACAAGCAGCAGATGTCTTTCGTCTCTAGAGATTTTTCATTGTTTTTATCTGTGAATTCTTTTTACCTAGACATGCAAGGAGTTAATTCTGAAACCTTTTTGAATACAAGATGTACACTCTAGAACTGAGCTATCGTCCCTCCCAAATACATTATACTCTCTGTTCATGAATAGGAATGCAGTGAAGCACAAATGTTCATGCAACATAAACCCGTTAGTGACTAGAGATGCCAGAGTAGTTTTTATATAGTTGCTGCTACAGATTGAAATGGCTACTCATCTGGAATTATATGGTAGGTTTAGCTAAATAATCAATTTGCTACAACATTCTGAAGTGTCTTTCATCCAATATACATATGTCAGTATGTTGTTGTTTTTAACATTCTATAGCTGCGTTTGCTAATGATGTTGTGCTATCATGTGTGAAGTTTTCCAAGTGTGCTATTTCTAATTTTGGTGAGTGTGACAGCAGTTAGCACAACTAAACTACATCATTTCTCTTGTAATTCCACTTTACTAGATGCTAAGCCCTTGCCTCTTTGTTTTATAAAGTATCTATTGTCATGGGTGAATGTAATATTCCATTTGTTCATATTCTGAAATCTTTCACTCTGGACAGAGCATGTTTTTTATTATTTTTCCATAAAATGATGTTCTTAAGGGACAGATTATTTTGTTCTATAAATGAATAAACAACCATTTTTGATTACAAATTCTTTTATTTTTTAATCTTTGGTTATGATTAAACATCAGTATTAATGATAATGTATAAATAAGTATAGTATAGTTCTGTGAATATTTCTTCATATGTGAATGTTACTGGGTTTAATGGAGTTTAATCTCTAATAGCTGTGTATAGAGCAAATATGAAGATACAGAACGATTTGAACCTACAGAATGGCTGAGAAATGAAACATTTTTTTTCACCTTGTGTGTTGTTTATAATTTGTTTCTTTCTATTTTTAGAAACAGTCAATTATGTACTCATCATATATTGAGAGAACAATAGCAAAATGATGGAAAAGGATAAGTAAATGGGCAACAGGAAATGTTGTCTGTAGTTCATTTATTATATATTTAAACACATGAATAAGGTTTTAACAGAAATAACATCAAAAGAATTGAAACTGTGACTAAACAAAGTATTTTATAAGCTTTTCTTGGTTATTGTCCCAACAGCTTTATTTTTTTCTTACAACTATTAATATTAAAATCTATGATAAGAACCAGAAGTTTAAGTACCTCCTGCCACTTCACATCTTCATGTACAGCACTATAAAATAAAAAACAGCTTCATCAAAAATTTTCAGAACATCCACTATCCAAACAATTTTAACAAGGTTTTCATTAAAAAGTATAAAGCTATAAGCATTGTTTAAAAATATCTCCATCTTTCTCAGAAAGGATCA
Organism: Notechis scutatus; assembly: GCF_049901735.1. NCBI lineage: Eukaryota > Metazoa > Chordata > Lepidosauria > Squamata > Elapidae > Notechis > Notechis scutatus. The sequence continues at coordinate 231,989,484 of NC_142010.1, forward strand.
TCTGGACCCAATTTAAGAAAAAACATTTTACAAACCAATTTAAATAAAGTTGTTCTGTAATGGTTATCATCTTTGAACTTATTACAGACTTGTGTATGGCTGGAATTGAAAAGAGCAATTGTTCTTGAGTTAAACTATGTGATTGACACCTGATGTCAGAGAATAAAGAAGACTTGACTGCAGAGGTGAATAAAGAATTCTATTTTGCAAGTAACTAGATCTAAAGCCCTTACTTGTAATGTTGGGGCAAAAGCTGGAGATTCTGTATCATCCTCCCAGCTGCATGGGAGTTGACCTATGTGATCTCAGAATACAGAGAATAAAAAGAGTTGGAAGGAATCTTGAAACACTTCTAGTCCAACCCCTTTCCCAAGCAGGGGACCCTATAGCTTTAACCATAACAACACAAGAGCACACAACAGATACAAACTCAAAGTAAACCGCACCAAACTTGATTGCAGGAAATCGACTTCAGCAATAGAGTGGTCAATGTCTGGAATACTCTACCCGACTCTGTAGTCTCTTCCCAAACCCCAAAAACTTTAACCTTAGACTGTCTACTATTGACCTCACCCCTTTCCTAAGAGGTCTGTAGGGGCGTGCATAAGCGCACTAACGTGCCTACAGTCCCTGTCCTATTGTTTCTCTTATTCTATTATTTTTCTTATATGTACCCATTTCATATATTCACAACTATGTATACACTTGTACTTATTATCTTGTAAACAATTGACAAATCAAATAAATAAATAAATAAATAAATATCATTCCAGCAGATGGCTGTCTAATCTATTCTTTAAAACCTTCATTGATGGAGTACCCACAGCTTTTGAAGGAAGCCATTCCACTTTGAACATTGAACATTTTAATAGCACCTCTGAATGTGGGTGTAACTGTATATCATAACACTTACCTATTTCAAGTATTAAATATTGGAATTCAACAATTAGTATTAATTTTTTAACTTTGGAATATATTTATACAGCATCTTTGGTTGGATAAACAGTATTAGTATCTAAATATATTAAAACTCAAGTATCTCAGGGAACAATTGCATCAAAGTTATGGCATGTGATGTCCAATAAAAATTAACCCTTTTCCCCACACTAACTTGGCTTTATGGGAAAACCAACTTTAAAAATTGGAAAAAAGATGGCAATTTGAAAAGCAGAAATATTGACTTTAGACCAACTGATAGATGATGAAGATGAATTTTTAACAAAGCTGCATTAAGAGATAAATATCATGTATCAGACAACAATATTTTACGGCTACATATGTTAAAAACATTATTGGTACCAGCAGCATTTTCAGCTTCTGACCTGCCTGAGATAATAGAACAACTTGTTAAGTGCTTTAAAACTTTAAAAAAAAACTATTAATTTTTAGATATATTTGTTAGCAATAAATCAATTTAATTTGTGAGGCTAACAAATGAGTGAAATAAGGAATTAGAGGTTTCTATGTTGCCTAGAAAATGAGAAAGTGACTTAACATTTTTATCAGTGATGGCTAACCTTTTCGTCGTCATGTGCCGAAAGTGCGCGCATGCATGTACGTGCATGCCTGCAGACATAAGACATAAGACATGACCCCCCCAGCCCTCCCGTGCACACTGCACGCCTCTGTGTGCATGCAGCCCCCCCCCCCGCATGCCCCCATGCATGCATGGCAGATACCTGACAGCTAGCTGGCGGGAGGCACGCGCGCATGTGCAGTGCACCTGAAGTGGGGCGACAGCTCACATGCCGGCACAAATGGCTCTGCGTGCCACTTCTAGCATGCATGCCATAGGTTCTCCATCATGGATCTATAGCAATAATGTCAATGGACCTCATATTATGACTTATACCACAAAAATCAGATTTAGAATTTATCAGACTCCAATACATTTTATAGAAAAGGATTTTTAAAAACAGCATTTTGTTAGATATCTAATAAACATAATGCTTTCTAAAATTTTACAACGTCCTACAGTTATTAAATTATAGGAGAAAGCAGTGGATTATTTAAATATAATTATGTGATATAAGGTAATATTTTCAGAGGATATTGTTCTCTTGAAGTCCATAACTAGAACATGGAATCTGGCAACCAAACAATGTAAATGGGTTATTCCTATCCTTAGTATGGCCGGAAGACTGATACAATAGCAGTCTTCTGGCCATAGTAAGGATAGGAAGAATCCATTTACATTGTTTGGTTGTCAGATTCCATGTTCTAGTTATGGACTTCAAGAGAACAATCAATCAATCAATCAAAAATCAATGCATAGCTTATTTTACTCAGTGGTTAAAAACCTGGTTGTACTTGCCACATTTGAGTGGATTGTCCATAGATATAGACTTTGTATGGAGGTTAGAAAAGCATGATAGTTATCTGTGAATTAAAAGTATATGCATATTTGAATAAATTTAAATATGCATATTTACATGTTTAGATTTATGCATATGCAAATGTGCATATTTGAATTTGTTTTAAATAAATGGGTCTCCAAACTTGACAACTTTAAGACTTGTAGACTTTAACTCCCAGAATTCCACAGCTAGCATGGAATACTGTCTTTTTTTCCTTTGACAAAGTATATATCTATCATAATTATCTTTCTATGTCTTTTCATTTTTTGTCATTATTTTAAAAGCAATAAAATAAATAAAAATAGCAAAAGTGAAACAGATTCTACCTCTAAGCCTGAACAGAAATCAATTTGGCTTCAAATGGGACACTTATATATCTGCCAATTGTTGCCCTGATAGGTAGCACCCAAATTCAGGACAAAGTAAATATATGAAATACATAAAATGTTATAGAAATGTCTACTGACAGACCTCTTGTATAAGGGAGATTGTAGTAAAAGCCTCCAAAAGCATCCTTTGTTATCACTAAATCTACCAATTAATTTGGCATCAATTTTCTTCCTGGAGCTATTAAGCTATTCAAAGCCAAAGTTTTGGGTTTAATGCTATATGTGCTCACTTGAATATTTATAAGAAGTTTTCTAATTTAGAAACAATTCAATTAAAATTTATGAAAAAATTCCTATGGGACTTAGATATTTGCCTATTCTCTGGGTTTGTCATTAATTGTCCATCAAGGTGGGGCCTTAAAGCATTTCTAGAGAATATCAGTATTTTTCCTTTGGATAATTAAGTTTGAGGCATCTTCTAAGGCAACAGTCCCCAACCTTTCCACTCTGCAGACCTACAGCAGGGGGAGAAAGGGGATGCTTTCATGCACTGCTTGCAAAAATGCAGCTTTACATGCTTGTGCACTCACCCGCTGCTTGTGTGGCCCAGTTCCCATCAGGCACGGTCCACTACTGGGCTGCGGCCTAGGGGTTGGAAACCCCTGCTCGAGGGCAGTAAAGTTATAGGCCTTTCAGAAGCCTACTTGAGTTACAGACATGTCTGCATCATCAGCATAAAGGATAATAGAGGGCAGTGAGGAAGGAAGAAAGGAAGGAATTCTGGTTAGTGAGCATTTCACCAATATTATTAATTTAAAAGTTGTATAGTTGTGGAGCAAGAATATAGCCTTGTAGTACACTTCTGCTAGTAAAAATAGATTCATTTTTATGTGAAAATTTTCCAGTAAAAATGCCTATGTTTATACGAAATTTTCCAGTATACCCAGGTATTAAACCATTATAGATACCCTCAACAGTTCACTTATTAACTATTCAAAGTTACAATGGCACTGAAAAAAGTGACTTACAACTGTTTTTCACACTTAGGACTATTGCAGCATCCTCATGGTCACGTGATCAAAATATAGACACTTGGCAACTAATTCATATTTATTCCTGGGTGGTGATGACCTTTTGCAACCTTCTGACAAGCAAAGTCAATGAAGAAGCCAGATTGACTTAACAACCATGTTACTAATTTAACAACTGTAGTACAGTAGTTCACTTAACTGTGGCAAGAAAGGTCGTAAAATGGAGTAAAACTCACTTAACATCTGTTTCACTTAGCAACAGAAATTTCAGGCTCAATTGTTGTAAGTTGAGAACTGCCTGTATTTTCATAATGATTTCACCAGTAGCCAGGATAAGCATCTGGTTCTCTAATTCAGACCTAAAATACTACTCTAGAAATGTAACACAGCTCTAAACACCAGATTCAAAAAATTAAATCCTGATGTGCATAATGTATAGTAAGAGCAAGGCACTGTTGCATGTCCACCTGTTGCTAAACTACAACTCTCATCATTCATCAGTATTGTTCAGACCAGAGATTACAGCAGCAGGTGGAAAGTCTCATGCTTTGTATACCTAGCTTCTTTATAATAAAACTCCACTTATGAACAAAATTATTGGCATACACTTTAGTAATTTAGTGTATGTGAATTCCAAGTGGGTTGTAGATGAAGATGAATTGTACAAAAGAAACATGTATGTGATGGATTTTTAAGTGCAGCAGCCAACAAGATACCTTAATGGAACAAGATACCTTAATCCAGGGGCTTGGACAACTTACCCCTCTACCATAGCAGCTAGCTATTCTGTCTTCTTGACCATTGTAACATTGATTGGTCTACTCCAATCAATCTCCCAGACTTTACATGCTGGGGTAGACATATATCCTATCTCATGGTGAGTCAAAGCAGGATTAGGGTTACGATTAGGTCTACTTGAAGTCCTGGCCAAAAACTGATGTCTTAGAGATTCTTAGAGGTACTGTAAGGAAAGTACCATTGAAACTTTTCCTTCGGACTTGTTTCAGCGTCAGAGTAAAGTACATGGGAAAATGCCTTTGCCTACCAAAATTAAAGTAGATAAAGGTTAGGGCTAGGGTTGTCTCATTTCAATCAGAGACAAAAACTGACATGAAAAATAGATTCTTATGAGGTTTTCTAAGGAAAGCAATGGCAACAACTTTTGGATTGGACTTGTTTTTCATCCACAGTAAATTACATGGGAAAATCTCATTGCCAATAAAAAAAATTAGGCTTACTTAGGTGTGTTTGGAATTTTGACTGAAAACTAATACTAGGAATAGATTCTTAGCTATTTTCTGGGGAAAGCAATGGTGACTGCTTTCATATTTGTTTGTGATCCACAGAAAAATACATGTGAAAATCTCATTGCCAACCAAAAGGAAGTTAAAATTAGGTTAGGGTTAGGGTTAAGTCTTCTTTGAGTTGGCAGAAAATTGATGCCAGGAAAAGATTGTTAGATATTCTGTAAGGAAAGCTACAATGACTACATTTATTTCGAACTCATTTATTGACCATAGTAAAGTATATGGGAAAATCCCTTTGCCTATGAAAATTAAGGTAGATTTAGGGTTAGATTTATGGTTAAGATTAAGATTAGAATCCTTGGAGTCAGGTCCAAAATGGGTATCTGGAAGAGATTCTAAGAGATTCTCCAAGAAAATTGACAGTTACAGCTTTTCATTCTGACTTAGTTTTGGTCTATAGTAAAATACATGACAAAAACTCATTCCTGTTGAAAATGAGATTAGTGTTAGGGTTATGTCTACTTGGAGTCATGGCTGAAAACTAATACTAGCACTAAATTCTTAGCGTTGTTGTAAAGCTGTCAATGTTGCTTCTATTATGGTATACTTATCAGAATCTATGCCAGACATCAGTTTTTGGCCATGACTCCAAGGAGACCTAACTCTCTAACCCTAACCCTATTTTAATTTTTATGGGTAATGGGATTTTCCTACTGTGATCCTCAAATAAATCTAAAAGAAAATCTGCTTTGCTCCCTTTACAGTACCTTTAGGAGTATTTCCCTAGCATTAGTTTCTGCCAAGGCTCCAAATAGACCTAACCCTAATCCTAACCGTAACCCTAGTTTCATTTTCATTGGCAATGGGATTATTCCATTTCTTACAGCTACTTGGACCCACAGGTGAGAGCGGAGCACCAGGTTTTTTAAAAGTTAAAATATATTAACCAAAAGAAAGAAATAGAACACAAAAAGAGAGGGAATATAAAATTTAATTTAATTTCAAGTATTGCATTGATTTTAATAGAATTAAATGCCAAACCAGACAATCAAAGCCTTTCCTTAGTTGTGTTATTTTGTTTTGAAATAATTAAATCTAGGCAGACTATTTAGAGAAAATTAATGCATGAATGAATTTGTATTATAGCCTTTGGGTAGTCAGCATAAAGCCACTACATCACATATGCCTCTAGATAATTTTGGATTGTTTCAACAATAAAGGGCCATATTGGGAACCACTGCTTGAATAGTTGAAAGTTAGCAGCAGGATCGGGATTTCCAAAAAGAATCAGCTTTCTCTTTCTCACAAATTACCTTTTAATTCCAATATGGATCTTGGAGTATTGGGACAAAATGATTATTTGCCCCTTAGTCACCTGTGCTTATGAAAATGCCCCTGCTTCCTTGTTCTCTGGAACGGTTTGGAGCAAAATGCAAAGAGTCCAATCCATCTATTTGTTATCCAAAGATTTTCTTTAACAAAAACTTCCCAACTCAGCCAAATGAAGTGACAAATCCAAACATGGACATTTACTAAGTGTACTAAACAGTTAATCATCAGGCTTTCTAACATTTATTATACGTATTCCTGGTGACCTATCTCATATTAGCATGCATTATAGTGAATGTCAGAAGTTGCTGACCATATCATTATACTCAACATGTTTTATCTATTTGGTGCTTTAATGTGCCGCAGTGATTCTTCATCCAAAGCACAAACTAAAGAAACAATCTGTCTTCAGCTTTTAAAGCCAGCCTTGCCATTGCTTGCCATGTGGCTCTGTCAAATAAATGATGTAGAGTTGGCTAAATTCCTTTGCAACACTGGTCTTTCCAGATATAAGATTTATCCCTAAATAATAACTCTTTCAGTTTTTAAATTCTTGCCAAGTCTATGACAGTCTGAAGTGACTTTTTGCACCAACTTTAATTATATCCCCAGACCAAAAACTGGTATTTAACAACACATTTCTTAAGCCAAAATCCAGCTGTTTTTGAAATTAAACTTAGAATTAAAGAAATATTATTACAGTTCATATAAACCTATAGGGAATTTTGCTTTTGAGCAGCAAAGCAATATTCCCTGCTTTTTCCTAATCAGAGAACATAAAGGTACTTTCATATTTTTACTATAACATTTATGTTGATCACCTTAGGTTCTTAAAAAAAAATATTAATATTGTTCTACTAGTACCTATAATAGTCTTTTTTCTTGCCTACAATCCATGTAATCTTATTGAAATCTGCGATAATTCTTAGGCCGCTGGTAAATAATATTTTGTCTTTCAGAAGAACTCCATTGCTCTCGTGGCAAGGTATATCTCAGGTTCCATTTCTAGTTTAACCATTCTTTGATCCCACAGATTCCATCTGTGAAAACACAGCTTAATGTTCATCCTGTGATATCATCTACATTTGTACCTATTGCTATGGTGACATTTTGGTAGGAGATTCAAAAAAAAAACAGCACAAAACTGATCATTTCATACAGCATCTTTATCAGCCATTTCAGGTGCTACTATTAAATGACTATTTGATCTGCCAATGTATCTGACTATTTCCATGATATTGATTAATATACATTTACTCTTTAATATAGAAGGTAAAGTCATTTGCTCCCACCTTTTTCTGAGGCAGTTGTGGAATCATATTATGTCATCAAGCCAGTTTTTTCCTTCTCTCATTCCTATACTCCAAAAGAAAATTCAGCTACACCAATGTATTCTAGATAGATGTACCCATTACCATTTTGGAGATGGAGAGCTATTGGTATGTATATGCCCCCATATAATCCAAATTTTTGTTGTCCTTTTGGTTACCAACCTCATAGAAACCTTAACCTCCAGCAGTACATTTCTAGCAGAACAAATCACTTTCTTAAAAAAGTCTGTTTGTTTCTATAACAAGTGTTTTTGAACTCAGGTTTTATGGACTAATGCATGAGTTCTGGCAATTTCATAAGCACCTATAATGCTTGGGAACAATGGAGAAACAACAGATGTTCAATAATGTCTGCATATTGATCAATATGATCTGCTATTTTATGCTTACATGCATGTGAAAAGCTTTTTAGGTATTTCTGCATTGCGGCTTTGAGAGCCAATGAAATCTTCCTGAATAAGTTAAAGTTATACTTTATCATCCAGCATTTGAACATACCACACTTGCAGAAAGTTTTCTTTACTTTCTTGACTTATATTGAAGGAAAGCATTACTCTTGGTAAAACAGCCTTTTCTGCTCTGCACCCAGAAACTCCCCTGTAGCTAACATCTGGGTCTTTTTGGAGGAGAAGTAAAATCTCCTGGTAGAATTCAGAAACCTAGTGATTCTGAATAATATGAATCAGCAATCTTTAGGAACCTTGCATTTTCTGAATTAGGAAAATGAACTTGTAAAAACAATTTTTATTTGTATTGTTTTAATGTCCATCAGACAGCATTAATAAGGCAATTCTCAGGAAAAAGGCAAGAGTATTTATCTTTACAGTTTGCTGATTTCAGAGTATCACACTTTCAAAGTTGTGAATGAGCAATAGCATAGATACAAAATCTGTGACAATACATTTGGGGCTTTAAATACTTTTATTTAAATAGAAACTGTAGTACAGATTTCCTCTGTCAACATGGGAAAGTTGGGGACTGAACAGTTAGACATGTAAATTAGGCACTGCATGTCAGTTACCCATAATAACTATAGAAATACCATATAACAACTGAAAAATATATGAAATAGTATTAAAGGTACTGATAAAAATGAGAAGATTTCTCTGAGGAACAGAGGGTAGCAAAAGCTGCCCTTGGTTGCCAGGGCACCCATATCACTTTTAAATTGCCCTTGGCACTTGTAAATGATATTTGCAGATTCCCCTCCCATACCCAAAAAACTCCAAAACAGTGAGGTGTATAGGATTTTGCAAAATCATAAATCTTGTGACCTTTTAATGTTTTGCATTGTATAGGGTGAAATTCTAACATTTCTACTTTAGATCCTGATGGACCTTACCAAATTGCAGAAGATTACAAGAAATACATTGACAGAACCTGAACAAATTTTAGATTTATTATCTTTTAGAAGAAATGCACTGTGGATCACTATGAAATTTAATTACAGGATTTCCTTTTCTTACCTTTTCTAGTGCTTTGTCTTGAGAAGTCTGACCAGCAATCTAAAAACTTTGGTGTGAGCAAGAAATATAGTCAAATGCAAATATTATTTAAACAAAAGTCTCAAGAGAGAAAGGGGTTAAATTGATTAGGCTTGTAAGACTTTTAATTACAATAATTATCAAGCTACACCTACACTGGTCAGAAATCATTACAAAAAATATTAATGCAATTGACTGAGGAACTCATCAACTATACACACATTAGCTATTGCATATATTTGCAACATGCTATATACATGTTTTTCTATTCCTTTTTTGGTTTTATTAAATGTTTTGCTATTTAAATCAATGATGAAAAAGCCAACCAACCATTCATTTCATTCCTTATTTGTAAAATTCTATCACTAAAATTGTACTGCTTAACAAAGTAATAGCTTGAGATAGAGTTTCTAATCATCTATGCGCTAAAGTGCTCTGAGGCAGTCAAAATTTCTCTAGGGCTTTGAAGGAGAATGCAGTGCATGCTAAGGAGTAAAGGAGTGAATTTTGAAGAAAACTACCTTGGTCCTGTCAAAATATTCTAGTAGTCATTAAAACACTATCTTCCAAATTAAACGGGAATAGGACAAAGTAGAAAGCAAAAGAAGGCTAGGTACCAAACTTGTCACCTTTATTTATCTAATTCATTCAGTTGCACTGAATGAATTGATCAGTATGTTTCCTTGAAAAATCACATGTACAACACCAAAAGCAATTTTGTTGTGGGGGGGCAGAAATCACTAGGAAAAATGTGTTATAGCTGTTTTGAAGTAAATATTAAAAACAATATATGGCTTGCTAAAGCACATAATGTTCTGAGAGCTATTCAGGCATTAAACTGGCATGGTTACGTTGTTGAGCTGATGGATGCAGACTGTCAATGGCTCAACATACATAGCACCTATTAAATCTTCATGCATTCAAAGTTCCCTAATATATCAGGATTTCCAATAGCAAGACTTCTGTAAATGCATTCAGTTGATCCCATTCACAAAGCCTTAGAAGAGAAGTAGCTTAGTAGCTTACTAGCTCTGGATTCAAATGTAAGTCCTTGGTTTTTCTCTGAGCTTGGTTGTTTTGCAGACATTTCATTACCCAACCAGGTAACATAGCACTGATGTTGTTACGTAGTTGGGTAATGAAATATCTGCAAGAAAACAATCAAACTCAGAGACAACCTAGGTTTTCACAGTCTTTTTTAAATCTTCAGGCTGAACATAAGAGGGCAGGGACTGATATGTGTGGCCCATTTTTTTTCTCAGATCCCATTAATATTATAGCATAAATTTACAGATGTCATGTAAATAGATGTCTGTGTTCAGAGAAATGCCTTTATTTGCTTGATAAATAAAAGCAAAACTATAACAGTGGTGACACACCTCTAATAATAGACAACCTATTTCCCAATTACTTGCTGAATAATAATTACCATATTCATCATTACTGCCCATGATTGAGAGTTGTAGTTCAGAAACATTTGGAGAAGCATATTTCCCCATCTTTGACATATAACAAAATAAATACAAGCCAATGGATGGAAAATCTGAAGCATTAGGATGTGACAGCAAAGGTTTAGCTATGGATCAGGGAGAAAGATAAGATCATTGTTTTCAGTTAGTGCATTCTATATTATCTCATTCTTTCAAAGCATATTGTTTAAAAACTTATACAAGTTACATGACATCTGTAAATTTATGCTATAATATTAATGGGATTTGAGCTAACAGAACCATACAGTTATGCTATAAATAATTTCAGTATATGATCAAAGACTATACTAAAGGACCAATTTTCAAACTGCAAAAAAGTAAGATGGAAAACGCAAACTGATCAGTTATTTTCCTCAGGAGCCACAGCTGATCAGACAAAATGTTACCTTTAGATCATTAACAGCAATGGACAATTCAAAGCCAGAAGTACCACATTTTGCCAAAAAATGTCATTTAAAATTCATATCAATGAGCTCCAAAATCTCATTCCTTTCGTAAAATGATGCTATTGTGCAAAAAACTATATTCTGACATAGACATAAATCAGAATAATTTAGCTGAGTCCTTTTATGTTAGAACTAAGTAATGTCATAACTCTAACCACAGGGTGGAAGGTTTTATATGTTGTTCTATGTATGTTCATCATAATGTCATGAAAAAGTACTGTGCTTCTTATTCCTCATAATCCCACCAGCCTTGTATTCACAAACATTTGTAACAGGTTAAGTGTATCCCACATTGCACCCTTTATCCATGCAATGAGAATGTTTATAATAGGAGAGCGGCATGGCCACTAGTGCTATAACAAAGTTAAGGTTAACCTGGATTTTCAAAATCATTTTGTTAAGCATGCCATATTGAAATGAAATGTCACTGGAACATTTTTAAAGCAAGATAGGATCCCAAATATAAATTTATAGAGGACAATTATATCAGTACATCAAGAATAATGACATATAAATGAAATGAGTTGACATGTAAATCTTGCTATGATTCTCTGCAGGAAGGGGGGGGATTCGAAAACGTCAAGATGGCAGCTGCAACTACACAATCATACACCAGCCCACCCACAACTAAAAGGGACTCAAAAGGGTATGGATTTAATGACATGATCACTACTGTCATCTTGTCATTTTTGATCCACCTTACAAACGCCCCTGGATTTTGCCTAGCTTTTGGGATGCTATCACCAACCTGCCACTCAAAGATCAAATTTTGGCAGTTTTATTTAAAGATTTCATCCCTAGTTAAACAGGACCCTTTACACAAAACATTGCTAAAGAAGAAAGCATGTTACTTTTAATATAACTGATTTGCCAATACCAATTCTTTTAGCTATGTAATGAGAACTAGTCAAACCTCAGAGATAAAATGCCGAAGATTCAGAGTTTATTTGTTCATATATTTATTTGTTCATATTTGTTCATATCTATATTGTGAAAACTTGCAATGTCTGAATAGTCCTTCTACATCTTTATTTGTGTTTTCCTACAAACATAAAATACATTTCACTTTAAAATCACAGTAGTATAAACATTTATATAATTTATTGGGTCTGTTGATGAGAGTCTAATTATGTTAATACAAGTTAAGGATTATTTGATGAGGGGCACCTCATTTTTTGTTGTATTTATCTTCTTAAAGGAATGCATTTATTTTCTCAATGTAATAATTAAATCAGTAAAGATATCTCAATCAATGTCAGAAAACAATTTCTGAACAATTCGTTGTCCTGTACCCTGACAAAAATAAATAAATAACGGTATGAGTGGAAAGAGAACTGCAAATATTTAGATTTAACCACACTAAGCTTAGCAAGGAACCAAATTATCTGCTTTTATCCCATTTTATCATACCTACTGTACTGATAATATTAAACCTGATGATTTACAACCCATTGACACTTTGCATGTATAATATGACGAGCTGAGAAAGGCTGCAAGGATAAATGATATAGCAAGAAAAAGTTGCTTGTCCCCACAGCCTTTATCAGACAACTGGAATACAAAATACAAACTATATGGGCAGGAGGCTATCATAGCTGAGCTTATCAGCATAGTGCAATACAGTGCCCATAAAGAATTGCATCTATTTTAATTCCCAATTTTCCCTCTCATGTAGAATACAGGAAGTAAAAGAAAAGAAGACCGTGGTGATAAGAAAAACCATAGAGGAGTTTCAGGGAAGATCTGCTGGATTTCCAATAGAAACTAGAAGCACAATACATCCTAAGTGGTTGGAGAAAGAGAAAATATTGTATGGTGGAGAACGACTTGAGGGTAGAGGACAAAATATTAGAAGAGAAGAACAGGGGTGGAGGGACAAAGTGACACTCAAGAGAGAATGCAGCACTAGAGAATGTAAAAAAAGCCAGGTCCATTTTATCCAGGTCTCCGCAACTTTTTGAGAAGACTACTGAATGGTACAAGATTTTTAAATTTTGAATTTCCCCACTTCAGTGTGAGGAACAACATTCCCCACAACATTCTTTCAATGTTGATATTTATATGTAGCTTTCAAATTAGTATTTCCAAGGGCAGAAAAATAGCTCCAACTCCTGTCAGACTTTGATGAAACTTATAACCCTGTGACAAAAACTAACCCGTGGCTATATCTGAAATTTAGAATTCCAGTTAAATGCAAATAAATGTAAAGTTGCCATACTAGTCAGACCACTCCCTAGTATAATCTTACATTGGCACTGGTTCATTCCTAAAGCATCTGCCTACAAAACAGATTAACTGCTTAAGGCATGTCCTCATGGGATTCTTTGCATTCTGTATATCACCATCTATCTGTCAGTAGCATGGTTTTTGCAATGCTTAGCCACTGACTTTAATTCAGCCTTGTAGCTGGCAATCAAACAGAAAAGATAGAATTGACTTTTAGTTATTTTTCACTTCTAAAAAACTACTGACTGTGCAACCCATGCAAAGTTATCTCCTTATTATTATGCAGAATCATATTCACAAAATGCACCATCTACATTTGGCATTAATGAGCATGGAAGTGGAAACTAGTTATTTCCCGGTGATATGTGAAATACATCACACATGACATCGCTCACCCATTAAAAAAGAAAAGTAAAGTAAAACTGCTCTTGACAAGCAAGAGTGGGTGGTCTCAAAGGTCAAAGGTAACCAGCCAGAGAGCACTGTACATAGTCAGCTTGAAATGGAAACTAGAAGGATGGATTTCCCCAAGTTAAAAGAATTTTGTCCATTTGACCAAATCACATCACTGTTTCAGAACTGACTCATACTTAAAGTATGAACATCTGGACAGACTTTTAAATTAATTACATAATTACATCTGGATACATTTTTAAACAGTAAGTTAACAATATTTTGTGCAACGTCAATACTAGATCTTTTTATAACATATACATTCCTTGCTATATGAATACACATGTTAAGCAAATTTCAATTTTTCTTTTTAAGAATGTAAACAAAGAATAACTATCATAGAATAAAACTATATGTGGGTATATGCTGTTTGTTGCTTGCTTTCAGCAATCCCACTGATTCTGCACTCAGTTTTCCTAATTTGTATCAATGAGAGTTACTTGGCCTAAATCCAGCTGTTTGGACTTAACTGAATTGCTGCCCAATGATCCTTCCAAAGAATAAATTATGTAGGTTGCTCAATCAAGATAAAATATGTTCATTTAAGCAACACAGAGTCTTGTAACCCTTTAAAGATTAACAGATTTATTATGGCATAACTTTTCATGGCTTGGGTTAGTTTCCATCAAACGGACAGAATGTTAAGTTGACTGACAAGTATGTATAACATAGAAAGGGTTGTGCATTTGTATGATTATAAATAGTAAACAAATGAGGTCAAAGAAGTAACATATAGATTATCAGATACACTTAAATATTTTCATCAGCACTACGGTAGTCATTTTAATTTCCATTTTATGTTTACCTGCAAACTGAAGAGAGAAATTTTGCTTCCCAATAAACTATTGGATTTCTTGTTTCCCTACATATAAATTACACTTTGTGTCTCAAAGACAGTACAACAGTTTGCTTTTCTGGATTGCTGGAAGGTGTATTATGGAGTTTCTCCATGGTTCAACTCTGAAGGTAGATCTGCCACGTAGATATAATAGCAATTTAGGAAGCAAAATTTTGCAACTTCTTATTTCATTCCGTAGCTAAGTGGGTTTTCAGACCACCCATTTTTCTGCCCTGCCAGCATCAATTTTCTTTTTAAATACAACCTATAGACCAGGGAGTCATTGCAAATATACAATACAAGGAAATCTTATTACTTTTATCTGGCCTGATTCCAAGAAGCAAGCATACTGGTTTTACTGCATACCACTTTTCTGCTGAAATAGCATGACAGTGTGGTTACAATCACTGAATACATTATTAAACTGAGTAGTATAGTGCTTATTGAAATAGGGTGAGGAAAATCTGCACATTTTTGCAACTTTGGTAATAATAAACCTACATTGCTAACAGGTGGAAATCTGTGGAAATCTGGTCACTTTTCAGAGTAAAGTAGATAGCATATAAATTTAATAACTAAACTGGTCAGACTAAAACTTTACTGGAATCACCTGATTGAAGTTTTGAATGTACACCTTTTCTGTTTAACAATGTTGAGTTTTTTCAAATAACATCCTAAATAGGATTTCTTTTTCATTTTTATCTTTGCTCACAAAATCTGAATAAACTTGTTTTTAAAACTTCTTTGGCTCAGCAGGGAGGAAATTCACCAGGTGCTGCAAAACCTGTCTGTCCCAAGTAACTAAAAAGCAATTGTCAAGCAATTTCCAAAAGTGATTAAAAAGGGAAGTTTATGAACCCAGTGTCCTTTTAAAGGTACTTGACCATAGTTTGAGCAAGAGCTCTAAAGCCACTTGAGACCAAGGAGTAATTTTTTTTGGGAGCAGTTGTGAGCAATCAGATCGCCTCTTTGTCTAGAGAGGAATTACAAAGAGCCAGTCTAGTTGCTGGCTTTTCATTCCACTGCAGCCGTTGACCCCGCTCCAAGGGTGAGATTCAAATTTCTTAACAACCAGTTCTGTGGGTGTGGCCTAATTTGTAGCTGTGACTTGGTGGTCATGTGACTGGGTGGGTGTAGCTTGCTGACTGGGCATGGCTTGGTGGTCACATGACTGGCTGGGCATGGCTTGTATGTAAATATTGTAAATATTAATATAAATATTGATTATTTTATTAAAAAAGAGCAACTTTTACCCAAAATCAGGCAAAGCAGGCAGGCCGATTGAATTGCTTGCAGAATCACAGGTTCATTCACAGATCTACCTTTCTGCAATCTTCTGCTTGAGTCTGCACTGAAAAATAGAAGCTTTAGTCCTAAGGAAGGTTCAGCTCTGTTCACAGGTCACTTCTCCCCCCACCAACCCCCTGATACTACCCCTGACTGGGCCTCAGAGAAGCCTTCTAGGCGAAGACAAAGCAATTTAGATTGGCTAGAAATCAAGAAATCCAACAATTTCCTGCTTTCTAGCTAATCTAAATCATGCAGCACAGCTGATAGAACAGCTGATCGTCGGGGGGAAAGGAAAAATAACTTAACAAAAATTAGGTGAAGGCACAATGCAGGCAAGTTGGATGACGCACATGCGAGATAAGGAGTGACTGGGTGGGAAGGGGAGGGGCCAGCCAGTGGCGTGATTTGCCAGTTCTCCAAACTGCGCAGAATCGTAACAACCGGTTCTATAGAACTGGTCCAAACAGGTAGAATCCCATCCCTGCCCCACTCTTTGCAGTGCCATCTTCAGTTCACCATTTCTTCCCTGGAAGTCCACAATGGTGGTTAGAACTTCAATGATCAATCATAAATAATATCACTCAGCATTGTTGCAATTTTAAACTGTTGGTAAGTAAGGACTGCCCATAGAGAAGAAACATGCTTGAGGTCTACAGTAATGCTTAAAAGCTTGAGAACAAGTGTATCTCCTTAGGCAGCAATAATTGCAACTAATGTTTCCATTAATCATTCCTTCAAATTGAGTGGATTTTAGCCCATTCCTCCTTACAATACAGCTTCAGCTCAGGAATGTTAGTGGGCTTCCTTGCATGAACTGCCTGTTTTGGTTCTTCCACAACATTTTTATAAGATTAAGGTCAGGATTTGGCTATTCCAGAACATTATTATTATTATTGTTTGTTTGAGCTATTCATCATGTGACTTGTGTGTTTTGAATTATTATCTTTTGCATGGCCTGCTTTCTCTTGACCTTCAGTTCATGGACAAATGCCTTGATATTTTTGCTTAAAATTTACTGGTGCAATTCAGAATTCAGAGTTCCATCAATGATGGTAAACCATCCTGCCCAAGAAATCCCCCTCATTTGAAGCCATTACACATTTCCACATACCTGTATTACAAAGCTCAGGCTTTGGTCGTGAATACCAAGAATTTGTTTTTTAAATAAGGTAGGACCTCCCACATTCCTCTCCGATTACCATCTCATTGACTGAAATAATTTTCCCCTTAAACCAACTGATAATCCTAGAAGTTCATTTACTTTTGCCACACACAGATATACAGCTTTGGATCGTTTTCTTCAATAAATAAACAATTATAATGTGTTTGACTCATTTGTTTAATTGGATTCTGTTTATCTAGTTTTAGGATTTGTATAGAGAACAGATCACATTTTATGACATATCTCTGCAGAAATAGTAGAAAGGGTTAAATTTTAAATATTAATATTACAACATTAAAGGATCACATATTTTTTAAACTGTGCTGTATAAAACTTTGCAGGACTCAGAGAAGGTAGACAGAAAGCTTTTTTCCCCACCATTTTTCAAACATGAGGACCAGATGACATGTAAGGCCATTTATTGAAAAAACATTTTGAGAGACAAAAAATAAAAAAACCACTTATTCCCACAGCATATAATTAAAATGTGGAATTCAGACCTACCAATATCCATAGTAGCTATCATTAAAATCAAAATTGGAGACCGGATAGATTAGAACAATAATACTTACTAAAAAATAATAGTGGAAAAAATGAATAACACAACCAAAATACAAGATAAAGATGTAGCATGACAGTTCAACTGAAATTTTAAAAACAGTGACAGTTAACTACTCATCCAATATTCTACAGAAGAGATACATTGTAAACTGTTGTGGTTTGCCGGCAGCCTGTGCAGATGGCAGCGGAATTGGACAATGGGAAGAATGGGGACCAGTCTGGGAGTCTGTAGAGGACTCAGACGAGGGTCCTGTGTCCGGTGCAGAGATGGGGCCAGGACCATTTGGAAGTGGTGTGCTGACTCTGGAGCCTCCGGAATCTGGCCGCAGCAAGGCAGAGGAACAAGGGAGCCTGTTCCCACTGCGGATGTATGCAGAGTTGCTAGAAGGCAAGAGCAGCTGAGACAAAAGGCGCAATGTGGGACTAAGGCTTGGAGGTGACTGCCCCTCCCATAAGGTATAAAGGACATGCAAAGGTGAAGAAACCTTTGCAGGAAGCAAAGTTGTTCGTTCTGTTCGGATTAATCTTTGAAGCTCTGTGTGGACTTTGTACTTTGGTTGGTTTTTTATAGTTCATTTGGCACTCTAGTTGGCAGCAATTCAAAGGAAAGAAAGGTGGGTGCTTATCTCAAAGGGACTGTTTGGGACTCATTACAGGCTGGGAATGAACATAATTCCCAGCATTGAAATAAAACAAGAGTTGTTTTAACTAAGTGTGTGCTTAATTACAATCTTGGGAAGCCTTGGTCAGAACATAAACTGCTTCCAAAAGATTAAGATAGATGATATGAGCCTTAATTCCAAATGAAAGTTATTTCATAATGCCAGAACAGTGACTGAAAAACAATACCTCCTAGTTTCCTTTCTCTTTATTTTATAAATTTATGGATAAGGGTCATTTTAATTCAGTGTTTTGTTTGTCAAAGTGGGCAGCCAGATGCCTCTGCTCACAAGCAGCAGGAGGTCAATATGTTTTCTTCTCCTGCCTTTATTTTTTATTTTTTTAACTAGTATTGCAGACACGTTGCCTCCAATTCAGACACAACATTGAATTTCAAAACTAATGGCCATTGATATATCTGTTCTCCACTTGTTTCTGCAATGACCCTTTAAACTATCTTCTTCATAAACCAAGACTACAAATCTGTTTTCTCTATTATCTTCACTTGCTGTTCTGAAATATTTAGCTGAGAATATTTTCCAGATGCAGTGGAATTTTGGAACTAGATTCTAATATGTTCAGACAATTTGACCTTATGGTTTCAGACTACATATCCCATTTAAGATTGGTCCACTTGATCAGCCATGATTATTGATTATTTCCATGAGAAGATACCCAACAACACTTTTCTTCTATACATATTAAATATGATGAAGAGTGTATGTTTAAGATAAACAGTTTAAGAAGAAAGGCGAGATCCATTATGAAATGTCTATTTAATTCCAATTAATTTTTGAACTTCAAAGAACATAGACATTTGACTTGAAATATTTGTTTTTATTAACTTGATCAAAATACAATTGTTTATTATATGATAAACAATTAATCTATAGATTATATTTTAAAAGTTAAATTTACTTTCCTTCAACTTTGACTTCATATGAGTGCATTTCCCTATTCTTTTCTCTCCACAGATAATTTTCTATGCAATGATTTAGCACCAGCCTGCTCTATTCTTGGGTTCTTGTCTCCATCACTTCCTCACCTTC
Source organism: Notechis scutatus (assembly GCF_049901735.1). Lineage (NCBI taxonomy): Eukaryota > Metazoa > Chordata > Lepidosauria > Squamata > Elapidae > Notechis > Notechis scutatus. The sequence goes on from NC_142010.1 coordinate 232,008,767, forward strand.
ATGCTTTTTCTACAATTGCTATTTTGAAGTGTCAAATAAATACACAATGACATCATCTTCCATGCTCCACAATCCTTATCCCATATCTTTTTAATATAAGCATATTTTTAATTTCATTTATCATATTCTACAAATAATAATCAAATGATTTTATTAAGTGTCTCAGATGGGTTAGGCTGAAAAATAGTAACTAAATTCATCTGTCACTTAAGTCACAGTGTAGTTTGTTTTGTATTTTAGTATATTGTGAAAACTCAGCTATTATGGTTTGTACACTATAGTAGTTATGAAAGGAAAGCCACTTTGTATGACCTGGAGGATGAAGTAGAAAAAAGGCCCAACAGAGGACCTTGATAACTGCAGACCAACTATTTTAATATTGATGTAAGGCAAAACTCTGGAACATATTATTAAGTAATCAATATGTAAGTATTTAGAAAAAAAATGCATTGCTTCACATGAGTCAGCATATGTTTAAAAGGAACAAATCATGCCAAATGAACCTCATTGAAGAGTGACCAGTTGATATGAAAATAGGAATGCAATGAACATAATGTATCTAGATTTCAGGAAATCTAGATTGTTCTGCCATGAGATGATACAAGGCTGGTTGATCAACCATACCCAATGAATGTTGCCCAGTAGCTCCACATTAATCTTGAGGATATTGAGTGGTGTACTATAAGATTCTGTTTTAAACTCTGTTTTGTTATGAATTATTTGCATGAGGAATTAAAATACAGGATCTTCAAATGTGCAAATAACACAAATACCATGCACACAATACTTTATGGAATAATAAAAATCAATGAGAATCTTAATAAGCTGGAACAATGGGCAGTAATCAACAAAATGAATTTAACCTATGCAAGGTTAGACATATGCAAGGTCCTTGATTTTGGAAGAAACATCAAAGATATGGATATAGGTAGGGAGATACTATATTTGTTAGCAATCCATGTAAAAAGAATTTTGTACCTTGGTGGAAGAAAAGCTAAACATGACCCAACAGGATATTATAACTTTAAAAGGGGAAAATGCAAATGCATAGTATTAAGATCAAGAAAAAACAGTTTTTCTCTATTCTGCATTGTTCTGACCACATCTAGATTATGGGACAATGACACATTAAAGTAACTCCGGAGGTTGGGGGCAATCTGTGAAGCATTGCTTAAATTATTGGATGTGCTTTGTCTAGAAAAGAGAAGTCTGTGAGGCAATATGATAGGTATGTGAACCAGAGGTGATATTCAGCAGGTTCTGACCAATTCTGAAGAACCGGTAGTGAAAATTTTGAGTAGTTTGGAAAACCGGTAAATACCACCTCTGACTGGTCCCGCCCCCATATTTTCTCTGTCTCCCAAGTCCCAGCTTATTGGCTGGGTCTTCTTTTGTTGCCCTGCACAGGAGAATGGAGCTGGAAAGCAGGTTAGTGGGGTGGGGAGGGAATGGGGATTTTCCAGGATCTGTCTCCTGCCATACCCACCAAGCCACGCCCACAGAACCAGTAGTAAAAAAAACTTGAATCCCACCACTGATGTGAACCACTATCATATGGATGGGATACATTGGGTTTAAGTTACAAGAAAGTGGATTTCAATAGACAAAGCTGGAATTCACATGAAGGAAAGAATTCATACTTTTCCGTTATAGAACCACTAGTGCTTAACTGAGGATGGCTTAAATTAATTAAAGTGACTGATCCTGAACTGCTTCCTGTAAGAGTATAAGGTTACCCTGTAGAAAAAGATTTACAAATATAGTAATTTTAGATTTTGGCTTCTGTTAATCCTTTCCCTTGCTATCTATGAACCAATCTTGGGTGTCTCAGGTAGCTTAGATTAAAAACTACATATTACACAATAAAAATGATGAACATTGTATAGTCAATATATCTATAAAAGAAAACAATAATTCCTTTTTCCAGGAATATTCTGGAAAATTCTAACATAGTCTACATGTCCTATACCACAACGAATTTCTGGAAGCTTTGCAAACGTAATTTGAAATGTTTTATGCTTAATGAAATTGAAAGGTATTTGAAAGATATTCAGAATCACCAGGATTTTTTGAAAAAAAAATTACATTTCATTGCATAAAAGTGATTTAATGAATTATGTTGAACATTAGTCAGTTTATCAACTAATAAAATGGTTATTGTAGATAGCAATGACTTATCTTTTTTTCCTTTTATTTAAATTATATAGAGATTCAAGACTCATACCACACACATCTGGTTCTGTCACATTCTAAAGACAAGATATATTCCCAAAAGTAAGTCTACAAACATGTGAAAACATGTTCTAAGTTACAACACAACGCATTCAACTTCAAGAAAGGCCATTCTCAAATTAGACCTGGTATCATTACATTAACTGTTGTTCTTACATGAGAAATAGCAATAGCAAAAGAAGAAATATAGCACAAATATATTAGCATCTCCTTTAATATATTACACGAACCAGTAATAAAATAGCATTCTTTCCATCATAATTTTAATGTGGAGATATAGTTTCAGAAAAATTTATCTTTATGAAACAGTAGGGACTGTAATAGAAAGCAGCAGCCCCAAACTTTTGCGCCCCAGGGACCAGTTCCGTGGATAGAGGTTTTTCCATGTACCAGACAGGCATGGTTTCATGTGCTGCCTTCATCCCACGGATGGGGCTTTGCTTGTTTACACGGCCGGGTATCTGGCATATCGCAGACCATTGCTGGTCCATGGATCTGGGGTTGGGAACCCCTAGTGTACAGTACAATAAGACACATCAGAATCAGCTCAAAGAAACCTCACTGAGCTCCTCTAACAATGTCAGTAGACGGATGGATTCCTGAAAATTAAAGTCAAATAACTTTAAAACAAAATCAGGAAGTTGTACAATAATAGTCTTCTTTCCAAATGGACTCTTTTCATATACAAATTAATTGTGAAGGTCAGACATCAGATCTCATTTAAGAAGACTATATCTATGAGTTTCCAAATCAAAGTTCTCTTAGACTGACCTTCATATGTATTATGATATTTCAATATAAATACCCTGATTAAATTTATAATTCCCAACTGGACCTTTAGAAGGTAAGTCAAACTTTAGAGGTAGATAAAACAGACTATTTCTGAACTGATGCCAAGAAAATTATGCAGATATCGTCATTAAGTCACCAAAACATGTGTTTGAGTAAAGGGAGATTTTATCTTAATGCCTCTTCCATGAAGAATTTCATACTTTGGGGCTAGAAATATCTTCAGAACCAAGACAATCAACATGGATCATTAAAATTATATGATTATAATCCAAAACATTTGGAAGGCTTATTACTGTTTTACTTAATGACCGTGAGAGTTTGCATGTAAAATATTTCAGGTAAAACACAGGAATTGTTTTTACACATATTGCTAATCTAAGATTTTTTTAAATCAGAGTTTGCAAAGACATTCTGAGTAGCTTCCAGAACAGTTGCATCATTCTCACAAATGCTATAGCCGCTTTAACACTTTAAAAGGATGCTTTTGTACATATTCTCATCTATTGCAAATTTTGAATGCTTCACACAGTCCCACAGAATGGTATGCATTAATTCTATAATTTGAAATAAATGTAATTTAATATAACTAGTCAAATTACTTACATTTATTTCCCTGATGAAAACACATCAGTTCAGATAAAACTCTGGTAAATCCAGACAAGTCCATAGAACTTTTGGCAGCACTATGAAAAATTCTTGTTACTACTTTCTTCCAGGATACTTTTTTCGTTCAATTTCTCAGTATAAGCTACACTGTGTTTTCCTACTTATTACTGATATCTGATCTAATTTAGATTTTTTAGGAACAACCAAGGTCAATCACCATATTTTTGTTTCTTTGTTTTTGGCATGGTCATGAAAATACCTAATGAAATAAGTTCTCATATATTTATTGCTTTTCAAATGTACCATATCTAGAGGAGCTTTTATAGATTATAAAAGTTCTAAAATAAAACATTGGTACTGTTGCTATGAAGAATTATGATCTTCATGCTCCTACAATGTAAGTACAGCACATGGGAAGTATCACTGAGGTTTCTCGCCCACAGAAACTGAGGTGTAATAAAAGAAGAAGGCAAACTTCATGCTACAAAACTATACTACTATAAATCCACTGAGGATTTATATATTGCATCATATTCTAGGCTATATACAATATAATAAACTCCCTGTAATCCCCTAATTTGGGTAGAGTCAGGATGACTTGATAAGTGGTGAGATTCAAAACTTTTTACTACTGGTTATGTGGGCGTGGCTTGGTGGGCGTGGCAGGGAAAGGACACTGTAAAATCTCCAGTCAGAGGTGGTATTTGCTGGTTCTCCGAACTACTCAAAATTTCCACTACCGGTTCTCCAGAACTGGTCAGAACCTGCTGAATACCACCTCTGGCTGGATGCCCATCTTGATGCCATGTGGAGTTCATAGCAGATATTTTTGAGCAGCAGAGTGGTCTAGTGGTAAAAATGGTCGTCTCCCACACAAAAGGTTCAGAGTTTAAATCTAGAATGTAAAGAAAAAGACTATTTACAAAATATCATCAGATACTTTGGATAATTCAGATAATACCTCTAGAGCAGGGGTGTCAAACTGGCAGCCCACAGGCTGGATGCATCATGCGCAGGCCTTGCCCACCCCAGCTCTGTGAATGGGGAAAATGTCACATGACAGCAACATGACGTGGTGAGTTTGACACCTGTGCCCTAGAGAGTATTCCTCCTTGAAAGAGGAAGGCAAAAATCATTAAGTAAATGTCAAATTAGCCTGAGAAAAAAGAGAGTATGAGATAACTCAAGATAATCCCAGTCTTGTTTCTGTTTGGTAAGGAAGTGGCCAGGGGAACCATTTTGGAAAAGGCTGGAGCAGTAGAAATAATGGCCAGGTCTTTTGACCAGTTGTGGTTGGTATGTCAGTTGCAGATTTACCTAGTTTGAAAGGATTTTGCAATAGTAATTCATACCCTTATTATCTTATATTTAGACTGGTGTAATGAGTTCTTTATATAGCTGCCTCTGAAGATCATGCAGAAATTACACCTGGCACAAAATGCAGTGCCCATTTGCTGGCAGGTACTGACCACCTTGAAACACGTAACATCAATGTTGTGGACCTTGCACTGGTTACCAACATAGTTTGGGATTCAATTCAAAGTGCTGGTTTTGGCCTAAACATTTTGATCCTGAAAATGCCTGCAGGATCATCTTGTATCTGAATCAGCCCATCCTATACAATCATGCTAGGAAAGGGTACTGATTGCTCCCACTATTACAGAGGTCTCCAAACATGGCAACTTTAAGACTTGTGGGCTTCAACTCCCAGAATTCCTCAGCCAGCATAGCATACTGGGAGTTGAAGTCCACAAGTCTTAAAGTTGCCATGTTTGAGGACCCCTGCACTATTACAATGTAAGGTAGGCTAAAGCCAGAAAGGGCTGTGCATGACCATGTCCCAATTTTAAGGAATAAGCTTCCCTTACAAAGAAGGTTGGCTCCTTTCCTAATATCTTTCCTAAACATGATAAAGGCAGAGTATTTTCAGAACGAAGTGCTAACTACAATCCTGAAGTGCTAACTTGCCTTTTTTTATCCTTTCCCTATGGATGCCCATATGTGTCTCATAGGCACGAGCCCTTTAAAGCTTACTACAATTTGCAAAAATGGTATACAACCTGGTAAATACTCTGGTATACAGTAAATATTTTGCCAATTGGTAATAAGGTTTCTATAGAAGTGTATAAAAGCAGGATTTTTTTAGTCTGGAAAAATTGTTATTATGATAGCCTGTTTATTAGAAATGAACAGCTGGTTGCATAGTTTATGGACTTCTCAACAGGAGATTTTAAAAGACTGGCAATCATCCTTACGTTGTAGATTAAATATATTTTAAGGTACATGATTTTGTCTTGTCCTTTAGCAGTTCTTTCTGTCAAACACTAATTCTATGTTAGACCAGTGTTAAACTGTATCACTAAAACATAGAACATGTATATTGATCAGAACTTTAGATATGATGGGCTTGGATTGTAGCAAAAAAAAGGTGATTGTATATTCCTGAAATTTGTTAACTTTGAAGTGGTTCTGCATCAATAAAATTGAACTGAATAATTCTGCATGGTTCAGGTTCAACTCATTGTTTAAAAATTAAATTCTAGTATTCATGCAGTAAAATTTAACTAATGTTTACTCTAGAAAAGCACATTTCATTATTACTGTTCAGTATTGTTTTCTTTTTTATTTGTTTTTTTGTATTTATGTTAGTTGTTAGTTTGAATTACGTTTTTTTAATACATAATTTAGATTTCACTGCTTGAATAATGCAGGTTTATAAGTTGTGGTTTCTCTTTTTAATGTATTTTTATTTGCACCCTTTCAGAAAATTAGTAAAATGCTAGTTTAATTCTTTTTTTAATTTCCCTACATATTTTGTAGAACTTGGAATTTCATCCTTTTTCAGAATACCTATATAAAGTTACTTTGGAGAACGATGGATCTTGCTAGTAGTAACTATGAACATTCAGTCTACTCTTTTTCTCCAGAAAAATAATTAACTCAGAAACTATATTCTTGACATTTAAACAAATTTCTGAAATATATGTTTGGCCAGAATAAAAGCCAAAGGGCTTTCAGTTTACTTTTCTGAGTTGATTTCTTGATATTTATTCAGTCAACTAATTTAAAAAATGCATGTTTTATTCAATTTTGAGTCCACAGAAGACTAAAGGTATGTTTTGTTGCCAATAGGTTTAGGATCATATAAACTGAGGATACTCATATTTCAACTCTCTAAAAGAAATTGATAAGTTCTTAAAGATTTTTTTTAAATAGCCAATTCTTCAAACTTCAGAATTCCTTTACACAATCCAGGCTTCCAAAGATGAAAATATGGCATGTAGAACAAGAGAGACAGAAGAAAATATGCCAATTAAACATTGAGTTTTAAGAAAAGCACAAAGGGGTTTAAAGTAAACAAGAGACACATTTTTAGTTCCCTCTGCAGTGGGAAAGTAAGAATTTATCCTTGTCTGTTTTTCTGCCTTGTTAGATTTATGGGTCCCAGCAAAATTGGTGGGGCTGGTTCGGATTCTTTTCTTGCCCTTGGGTGGCATTTTGGGGCCATTGGGTTAAGACAGAAGAGGGGAAGGCCTGTTGCAAGCTGGGAGTTTATTTCAGAAGTCGCTAGTGTATGATCATCTTAGCTCCTCAGGGGACAAATAAATCTCTTATTCTTTCCATGTTATTAAGAAAGGTACAAATATTGAGGGAACATTTTAAGCAAAGTTCAACATACTGAAAGACAAAGAAGGCAAAAATCTACCAGTAAAAGAAGTGTACATTTATGCATTAACTATCTCAATCCTTAAATCAAGTATACATATATTTCTGACTGAAAATGAAAAAAGACTCCAAAACTGCTGCTAATTGTAAAAAAAAAAACAGTTTATGTCAAAAGCAGTAACTAACAGTATAAATAGATGGATGAATTGTAATAGCAGTTTATCTTTCTAGGCTCAAAAGTTCACAGGAATAGTGACCATGAAATAAAGACCATAATGTTGAATATTCCACAAAGAAATAATATACACAATATACAATAATAGAACAGGAAGGAACCTTGAAGGTCTTCTAATCTTCCCAGACAACAAAGGCTTTCCAAACTCCTGCTTCAATCCCAGAGCCTGAAGAGGAACCAATTAGAAAAGAGGTTAACTAATCAGAGACGCTCCCTCTAGACGGCAGTGTTGAAGCAGATGAGTCTTAGCCCTCAACTTCTGGGCATCACTCCCCAAGGGAAAGAGGCCAGAATATTCTAATTGTTTTGCAGAAGGAACCATCTGGCTGGAAGAATTCATTGGAGTTGGAGGAGGACAGCTCTTCCATTGCCTATTTCCCATTAGCTGTTTGGAACTTCTTCCAGCAGTGCCCCATCTCTATTGTTGTCACATGAAGCTGACTGCAAATCTTGGCTGTCTAGATACTTAACCTTTTATTCAGAAATTGACTTTACTTGGCAAAAGGTTTTGAGACATAGCTTGGGTTGAGTAGTACCTTTATTGAGTATAAAATGAATCCATCATACATATAAGAATGCAGTATGAAGGAAACAAGGCCTTATATAGGTATGTGCTCCAGGGTTTATTACTAGGCTTTTCCTCTTCCCTTTCTGATTCATTGCATATATTTGGCCATTCTCTGTGTGGCACTGAAAGGCAGACATAACAGTTCACTCTAGCCTGGGAACTGCAGGTTCTTGTTCCACCAGCTTCATTTCTTACATCTCTTCCTTCCCTATTTCTTACTTCCTTTTCTGCTCTGCACCTGAAGATATGTGCTTTGTCCTTCTAACAGTGGAGAACATTATATCTTTCCTTTCAATTCTATTTCTTTCTCAGCTGGAGATCCCCCCCCCCCCACTTTTAGGCTTTTCTTTCACATTTTTTCTCCTCATTGATGATGGGCCAAAAGAAAATATGCATTTATTTTTTTGGTTAAAGTTGATATTATCTCCTTTTTTTTTTTTTTTATCTTTTTGCCATTCCCTCCTCCTAACGTCAGACATTAGGAAAGTAGAATTATTTCTATCTCTTTTTTATTCCAAAATTCCACCATTCCAGAAATCTTCTCTTCATCCTTGGATGGTACAGATCCTGCTAATAATTCATTTGTCACATTTATAGAGCCACCTATCTCACAGAAGCAACTCTAGGTGGCGTACAACAATCAATAAAACACAAATAAATAAAAAGTCATTATAAAAATATAAAATCATTATTAAAAATGAAAAGACACTATAAACATTTTAAAGTCTACAAACCATACAGAGTAAAAAAAAATCACCTACATTGGAGCCATATAAGAATGTTCTAGGTTCCCTGAAATTCCTAGGTCTGGTGATATAAAAATGTAATTGTACTTTAAATTCCAACTGTTATAAAAAATGACCTTCTCTTTTTCTCAGTGTTGGGTTCTGCCAAAGCCTGATTACACAGCCAGCTAGGCAATTGGTTTTACATTGCAAATGCAACTGTCAAAAGACTCTAGTTCATGAACATTATCTGCTACATCCTACAAATAGACATCTACCCACCCCCATTCATCTAATAAATTAAATCTTCCAGTTTGTTTCTACTACACCGGGAGTCCAAAATACATTTTATTTTTTATTCTTCTCAGTGACAAGGAAGTTCTTGATGAAAAAGCAAAGGGGTTTGCAGGACTATGAAAAAATGATAGAAAACTCTTTTCAGTTTTTCTGTCAGATTTAGGTAAAAGATCAGGAAACTAATTTGTGTAAAACAGAGTAATCCAGTTTATTGCACATTTCTGTGGAGGAGACAAATTTGATAAAAATCCATATGTGATCTCCAGCAGCAATAAGACCAGCAGAGCACTTGGAGAAGGTAATGGCATGAACCAGTTAATCCTTAAGGAAGTCTTTAGCAACTTGAAATTCCTAGGAAAAACAATGCACCTGGAATATGGGAAAAATTAAAAAGCAGCAGGAGTAGGTAATAGCCATAAGTGACCTGAAATGATAGCATCTGTATAGAACTAGGATCACTTGAAGCAATCATAAACAATCCAAAATTGTAGTATTGCTCTAAGGTGGCATTTCATGTCTCCATATGACTGTGGATGAGGGTGCTTAGGTAAGGTAAATTTTAAGAAAACCTTTTGAAACAATGTCAGATTGAAGGCCATGATCAGAAATGAATTTGGCCATTTTAGAAAAGAGCTGAACTATCAATAAAAGGGCAGTCAGGCTTTTGATGTGTGGATCAATCAGAAGTCCCAGGAAATTATATCCCAAGGGCCAGGTGGGGAAGGAAGAAGATGCAATAATCCAGATGGTTTCCTGGACAGGTATTTGGCATGATGACAAGTATGAGAAGAAACAGAAGGTTTGATATCTACAGTAACAGAAGACCACCAGAGATCATGGAGAAGAAGATGAGTAGCTTTAAATACTCCAATATAACGAAATGACATGGTACAGCTGCAACACTGTTCTCAAGAAAGGAAGGATGTATCACTGGTCAATATAGAGTTATTATCCCATCACTAAAAAAAAGACCAAAAACAGTTCCCCTGAAGGTCATCTCTCCAGATCCATGTACATGAGTGTAGTTTGATAAACCGGAGAAATCCAGAGACTCTCAGGACAGGATAGATGTTAGTGGGAAGCCCAAAAGGAGCAGATTCAAACCCCAAAAGGAGCAGATTCAAAGACAGAAAATACTCTGGCTTACTTGCTAAAGTATCACCCTTTTGTTCTGCAGGAGTATAAGAGATGTAAAAGTTAAAATTGGGGCTGGGGAGGGTAGTAAATCACTGGCCTGTCCTTAAGTCCACCTATGAGAAATTACTACATGTTCCATACTCTTGTGATCATTTTGGAACACTATTCTGCACTTTCAAGAAAATGGTGCCACTGCTGATAAATTTCTTTAATGGCAAAAACCCTTTATTAAAAACATAATAGCTTCTTTTGGCTGGGAGGAACTGCCTGAAAACATGCATAGAAGAGAAGGTTGCTCTCAAACTCTGGACTGGATTGTAAAGGTACAGCTCCCAAGGTGAAATCAGAAAAATCAGCTGGTACAAACAGGGACAAGTGGAACTCAAAAGGATAGCAAATGGATTGAGAATGGAACACCTGTTTGAGCTGCATTCCTCTATCTTTATAGAGATTGTGCTCATGAAGGCACTTAAAACCTGCTCAAGCCTGATCAATCTGGACAGAAATCTTGGCTGGCAAATCATGTGGATAAGCAGTAAAAATTGCCTAACATCTCTAGAAAATATTGAGAATCTAGAATACTTTATCAGTCAAGTGTGATTGGACAAACAAGGAATTTGTCTTCTGCGCATAAGCTCTCAGGGTACATATAAACAACTAAGTAATACAATCATATTAATGATACCAATAAAACAATGTAGTAGAAAAGATGATAACACAGTCATACTAGATGGATAAATATACTTAGACATAAGATTTTTTATTTATTTATTTATTTAATTTATTTATTTATTTATTTATTTGATTTGCCAATTGTTTACAAGATAATAAGTATAAGTGTATACATAGTTGTGAATACATGAAATGGGTACATATAAGAAAAATAAAAGAAGAATAAGAGAAACAATAGGACAGGGACGGTAGGCACGTTGATGCACTTATGCACGCCCCCTACAGACCTCTTAGGAAAGGGGTGAGGTCAATAGTAGACAGTCTAAGGTTAAAGTTTTTGGGGTTTGGGGAAGAAACTACAGAGTCGGGTAGAGTATTCCAGACATTGACCACTCTATTGCTGAAGTCGTATTTCCTGCAATCAAGTTTGGTGCGGTTAACTTTGAGTTTGTATCTATTGTGTGCTCTTGTGTTGTTATGGTTGAAGCTGAAGTATTCATTGACAGGTAGGACATTGCAATGTATGATTTTATATACCATGCTTAAATCAGACCGAAGACGGCGTAATTCAAGGTTTTCTAGTTCTAGAATTTCAAGTCTGGTGGCATAAGGTATTCTACAACGAGTAGAGGAGTGGAGAACTCTTCTTGTGAAATATTTCTGGACTTTCTCAATTGTGCTAATATCAGATACGTAATGTGGGTTCCAGACTGATGAACTGTATTCGAGTATTGGTCTAGCAAATGTTTTGTATGCTCTGGTTAGTAGGGTGATATTACCAGAGAAAAAGCTACGTAGGATTAGGTTAACAACTCTTAATGCCTTTTTGGCTATGTAGTTGCAGTGGGCTCTAGCACTTAGATCATTAGAGGTGAGTATTCCAAGGTCCTTTACAGAGCTTGGGTCATCAACAAGATCTTGACTATTCAGCTTGTATTTTATTTTCTGATTTTTTTTTGCCAATATGTAAGACAGAGCATTTATTTGTTGAGATTTGAAGTTGCCATTTGTTTGACCATTCTGATACATAGTCAAGATCTTTTTGTAGGGTAGCAGTATTGTCTGTGGTATTGAACAGCTTTACATTATCAGCGAAAAGAACGCAATTGCTCTTAATATGATCACAGAGGTCATTTATGTAGAGTATGAAGAGAGTTGGTCCTAGAACACTGCCTTGGGGGACACCACTATTGACAGGTACAGAATTGGATAGGACACTCCCAATTTTGACCATTTGTTGTCTGTTTGCCAGGAATGCTTCTATCCAGTTATTCAGTTGTCCAGAGATACCATAGGATTTTATTTTTAGGAGTAGTTTGTCGTGTACCACTGAATCAAAGGCTTTACAGAAGTCTATGTAGATTGCGTCTATTGCTTTGCCCTGGTCGAGTTGTGTCGTCCATATGTTTTTGCAGTGTAAGAGTTGCAGATTACAGGATAGTTTTTTTCTGAAACCAAATTTATATAATATATATATATATAATATATATATATAATATATATAATAAATATATATAATATAAGATTGTGAGAATTTGGTATTCAGCAGAGTGATAGTAGACACTGTGTCTAGTTGTTTTGCCATGCAATGCCCTGTAGTAGCGTCCTGAGGACAAGAGTTGAAACAGTTTATGTCCAGGATGTGAGGGGTCTCTACATATTTTCTCAGCCTTCTTTCTGACCCGTGCAATATACAGGTACTCAATAGAAGATAGGTTGGTTGCAACTGTTTTTTCTGCAATCCTAACTATCTATTGAAGTCTGTACCTCTCCTTTTTAGTTGCTGTACCAAACCAGAGGTTATAGAAGTACAAATGACATACTCAGTAATTTCTCTGTAGAACTGTATCAAAAGCTCCTGGGGCAGTCTGAATTGTTCTAGTTCTACTTTACTCTCATCCACAGGGTAACAGAAATGATTTAATGTTGATGCATAATTTGACATGCTGGTATCTACTTAATTTCTGATTGGTCCACATTCCGAGCCTTTGTGGTTGGGACTTTCCAGTTTCTGGATGAGCTAAATCTGAAGCTTACAAAATGCCTTCCTTTCTCAGAAGTATGATACTCTCTGGATGTTTAGAAGAGTTTTGGAGCATACTAACAATACACTCAAGTACAAATAGCCAGCTTGTTCACAATGTTCCTTATGAGAATATGCACAACTTTCCTTGGACATATAGCAGTAGTCTCATAAATGCACTTTCCAAAGTCTAATATGTAAGTTTTGCAGGGAATATAAATAAATGGAAAAAAATGTGACAACTGTATTTCCAACCGATACTTTGTCACAATTCATCAAATCTTCCATTATTCCCAAGAAGACCTAGATTAACACTGACATATGAATTCGTCCCAAAATTGATCTGAAAGCTCTCTTTGAATTACAGGTAGTGCTTGACTGGACCCGCAAAAGCTACTTAAAACCCACTTCCAAAGTTCTGACCAGCGCCACATCGCTGATATTGACCACATTTTTGAGTGCTCAGCAACTGATATGCGTTTACAGCTATTTTCAATTTCCTACAGACATGTGACCAGGATTTATGACACTTTTGCTGGAAACCAGCATTTACTTTCAGTTTCTGGTGAAAAAAAAGGTCTGGCTTATGTAAATAATGGCCACAGCATTCACTTAATGACCACTGCAAAGGGAGGTTGTAAAATCAGGTAGGTCACATGATGAACTACTTTATGACTGTCATGGCCTAGGACTGTAATTGCTGGGCTAAGTTACAGCCATAAATTCAGAACCAATCGTAATTAAACTTCTTTCACTGCACTCCACATTTTAGCTAACAGCTGAAACGCAATTCCACACTAAATACTTATCCTGAATTCAGTGAGTGGTTCCTGTCCTTTTAGACTCTTGGTGGCATTCAAGGTCAGTTGTGATGGGAGTTGGCCCAGTGGCTGTTCCATTTTCCAATGTTGGAGAATTTGGCATTTTAATCCCAGCTTGTTAATATCCACATATCTGGATGTTTTGGGGAGGGGAGGTAAAGCTGAAATGTATTGGTTGCTCAGATTATTTTTGTTTTTATCTACATACTGTTATTTCTTTAAACTTTATGAAGTTGTCCAGAGCAATTCTGGAATTGGATGGTCTAGAAATCAGGCAAATAAATAGGATTAAATAAGGTGAAACTGAACCCTTAGTGATGCAATTACTGTGGAACCATTTAACTTTTTGTCATCTCCTATTTTGAATCTAGAAAGTATGGTGCTCTCTCTGGCGGAGATAATGTGGAGTTCTAGACTCACAACTATTACTGTATTTGCACAGGAAGACCAGAGATCATGGCCTGGAGAGTTCTTTTACCCAAATTCAGTTTGGAATTAGTTGTAGCATTATTTAAAATAGGAGGACCCAACAATAATAACCACAGTCTTATTGGCATGAAATTAGATGGCTGCAGTGTACTTTATATGGCAGCTGAAGACAACTCAAAAGCTGCACTTGATACAGAACGTAATTATTGGTGGATGAAAGTTTCTAAAGACATGTGGCTTTGGTTTTGCAAGCAATCTTCAATAGGCTTTAATTCAAATAACCTATGAAGCCATACATGGCTTAGCTCCATTTATCTCTAGGATTGCTTTGTCCAAGTAGAACTGCGCTGTCCAGCATGCTCATCAAACAAAGAGATGCTCAAGGTCTCCGCTATTCATGAATTTTGTGGTAGGGAACATGAAAGCAGTTGGGAACATGAAAGCAGTATTTCTCTGAGCTGCTTCTCTCTGAAATGTCCCTCATAAGTTCAGCCCATTTGTGGTTTGTTCAACAAAGCTATGAAAATTATATTATTTGAGAATATATTGGTGATTTGATAAGCACAACAGAGCAGGCTGCTGGGCTGAAAGCTATTGCTATTAATTTGATATTTTACTCTAATTACTGAGTTTTATAACTTTACTGTTGTTGTGAAACACAAGCATCATTATGGAATGCAGTTGAGAAACTTCAATTTTCCTATTCCACCTGCCTTCAATTGAGGACCTGTATACTGCACGAGTCAAAAAGAGGGCTGTGAAAATATTTACAGACCCCTCACATCCCGGACATAAACTGTTTCAACTCCTTCCCTCAAAACAACGCTATAGAGCACTGCACACCAGAACAACTAGATACAAGAACATTTTCCCCCTGAAAGCCATCACTCTGCTAAACAAATAATTCCCTCAACACTGTTCAACTATTTACAAAGTATACACTACTATTATTGTTAATCTTCTCATCACTCCTTATCACCCATCCCCTCCCACTTGTGATTGTAGGACTGTAACTTTGTTGCTTGTATCCTTACGATTTATATTGACTGTTTCCTAGTATGATTTGATTGTTGATTGTACCCTATGACTATCATTAAGTGTTGTACGTTATGATTCTTGATTCTTAACGAATGTACCTTTTCTTTATGTATACTGAGAGTATTTACTCCAAGACAAATTCCTTGTGTGTCCAATCACACTTGGTCGATAAAGTATTCTATTCTATTCTTATCAGAAGAGCATACTGTATCACCCAATATACAGTACATTCTCTAAAACTAATATTAAAAAATCATGTAGGATACCCACTTTCCAAACAGTACATTATTTTTCTATGTTTACATTCACATTTTGTGGTCTCATAAAGCCACTCTAAGGACTAATTACAGCCACTCATAGCAATAGCACTTAGACTTATAGACTGCTTTACAGTGCTTCAC